>NC_142883.1:0-370000 GCF_051225735.1 Oryctolagus cuniculus | reverse complement strand
AGACCCCTGCCCTGCCCCAAGTGAGGCTTCTCCCACCACCTCGGCGTCTGTGGGCTGCACCCCAGGTCGGAGGCTGGCCACTGGGTGGGCCAGGGAATTAACACGCGTTCCTTTTATCCAGCTTGTGCCCCGGTTCTCTGGGGGCAGGAATTGTGTCCCTTCATCTTTTGTGTGTCAGTAGGGCAGGCTCATGGGAGAGATGCTGTCAGTGGTTCTTGGTGTTTGTTGATTTTTTTTGACAAATGGTTATTTTTACCTGAGAGTTATTAGAAACTGAAACAAGGGGTAATAGCAGAGCCATGTTTGAGAGAGCCTGGAGTTGCCCTGCCTTTGGGGCGGATCCTGTTGTCTGTGAGTCTTCCCTGTTGGTGGGCTTCCTGGTTACATCACAGAGAGTGCTGTGGAGACAGTTTGGTTAACCAGTCTGCATTGATTCTGACCGTTTCAGAGCCAGTAGCTCTCTTGTGATGGTGATGGTTAATGAACAGCCTGTATAGCTCCTTGAATGTGTTCTCTCTTCCCTAAGCGGTGCTTTTGCTCTGGCCAAGGGTCATACCAGGAGGTGGCCACACTTGAACTTCAGCCCAGTCCTTGGTCTCTGTCCTGAAAGCTGGGTTACTTGGAACAGTGAGCCCAAAGGCCGCCCAGACACTGAGTGTCTGGGGAGTTGTTCCCCTAGGGTTTCCTAATGCAGTGTGCTGGGCTGTTGCAGTTAGGGTGTTTGGGAGAGCGTGATGAGTAATTAAACAGGGCAGGACGCTGTTCTGAGCAGTGCAACGAGTGAGGTGAGGATGGGGCCTGCGAGCGACCCAGGTTGGCAGGTGGAGCTGCCAGGGTCTGAGCCCCTTCTGCATACACCCTCCCTCCTGGGAGGGAGCTTCCCTTTATCCTGTGCTTCAAGGCGAGGAGAGGATGCAGGCTAGCTCTGATTATTTTGATCACTTAAACATTTTCCTGTGAAATTAATTTTTTTAATTTTTTAAAATTTTTTGACAGGCAGAGTTAGAGAGAGAGAGAGAGAGACGAGTTATAGACAGTGAGAGAGAGACAGAGAGAAAGGTCTTCCTTCTGTTGGTTCACTCCCCTAATGGCCGCTACGGCTGGCGCTGTGCTGATCCAAAGCCATGAGCCAGGTGCTTCCTTCCGGTCTTTCATACAGGTGCAGGGACCCAAGCACTTGGGCCATCCTCCTCTGCCCTCCCGAGCCACAGCAGAGAGCTGGACTGGAAGAGGAGCAACTGGGACTAGAACCCGGGGTGCCAGCGCTGCAGGCAGAGGATTAGCCAAGTGAGCCACAGCGCCGGCTGAAATTAGTTTTTATTTATTTTTAAGTTAATTTATCTGTCATGGATTTGTTATCAGCTGTTTACCCCAGCCATTGACCTTCATCACAGTGGCGAATTCTCCACCTGTGGAAATTCCGTTTTCCTGAGGAGAGAAGACAGGTGCTTGTCTCTTGTTGGCCTGGGGTGAGAGGAACAGCCACGCCTTCAGCCCTCACCCCACTTCCACCTCCTCACTTTAATTTTTGCCGGCGGGTAACAGCTCTGGTTTTGTGGTCTGCACTTGTGTTGTGGCAGAAAGGTTCTCGGCACTAACTGGGCGAAAGATGCAGCTCATGAGGGCCTGGCCCTGGCGGCCTCCCTGGGGCCTCTTAACGTGGAGTCCAGCCTGGAGGTGGCTGTGCTGGTGCTGAGGGCCACTGCTGGCGTTTGTGTGTCGTGTCCAGCACAGGGGTGCTGAGCCTGTTGTGATGGGGCTAGTGCAGTGGGCAGGTGTCCTGGTACTGCCTCTTGGTGCTAGGACAGGCGTCTGAACCCAGAAGGGAGACGCTCTGCGTTCCTGCACTTGTCTGTGTAGCTGGCGACTTTGTCTTCCCAAGAGACCAGAGATGGCAGGGCTGTGTGGTGCCTCGGGGCGACCCACGCTGCAGAGTGAGTGTGGTCTGGCAGCCAGCTGCCGCGTGGGCCCCTGGCCACAAACTCCCAGGAAAAGGTGCTTCTCAGGCCCTGTGCTGCTGGTGTGAGCCAGCCCGAGCTCATGGTGTGCGGGGGCCTTTCTCCCGGGCTTGAGGTGGAGTTGCTTTTCTTGGCCTCGATTTGGTAGTGCCTTGAGGGAGCCCAAACCAGCACCTCCTGCTTGGCAGCAGGTGGACCTGCTCCCCAGGAGCTCGGGAGCTGCGATTCATGCGCGTGGAGAAATGCCCCGGGGAGGGGCCGGTTTGTACAGTGCAGAAAAGCAGGCTTGGGTGGGTGGCAATCGAAAGGTGCGGCAGCTGCATGTGATTACTGAGAAACTCATTTTGTTTGCGCCTCGCACTGCGCTGGTTTCTAGAACAACAAAAGCAGAGCTGACGGTCACTTCCCCTGCTCTGTGTGGTGGTGTCTTCCGCTGACCTCTCAGGGTGCAGCTGCCTCTGTCAGTGTGTGATACTAGTTCTTGTTCTGCGCTTCTGTGGACGGGGGGTGCACCTTGCCTTTTACTTTTCCTCAGGTGATTGGCACCCTGCTGGCGCTGAGGCTCGCCAGAGCGCAGAGCGCGCACCGTGTCCCTGAGAAGTGCGCGGAGCAAGGCCTCGCTTCCGCACAGAGAGTGGCACGAAGCTCTGTCGTCCGTGACTGCTGTGTTGTCATCCCTTCCTTTCCATCCCCTTCCCTCCTCAGGTCACTGCTGGGAGAGTCAGTAACTTCTCTGATGTCCGTGTGTGCTGACAGCCCAGAGTGACCCCATGTGTTTCAGCTGGCAGTTGTCCCAGGGTGGTGTTTTGTCAAGGTTGAGAAGAGTGTAGAGGTGGGGATGGGGCTGTGGCATAGTGGATAAAGCTGCTGCCTGCAGTGCTGGGATCCCATATGGGCGCCGGTTTGAGTCCCTGCTGCTCCACTTCTGATCCAGCTCTCTGCTGTGACCTGAGAGAGCAGTGGAAGATGGCCCAAGTCCTTGGGCCCTGCACCCACGTGGGAGACCCAGAAGAAGCTCTTGGCTTCGGATCGGCGCAGCTCCAGACATTACGGCCATCTGGGGAGTGAAGCAGTGGATGGAAGACCTCTCTTTCTCTGTGCCTCTGCCTCTCTGTAACTGCCTTTCAAATAAATAAATCTTTAAAAAAATGTAGAGGTAAAAAAAAAAGTTGATTTTCTTTAAAGATTTATTTATTTATTTGAAAGTCAGAGAGAGAGATCCTCCATCTGCTGGTTGACTCCCCAATTGACCGCAATGGCCAGAGCTGCACCGATCTGGAGCCAGGAGCCTCCTCCAGGTCTCCCATGCAGGTGCAGGGTCTGAAGGACTTGGGCCATCCTCCACTGCCTTCCCAGGCCATAGCAGAGAGCTGCATTGAAAGTGGAACAGCTGGGACTCGAACCGGCACCTACATGAGATGCCAGCACTACAGGCAGCGGCCCCACCCGCTATGCCACAGTGCTGCCCGCTATGCCACAGTGCTGCCCCAAAATTGATTTTCTGCCCATGAAAATGCAGGCAGCCTGTCCTCCCTCTGTGGGATAGTGGCTGGCAGCGGGCGTGGTGGTTGTCTCTGTGGTTCCGATGGGACAGGGTCTGGCTGTCCTCCCTCTGTGGGACAGTGGCTGGCAGCGGGGTGGTGGTCTCTGTGGTTCCGATGGGGACAGGGTCTGGCTGTCCTCCCTCTGTGGGACAGTGGCTGGCAGCGGGGTGGTGGTCTCTGTGGTTCCGATGGGGACAGGGTCTGGCTGTCCTCCCTCTGTGGGACAGTGGCTGGCAGCGGGGTGGTGGTTGTCTCTGTGGTTCCGATGGGGACAGGGTCTGGCTGTGTTTCCCGCAAGCCTTTCCTGTGCTACTGCAGCTACACGATACTTGTCTTTTTTTTTTTTTAATTTTTTAAAGATTTGTTCATTTATTTGAAAGGCAGAGTTACAGAGAGGTCTTCCATCTGCTGGTTCACTCTCCAGGTGGTCGTGATGGGCAGGGCTGGTCCTAGGCCAAAGCTAGGAGCCAGGAGTAGTTCTGGGTCTCCTACGTGGGTAGCAGGGGCCCAGGCACGTGTCTGCTTCCTTCCAAGGCCATTAACCGGGAGCTGGATCAGCAGTGGAGCAGTTGAGACAGGAACCAGCGCCATGTGGGATGCTGGAGTCACAGGTGGCGGCTTTACTCCCTGTCCCGCCGCCGGCACCGATGCTTTGTTGAGCACTCATCACTGTGTATGGTACGTGGTCTGTTATTTAGGATGTTGCTATACTACACTTTATAAGGAGTTTGATGAGTAAAGAATATTGGTCTGATTTTTGGCATTTGGTCATATTTTGAGTCTTTAGTTAGGGAATGAGACAGGAATGCTGCAGCTTGTCGCCCAGTGCCCAGTTCCTGTCTATTGTCGCTGCCCTGCCTTCCTCTGAGACCCTGGCTCCTGGCCAGGCTCTCCTCCATGCAGCTGGACTCTGGCAGTAGTGTCCTTGACCGCCATTATTAGGTTTCATCCCCTTGCGTGGCTGGCCCCGCCGCCCACCAGGATAGAGTGTCCAGTGGGGTCCAGCCTCGTAGCTGCTGAGGCAGTGTGCTTTTGCTTGCAGGGTGGATCCATTTCCACCCCCCCACGCCTCCCTGTCGGACGGCAGCCGCTGTACTGGGCTGCTGGACTCCTGGTCCTATGGGCCAGGGCCTGGGGAGTGGCTTGTCTCTGCCTCTTGCTGCCTGGGCCTTTGCTGAGAAGGCCTCCCGACAGGATGCCTTGAGGGACGGGGCTCAGCTGGGGCCATTGACCCTGGCAGCTGCTGCTTGGGAGTGTCCCAAGGGACAGTGTCTGGAGAGCTAGTGGCTGAGAGACTGGCAGAGCATGGCGCTTGTGGCTTGGGATTGTCAGTCGTCCAGCATCCCTTCTGCCTGGCTTTACTGGTTGAAGCGGCCAGAGTGGGCCAAGGTTGGGGTAGGGGAAGAGCTGAGGGCTGGCAGCCTCTTAGACCCTAGCTCTGGATGAGAGGAGTGCCCAGGAATTTGCTACCTGTGGCTACTTTGTAATTTTTATCCATACTGGGTGTGTGAGAGTCAAGAGGGAGTGGCATTGATAGTTCAGTTAGGGAGGCGCTGTGGGTAGGTGGGGCTCCCTGTCCTGGTGGGGGTGGCACGGCCACCCTGCGTCCCGTGCTCTTCCTGAGCCGGCCCAGAGGTGCCTGTCGTCGTCTCCTGCAGATTGGGTGTTGACAGAGCCTGCTCTGTTTGTGTCTCTTTGTGTCCTCGTCGGCCGTCTCCAGTGAGAGCTGGTGCCGTGCTGGTGAAGGTTCCTCGCTGTGGGCGGTGTGCATGTCCCCCACCCTCTGTCTAGGACTTGGGCTTTCCGACCCCCAGTCAGCCCTTACAGGAAGGAGCTGCTCCCATGTGTAGCCCAGTGTTTCTGCCCAGTTCTTGTTGGGTTGGATATATTTGAATTTATGTGATGTAAATTAACTTTTGATTTTGCATGTCACATAGGGTAGATCTAGACGAGTTCTTAAATGGTTTTCAGACAAGGAAGAGAGCCTTACTCGCCTGGTAGGACATGCTGATATTCTTTAGAGGGAAGGAAGGAGGTTTGAGTGGTGAATGTGAACATAGGACAGACTGTGGGAGTCGCCCAGCGAGGGAGCTGCTGTAGCTGGCTGGGTGATGGGGCCCCTGCCTGGTGCCTGGGAAGTGGCGTGCAGGACTAGCGAGCCCTCGACCAGGCCTGCTGGTTGCTCCTTTGCTGCTCCTGTGCCTCTGTGTTTAGCACAGCATGGGGACGCTCCCCTCCACTTGAGAGGTGTTTGCGTTCTGCACTTGGTATAAGATCCGGCGACCCAGAGTATGTGCTGTGGGGTGGAAACGCCAGCTGCCGGCTCCGCTCTCGTGGTTCAGTGCTGGGTTTGCCTCCGGCCTCTCCTGCAGGCTCAGCTCAGGTTTCTTCTGTGTGTTGGCTGCCTTCTCGCCGCAGAGGCAGCTCCTGACTGCACACCTGCCAGCCCCAGCGGTGGTGGTGGCGTCACTGCGGTTGTACCTGGGCCTCTGTGTCCTCTGCCGCCCGCACTCCACGAGGTGGTCTCACCCGTCTTTGTGAGGCTCCTGCGAGCCGTGCGGTCCTGGCCTCTGCTCTTGCCGTGTCTGCCCTTCATTTGCACCGTGCAGGCCGATGGTGTCTGGGTTCTGCTCTGACAGGCTTGCAGCTCTCACAGCTTGTCACAGGGCTTCGCGCTCTGCCCTCGAGAGAGGCCCTGGCCGAGGATTCCTGTCCAGCAGGTTGCACTTTCCCACGTTCCTGCTGAAGAAAACGCGCCTGTTTGTGTTTAGTTCCTATTTGGGTCATGGTTTGTACTGTGATTTTCCTGTAGTTTGGTTCCTATTTGGGTCATGGTTTGTATTTGAGATTTTCCTGCAGTTTGCTTATCTTTTGCTTTCTTTGGTAGTCCTACACAGACTTGACCCGTGATTTATTCTGTTTATTGCTGAAATCCTCTTCTGCCTTCTGGAAGACTCTGTTCCATGTTTCTGCTGACTGTCGGGAGCCCTGTTGTGGAGCAGTCCCGTCACAGTCAGGGCTGGTGCATCCTCCCTCTGGGCTCTTCCCACTTTCCAAAATCCATTGGCAGTTTTACTGAGAGGTTGGGGAACATTCCAGTCGTTAACTGCTAAGTAAAAGTTGCAGGCTTTTCCTAGTTTTTTGAGAGCTTTTATTATGAAGGAGTACTAGCTGTCGTCAAATGCTTTCTCTGCTTTTATTGGGTGATCACGTGCTTTTTATTCTATTAATGAAGTATATTGCATTAATTGATTTTTGTATGTAAAACAAGCTTGCTTTCTCTGCAGACCCCATTTGGTTGGGTCTGGCTTTGTGGTGCAGTGGGTTAACCTCCACCTGCAATACCGGTATCTTGTGTGAGCACTGTTTTGAGTCCTGGCTGTTGTACTTCCAATCCAACTCCCTGCTAATGTGCTTGGGAAGGCAGCAGAAGATGGCTCAAGTGCTTTAGCCCCTGCCATCCAAGAATACGTGGAAAGGATTTTACATGATAGCCAAATGGCTTTGTTTTTTCAAAGATTTACTCTTTATTTATTTGAAAGGCAGAGTTACAGAGAGGGAGAGACAGAGAGAGATCTTCCATCTTTGGTTCCCTCCCCTAAATAGCCCCAACAACTGGGGCTGGTCCAAGCTAAAGCCGGGAGCCAGGAACTCTCTCCAGGTCCTCTGTGTGGGTGACAGGGACCCACATACTCTGCTGCCTTCCCAGGCGCATTAGCAGGAAGGTGGACTGGAAGTGGAGCAAGCGCTCTGAGATGGGATGCAGGTGTCTGAAGCAGCAGCTCACCCGTGTGCCACAGTGCTGGCCCCAAAGCACCAGGCTGAAAGGCAGCAATCCTAAGTGTTCAGTGAGAGTTTCCAGGTGATGATGGGGTATCTGCAGTGTGGCACGCAGGTCTGGGCCACACGTCAGCACCCAGCGCACGTCAGCACCCAGGAGCACCGACGCGGCTAGCGTGAAGTGAGTCTGCTGACTTGCTGTCTGGAAGAGTTGATTGAGGGCTTCTAGGTTGAGTCGAAGGAGAAGGAGTGCTGGAGAGAGCAGAAGAGCTTCTGCCGAGGGACTTTGAGCGCAGCGATCGGGAGCGTCTTAGAGTGACTGCAGGCCCACAGAGACTGCAGTGACCAGCTGTTCACACCCCCCGCGCCAGTTTGGGTGGTGGAGGCGTGCTGTGCCCTCAGACCGCTTCTGGGCTGCTTGTTACTGGTGGGCTTCGGAGCACGGTGGCTGCTCCTGGTCCTGGGGGCTGGGGTCGGGTCAGTTTCTCACTTGAGACTTGCTTGAGAGTGCTTGGTGAAGTCCTCTTCCCTGTGGTCGAGTGGTTTGTTGTGTGGCGCAGGGCGTCCTCACCTTGCCTGTCCCGGCTGATTAAGGGGCTTGAGTACTTGGTGCGTTGCTGCATTTGCCCGCCAGGCCTCAAGGCAGAAGGGAAGGCTTCAGGTTGAGGACTCTGGAGGCCAGAGCAGTGTTCTCTGACAGCTGCTCCTCTGAAGACGGCACCATCACTCAGTGCTGTGTGAGGCCTGCGCTGGGGGGTGTGGAGCTAATGCATTCTCGTGGACTGAGATGAGTGAGACTTGAGAAGGGATCCTCTGTTCTTCCCCAAGTTTCCTTTTCACAGACTGACGCCTTGAGGTTCAGCCTGCACATGTTTTGTTGGTGCCCAGGTTGGGAAGGAGTCTGCATCCGTGCTGAGCTGCACCCACCCTGGTCCCTTCTGCACCCATGACTGAGCTGCACCCACCCTGGTCCCTTCTGCACCTGTGACTGAGCTGCACCCGCCCTGGTCCCTTCTGCGTCCGTGCTGAGCTGCACCCACCCTGGTCCTTTCTGCGTCCATACTGAGCTGCACCCACCCTGGTCCCTTCTGTGCCTGTGCTGAGCTGCACCCGCCCTGGTCCCTTCTGCGCCTGTGCTGAGCTGCACCCGCCCTGGTCCCTTCTGTGTCTGTGCTGGGCTGCACCCACCCTGGTCCCTTCTGCGCCTGTGCTGGGCTGCACCCACCCTGGTCCCTTCTGCGCCCGTGCTGAGCTGCACCCACCCTGGTCCCTTCTGTGTCCGTGCTGAGCTGCACCCACCCTGGTCCCTTCTGTGTCCGTGCTGAGCTGCACCCACCCTAGTCCCTGCGTCCATGCTGAGCTGCACCCACCCTGGTCCCTTCTGCGCCTGTGCTGGGCTGCACCCACCCTGGTCCCTTCTGTGCCTGTGCTGGGCTGCACCCGCCCTGGTCCCTTCTGCACCCGTGACTGAGCTGCACCCACCCTGGTCCCTTCTGCACCCGTGACTGAGCTGCACCCACCCTGGTCCCTTCTGCACCCGTGACTGAGCTGCACCCACCCTGGTCCCTTCTGCACCCGTGACTGAGCTGCACCCACCCTGGTCCCTTCTGCGCCTGTGCTGGGCTGCACCCAGGTCTCGCGAAGGCGTCTGCACTTTCTGGTCCCCCCTTGCTTTGTCACTGCACAGCTGTTCTTGTCACTGAAAGTTCTGAAGGAGGCGGCGGATGTTTTAATGATGTATGTTTTGAAGTTGTAAATGAATCTGCAACATTTTAAAAAGATTTTTTTTTCAGGCACAAATATTTAAACATGGAAAACGTGAAGACTGTTTACCTTACGGTGAGGCTCATTTTAAAAAAATTCCTTTTGTAAAAGTTCTGCTTAATGTAGCACTTGCATGTTTTTATGGGGTTCAGAGTGATATTGATACGTGCACACAGGATCAGCCAGTCAGCCGGCATTTCCATTTCTTTATCTTTTCTTTGTGTTTACAAGTTAGAAAAACGGCTTCCTAGAAGCTGGGAAGGGGTGGGGACAGAGGGAGGCTGGGTTAGCGGCCCCAGATGCAGGGTAGAAGTGGAGCCTGCGGCACAGCAGGTGGCTCTGGCTGACCGTGATGTGCTGCACCCTGTACTGAGGGCTGGGGGGCTGCTGGGTGCTCCACACACCAGGGCCCATTTAGAGGAAAGTGTGTGTGAGGGAGGTGCCACAGCTGGTCGGTGTGTATCTGATGTTTGTTTGTGGATGCCAGCCTTGGTTTTAGGTTGTTTTGTGTGACTTTCAGGAGATTGCTGAGGGCTTGTGCTGGAGGTCTGGGGGCCCTGGGCACAGTGGACATAGCCCTGACTTGCTGCTGGCTTCCTGGGCCGTACTGCAGCCAGCTTCCTGTCATGGCCTCCCCACCCCTCCATGAAGCTCCAGGCTCTAGGCTTCAGGCTCCATCCCAACTTCTCCTCCTTCCTCTTGTCCCTTAGACAGTTGTTTTAGATCTTGTCCATCTTATAGTCAAGCCCAGCTCTGAAATCCAGCCATGAACAACCATCCCAGCATCTTAGGTCCCCCCCGCCATGGAGCACTGAACTGTGTGTTCCTGGCCTCAGCTCCCCTCTGCAAAGCCTGCCGGCCCCAAGGTGGCCTCTGTGGCACAGGAGCCATTAGGGGCCAGCAGCCGCCTCCTTTGTGCAGAGGTCCTCCCCACCATGCTGCCCTGAGCTGGGTCTGGAGCTCTGCCCGGGTTCAGCTTCCCATCCCACACAGCGCGATGACCCCAGGGCCCCATGCGAGCTGTGAGCCAGCTCTCTCGATGCAGGGCTCCCCTCTTGCCTCAGACCTTTCTGTGGGGCCGGGCTCTGAGGTTCCTGTTCCCAGAAAGGAGGTTGGGCTGGACTCCAGCTACGTTTAGTAAATGGACTGGGAGGAAGGGGATCTTGGTGGCAGGCATTGAGGAGTTCCCTGTAAAGTTAGGCTGTCACCTGCATTGAGCCCCTGTGGAATTGTCTGGGTTCCGGCCTGCAGGTGTGAGACACGTGGTGCGCAGGGAAGGTCCCCTGGAGCCCTCCCACCACTCTGAGTCCAGTGTCTGTTGTTTGCAGCTGCTACTGTGCTTGCCTGCCTGGACAGCTGCAGACTCCCTGAGAGCAACCAGACCCTGCTGCGGAAACTGGGCGTGAAGCTTGTGCAGCGGCTGGGGCTGACCTTCTTGAAACCAAAAGTGGCAGCGTGGAGGTGGGTAGAGGAGTGTGAGCGAGCGTCTGTTGGGGTGGCCAGCCCTGTGGCTGGAGCCGTAGCCATCTGCGTTTCAGGGGGCGATGGCCTAAGGGACTGATCAATCAAAAGTGTCTTCTTGCATTTTCTCTTTTTTATTTTAAAGATTTATTTATTTATTTGAAAGGCAGAGTTACAGAGAGGCAGAGAGAAAGAGAGAGAGAGAGACAGAGACAGAGAGACAGAGAGACACACACAGAGACAGAGAGAGAGAGGTCTTCTATCCACTGGTTCACTCCGCAAATGGCCACAATGGTTGAAGCTGGGCTGATCTGAAGAGCTTCCATGTTTCCCATATGGGTGCAGGGGCTCAAACACTTCCCATTCCCTCCCTCCCTCCCTCCCTCTTTCTCTCTTTCTCTCTTTCTCTTTTCTTTTCTTTTCTTTTCTTTTCTTTTCTTTTCTTTCTTCTTTTTTTTTTTTTTTTTTTTGGACAGGCAGAGTGGACAGTGAGAGAGAGACAGAGAGAAAGGTCTTCCTTTGCCGTTGGTTCACCCTCCAATGGCCGCCGCGGTCGGCGCGCTGCGGCCGGCGCACCGCGCTGATCCGATGGCAGGAGCCAGGAGCCAGGTGCTTTTCCTGGTCTCCCATGGGGTGCAGGGCCCAAGCACCTGGGCCATCCTCCACTGCACTCCCTGGCCACAGCAGAGGGCTGGCCTGGAAGAGGGGCAACCGGGACAGAATCCGGCGCCCCGACCGGGACTAGAACCCGGTGTGCCGGCGCCGCTAGGCGGAGGATTAGCCTAGTGAGCTGCGGCGCTGGCTCTTCTTTCTTCTTGAAGATTTATTTATTTTATTTGAGAGGCAGAGAGAGAGAGAGAAGTCTTCCATCCACTGGTTCACTCCCCAGATGGCAGCAATGGCCAGAGCTGTGCCGATCCAAAGCCAGGAGCTTCTTCTGGGTCTCCCGCGTGGATGCAGGGGCCCCAGGACTTGGACCATTTTCTACTGCTTTCCCAGGCCACAGCAGAGAGCTGTATCAGAAGTAGAGCATCCGGGACTCAAACTGGTGCCCATATGGGATGTTGGCACTGCAGATGGCGGCTTTACCCGCTGTGCCACAGTGCTGGCCCTTGTGGGCCATTTTCTACTGCTTTCCTAGGCCATAGTAAAGAGCTGTATTGGAAGAGGAGCAGCCAGGACTTGAACCGGCACCCATGTGGGATGCTAGTACCGCAGGCAGAGGCTTTACTGCTCTGCCATGTGCTGGCTCCTCTTTTTTTTTTTTTTTTTTTTTTTTAAGACTTGTTTATTTCAAAGGCAGAGTTAGAGGGAGAGGCAGAGATATACACATACACACACACACACACGGGAGAGAAAGAGGGAGAGAGAGGGGGAGAGGAGAGAGAGATATCTTCCATTTGCTGGTTTACTCACCAGATGTCTGCAGTGGCAGGAGCTGGGCTGATATGAAGCAGGAGCTTCTTCTGGGTCTTCTTGGGCCACCTTCCACTGCTTTCCCGGGTACATTAGCAGGGTGCTGGATCAGGAGTGAAGCAGCCGAGACTTGAACTGGTGCCCATTTGGGTTACAGGTTCTGCAGGTGACAGCTTTACCCACTATACCACAGCATGGCCCTAATCCTAAAAGTGTTTCTGATTTTAAATGGAAAAGTTTTACTTCTGGCTGTTTTCTGATCTTGCATCTAGAATACTTGAAGCTGGAGTGATGGCAGGAAAAACTTGTTATGGTCATGTGGCACAGCTTTGCTACTGTGGTCTTCGATCAGTAAATCCAAATTCTGGGGCTGGTACTGTGGCTTAGGGGTTAAAGCCACCGCCTGTGACAGCGGCATCCCATGGGTGCTGGTTTGAGACCTGGCTGCTCTGCTTCCAGTCCAGCTCCTTGCTAATGTGCTTGGGAAAACAGTAGATGGCTCGAATGCTTAGACCCCTACACCCACATGGGAGACCCAGAAGAAACTCTTGTCTTCTGGCTTCCACCTGGCCCAGCCCTGGCTTTTGCGCCAATCTGGGGAGTGAACCAGCAGATAGAAGATCTCTCTTTCTCTCTCTGTCTCTTTCTTTTTCTGTATAACTCTTTCAAATAAATAAATCTTAAAAATATAAAAATTCCAGCTTTCTTTCAGAAAAAACCAAGTGGACTTCTCTAGGTGTATTCAGAAGGTGAAATCATCTGGGGCCGGCGCCGTGGCTCACTTGGTTAATCCTCTGCCTGCCCGGTTGCTCATCTTCCAGTCCAGCTCTCTGCTGTGGCCCGGGAGGGCAGTGGAGGATGCCCCAAGTGCTTGGGCCCTGCACCCCATGGGAGACTAGGAGGAAGTGCCTGGCATCTGGCTTCGGACCGGCGTAGCTCCGGCTGTGGCGGCCATTTGGGGAGTGAACCAACGGAAGGAAGACCTTTTTCTCTGTCTCTCTCACTGTCTAACTCTGCCTGTCAAAAAAAAAAAAAAAAAAAAAAAAAAGGCTGGTGCCGCGGCTCACTAGGCTAATCCTCCGACTGCAGCGCCATCACCCTGGGTTCTAGTCCTGGTTGGGGCACTGTATTCTGTCCTGGTTGCTCCTCTTCCAGTCCAGCTCTCTGCTGTGGCCTGGGAGGGCTGAGGAGGATGGCCCAAGTGCTTGGGTCCCTGCACCCTTATGGGAGACCAGGAGGAAGTACCCGGCTCCTGGCTTCGGATTGGCGCAGTGTCGGCCGTAGCGGCCATTAGGGGAGTGAACCAATGGAAGGAAGACCTTTCTCTCTGTCTCTCTCTCACTGTCTATAACTCTTTCTCTCTCTCACTGTCTAACTCTGCCTGGCCAAAAAAAAAAAAAAAAAGAAGGTGAACCCGTCTTTGCTCATCAGTGGAGTTGCTGTCCTTGCTTTAGCTGACTGATCCAGATGAGGACCCTATAGAGCATGCAGACTTTTCTGATGTTCTTGGGGTGCTATTCCTTTTTTTTTTTTTTTTTTTTTTTTTTTGACAGGCAGAGTGGACAGTGTGAGAGAGAGACAGAGAGAAAGGTCTTCCTTTGCCGTTGGTTCACCCTCCAATGGCCGCTGCGGCTGTCGCGCTGCGGCCGGCACACTGCGCTGATCCGAAGGCAGGAGCCAGGTGCTTCTCCTGGTCTCCCATGGGGTGCAGGGCCCAAGCACTCCACTGCACTCCCTGGCCACAGCAGAGAGCTGGCCTGGAAGAGGGGCAACCGGGACAGAATCCGGTGCCCCGACCGGGACTAGAACCCGGTGTGCCGGTGCCGCAAGGCAGAGGATTAGCCTAGTGAGCCACGGCGCCGGCCTTTTTTTTTTTTTTTTTTTAAAGATTTATTCTTTTATTTGAGAGAGAGCATTATAGACAGAGGGAGGGAGAGACAGAGAGAGAGAGGTCTTCCATCCGCTGCGTCACTCCCCAAATGGCTGCAATGCTGGAGCTGGGCTGATCTGAAGCGAGGAGCCAGGAGCTTCTTCTGGATCTCCTATGGAGGTGCAGGGGCCTCAAGCACTTGGGGCATCCTCCACTGCTTTCCCAGGCCACAGCAGAGAGGTGGACTGGAAGAGGAGCAGCCGGGACTAGAACTGGCGCCCATATGGGATGCCAGCGCCACAGGCAGAAGCCTAGCCTGCTACACCACAGTTGTGGCCCCATGATTTAGTTTAGCTAAAGCTTTGCTCTGAATTACAGCAAACCCAAAGCCATATGTTGTGTTTTTGTGATGTTTCACTGGCTACTTTTGGGTGTGCGTTGCATACAGCTTGTTCCAGCAAAGGCTTATTAGACAGAATGTGAGTGGCTAGTTCCAGAGTGCTGTGGGAGATGGTTCCGTGCCATATGGGGCAGGCATCTTCAGAGAATCGCAGCTCACAGGATGTATAGATGTGCACAGAAAGGGACCTGTTAGGAAGAATTGGTTCCCATGGTTGTGGAGGCCGGGGGAGCTGCTGTGTCTGCAGCCCTCTCTTCTGTTCAGGTCCCCCTCTGGTTTATTCAGTCTGCTTTCCTCCATCCTCTGGTTTGGATGTGACTGTCATCCAGAGACTCCCCACAGACAGGCCAGAGTGATGTTAGGGCAGACAGCGGGCCCCTCTGGCCCAGGCAGCTGGGTACACAGAATCAGGCTCTCACAAGTACTAGACACATCGTGTGGGAGAGAGATGATTTTTTCCTGAAGGTTTACTCATTTATTTGAAAGGCAGAATTAGAGAGAGAGAGACAGACAGACAGACAGACAGACTCACTCCATCTGCTTATTCACCCCCAAATGGCTACAATGGCCAGGGCTTGGGCAGATCAAAGCCAGGAGCCAGGAACTCCATCCAGGGCTCCCGCATGGTTGGTAGGAGCTCAAGCACTTGGGCCATTATCTTCCACCTTCCCAAGCACCTTAACAGGAAGCTGGATCAGAAGCGGAATAGCTGGGACTCGAACTGGCACTGGGGCAGGGGTTGCTGGCGTCACAAGCCTGGCTTAACTTGCCTCACCATGATGCAGGCCCCTCGCACTGGACACTCTGATGCACGAGGCCCTGTCCTGTGAGTTGGCTTCTGTTGCTTGCCGTGTGCTTGTGCCCAGCAGGAAAGGTGGCGTTTGTGGGGCCTTGCTGTGCACCGTGCTGGTGTAAAATGTTTTGCACATCCTCCTTGAGCAGGGCCATATCCCCGTTTACAGGAAGGGAAACTGAGGTTTAGGAACTGTTTAGGAGCAGCTCAGTAGGCATGGAGCTGGCTCTGATTCATCAGCCAGGTCTCAGGGCCTGAGCTCTGGGGCTCACTGTACATTCAGGGGAGATGCCCGTTCCCCCATTTGGGTGGGAAATAGGGCTGTGATGTGGGGGAACTTTTGCAAGGTATTCTGGGGGCAGGTCTGTGGGGGTGGTGATGGAGGAGATGGAGGAGGCCAGGCAGGCCCTGGGAAGGGCGTGGTGCACCCTTTGCTGCCCAGGGCCGTCTTACCCTCGGGCTTTCTCTCCCAGTTTCCCACCTGTGTGTTTGCAGGGTTGATGTGTGTGGGGACCAGGCTTCTCCCGCAGTTGATCTAATGACTTTGCTCAGTGCCTGCTTTTGTCTCTCTAGATGCACGGCGCTTTCACAGGCGTCCTTAACAATTCAAAAGGAAGCTTAGTGCTGATTTCCTAACGTAGGTCAGCAGCTGATCTGAGTGTTTTCGTCTGCGTAGGTATCAGCGTGGCTGCCGGTCTTTGGCTGCTAATCTGCAGCTCCGCACCAAGGGTCAGCATGAGGAGAAACCACAGGTGGTGACGTCTGACAGTGATGAAGACTACGATATCCCAGAGGGGGTGGAGAGCGTGATAGGTATGTGGGGTTCATGGCCGATGCCTCTGCTGGCCTTTGTGTCCTTGGGGCCACACTCCCTTTCCCCTCAGTGCCAGCTCCACCTGACTGTCTGCCAGTGTGCTGTGCACAGGGCTCCTGAGGGCCAGACATGACCCCATCCATGGATGTTCTCCTCTGAGCTCCCCCTGTCCACACCGCCTACCACACCCCCACAGCCCCGTGGCCATGCCGCCTTCCCGCACACCTGCCTGGATGCACTTGGCTGCTCACCTGAGTGTCTCTGGGTACAGAAGACTCAGGTAATGGAGTTAGGGTTCAGATCCCTGGTCCCCAAACCCTGCGTTGTCCATCAGACGTTCCTAGGGGCCGTCTCAAACCCCACGAGCATCCTGCAGTTCCTAGAGGTCTGACTCATGGTCTCGTTTCCCTTTGTGGTGGAGGCTTCTGTGTTGAGTCAGGGTTGTCCGCAGAGCCCCTTCGCCGTGGCCAGTCTAGGGCGGTTCCTGCCTGTATTTCCTTTGTGCCCACTTTCCCCACTGCGTGCCCCCTTCCCAGTGGGGAGGACAGGTCAGGCTGCCCTGCTGCTGTGTTTTGTCTGCTCACATCTGCTCTGCCTCTCGGAGACCCCTCTCTGGTCCCCATCCAGAAAGCTAGGAGACTCACAGCTGCCATGAGCAACTCAGAGTCACCTTGAGCACCGCTGTCTGAGGCGAAGCCCTTGTCTCCTCTTCCTGGGCTGCCTGGCTGCCCTTGGCACTCCTGTCCGCTCTGCCTGTGTCCAGCTACCCTGCGGCTCCACATGGGCTTCTTCTGAACACCTCCCTGTGGCTGTTTCTTGGCATCAAACTTTCCCAGGCAGCCAAGGGGCCCTCGCAGGGCCTGACCTGTCCACCAGAAGGGCTCATCTTGCCCAGCTTCCAACAGACAGCTCCCTGGAACCTCCCAGCCTGCTTCAGACACCCTTGACCTTCTGGCCTCTCTGGGCTGGGGGAGGCGGCTGCTCTTGTTAGTGATTTGATGGGGTCATCTAGGAACAGTGGCAAAAATGGACTTTAAATGATGACTTAAAACCCCTGTGAAGGAAGTTTTTTTTTTTTACAGATAGAGTTAGACAGTGAGAGAGAGAGAGACAGAGAGAAAGGTCTTCCTTCTTCTGTTGGTTCACCCCCAAGTGGCCGCTACAGCCGGCGTGTTGCGGCCAGTGCGCTGCACCTATCTGAAGCCAGGAGCCAGGTGCGTCCTCCTAGTCTCCCATGTAGGTGCAGGCCCCAAGGACCTGGGCCATCCTCCCCTGCCTTTCTGGGCCACAGCAGAGAGCTGGACTGGAAGAGGAGCAGCTGGGACAGAATCCGGCGCCCTGCCCGGGACTAGAACCTGGGGTGCCGGCGCCACAGGCGGAGGATTAGCCTAGTGAGCTGTGGTGCTGGCTAGAAAGTGTTCTTATGATTAAAGTCTAAGTTCCTTTTTTGTTTTTGGTTTTTTATTTTTTATTTATTTTTTTTTTTTTTTTTTTGCCAGGCAGAGTGGACAGTGAGAGAGAGAGACAGAGAGAAAGGTCTTCCTTTTCTGTTGCTTCACTCTCCAGTGGCCGCTGCGGCCGGTGCACTGCGCTGATCTGAAGGCAGGAGCCAGGTGCTTCTCCTGGTCTCCCATGGGGTGCAGGGCCCAAGCACTTGGGCCATCCTCCACTGCACTCCCGGGCCACGGCAGAGAGCTGGCCTGGAAGAGGGGCAACCGGGACAGAATCTGGCGCCCCGACCTGGACTAGAACCTGGGGTGCCGGCGCCGCAGGTGGAGGATTAGCCTAGTGAGCTGCGGCACCGGCCCTAAGTTCCTTTTTTTAATGTTCTTTTTCATCTACTTAAAAGACAGAGCAACATACACCACCGCATACACACATAGGCTCAGAGAGAGAGAGAGAGAGAGAGAGAGAGAATCTTTCATCCACTCATTCACTCTCCAAATGTCTGCAACAGCCAGGGTTGGGCTAGGCCAAAGCCAGGAGCTCCATCTGGGTTGCTAGTGTGGGTGTTGGACCCAGACACTTGAGCCATCTTCCGCTGCCTCCTAGAACGCGCTATTAGGAAGCTGGATGAGAACTGGAGTCTCTGGACTGCAGCTGGCACTATGCTATGGGATGGGGGATCCCAAGTAGTGGCTTAGTCAGCTGCACCACAGCGGCCCCCACCGAGGTTAAGGCTGTTGTGATTCCCTCCAGGGCATTCCTGTGAGCGCTGTCCGGGGTGGGTTCCCTCAGAGCTGGGCACTGAGGTGGGGGCTACAGGAAGTGGGCCTCCCTGTGAGCGCTGTCCTGGGTGGGTTCCCTCAGAGCTGGGCACTGAGGTGGGGGCTACAGGAAGTGGGCCTCCCTGTGAGCGCTGTCCCGGGTGGGTTCCCTCAGAGCTGGGCACTGAGGTGGGGGCTGCAGGAAGTGGGCCTCCCTGTGAGTGCTGTCCAGGGTGGGTTCCCTCAGAGCGGGGCACTGAGGTGGGGGCTAGAGTAGATGGACCTTCCTCACCATCCTCTTGTTCCTGCAGAGCAGCTGCTGGGCGGGCTGAAGGACAAAGACACGATTGTGCGGTGGTCTGCGGCTAAAGGGTAGGCACCTGGCTCTTCCTGGGCCTTGGGGTCTGGATGTATATCCCAGTGGCCTGTGGAGCCTGTCACTATTTAATACTTGATTTGGGGCTTGAGGCCTCAAACGCCTTACAGATTTTTAAAAGGTAGAATGATTTTTTTCTAATTCATATTTATTATTTTATATCTTAACTTTAAAGATAATTACCGAAGTGAATTCTCGGCTCCCATGGGCGTGGTGTCAGATGAGGCTTCTGTTGTAGAGAAAAAAAGCTGGGTGCAGGGGCCGGGTGGGGTGGGGCTGCCTTCCCCGCGGTCTCCTGGGCTTCTGTGCCCAGTGAGTTCCAGTCATCAAAGCCAAGCAGGGTTTCTGTGGGGTCTGAGGGTGAAAGTGCTGGAGGGCCCCACTGGGGTTCTTTGTGTCTGTTGACCGTGTCTCCCCCACAGTCCTGTCTGCCCAGGGTGGCAGGCCGTGGAGATAGGGCCAGAGGATGGGCTTTGCTGGAGGCCTCCGGCCAGCACCCTTCCTTGAGAGCTGGTCTCTGGTGCTGGCTGGTGAGCCACCAGGCCTTCCTAGCTGTGGGCCTCCGTGTCAGGTGGCCTGGTAGTAGGCATGGTCAGTGTCCAGCGTGGAGGCAGCCAGCAGGGTGGGCAGGCTCCGGTGGTGCCCGGAGCATTCTCCTTGTGCCTGTCAGTGGTGGCCAGCAGCGTCTGTACTGTGGTGACAGGTGTGCTGACTGCAGGCACTTGTGTGCCCGAGGCTCCTTTGCCCCTTTGCATCCACCTGCTGCAGGCCTGGACGAGCTCCTCACTCTGTCTGCTTATTCAGTGTGACACCCCCTGTGGCAGGTGAGGATTGCTGAGCAGTGTTCAAGGCCTGCTTTGGGTCATCTTCTCCTTGCCTGTTCTCTGGAGGAAAAGACGCACTTGGGGCGGCTCCTGTTTAGTGGACACCCTCCATGATGGGCTGATGGTACTGACCAGTTGTTACTGCTTTTTCCAGAATCGGTCGGATGGCTGGAAGACTTCCCAGAGAGCTGGCAGACGATGTGGTTGGGTCTGTGCTGGATTGTTTCAGGTATGTGAGAGGGTCACAGAGACACGCATGCCTAGGGCTTAACCCCATGTGCAAAGCAGTGGCTTTCTTTATTCATGTCCTTTTACATTTTTTAGTCATGCTATTCGTTAGGACCCCAGCAGCCCTCTTGCTTCCCTGTAGAATGTAAGCTTGGTAACTCGAGTTATTTCTGGTGTGTCGGGGTCCATTTGAGCAGATGCACGCAGAGCTCTTTGCCCCTGGAGAGGGACCACCTGTCTCTAGAACGTGCTGTGGCGCACAGTGTTCTGAGTCAGTTCCTGTCCTGGCTGGCGTGGCTGCTGAGACAGTAAAAATAAGGCTGGTGTGGACTTGAAATTGAACTTCATTTTAATGAACTAAAATTTAAACTTAGAGCCACTTGTGTTGAGCTGCTGCTGCCTCAGCCTGGGGGCGTGTGGGCCCTGGAAGGTGGGGGTGCGGGCTGGGGTGTGAGTGTGGGGCCTGCAGACCTGTGTCACGTGAGGCATTGTTCCTGCCACCTCCCTGTGGTGTTTTACTTTGCAGTGTAAACCTCTCTCCTGGTTTCAGAATGGCATTCTGCTTGCTCAGGACCCTGGTTTTGCTGTTGCCATTTGTTAGCTGGCTGCTGTTTCCTGGGACTGTCACTGTGAGGCTGTGACTAGCGTGCAGAAAGTTGTGTTGTCAGCACTTTTGAGTGCCCCAGCACACGTTTGTCAGTCGCTGGAGACAGGTCTGAGGTCAGCCCACAGCATGTTATCCTTCTGGAGCAGGTGTCCTCTTGCATTAGCCTCGAGCCTGCTCAGTCGCAAGTTAAGGAGTGTAGGACATAGCATGTCGAGTAGTGGTCTTTTCCCTCTGTGCTGTGTGTTGTGGAAGTGTTCCTTACCTCTCGGAGTAGTGTATGGGTTGAGAATGAGGTTTGCTTCTCCGTACGATTCTGCTGGCTGGTTTTAGGGTGGCCCTGCGGTTCTTTCTGAGGTTGATGGGCATGTTGTTAGTGCTGGGATGAGCCCTGTTCTGCCCTTCCCTGGGCAGTGGCTGTGGCACAGCAGCGAGGACAGCTTAGAGGGCCAGGGCCCCGCCACCTCGGCCTCCTTGGCTCCTTATGTCTTCTTCTTCTTTTTTTTTTTTTTTTTAAAGATTTATTTATTTTTATTTGAAAGTCAGAGTTACACAGAGAGAGGAGAGGCAGAGAGAGAGAGAGAGAGAGAGAGAGAGAAAATCTGGTCCTCCATCCGCTGGTTCACTCCCCAACTGGCTGCAACGGCCAGAGCTGCGCTGATCCGAAGCCAGGAGCCAGGAGCTTCCTCCAGGTCTCCCATGCGGGTGCAGGGGCCCAAGGACTTGGACCATTTTCTACTGCTTTCTCAGGCCATAGCAGAGAGCTGGATCAGAAGTGGAACAGCCGGGTCTCAAACCGGCGCCCACATGGGATGCCGGCGCTTCAGGCCAGGGTGTTAACCCGCTGCGCCACAGTGCCAACCCCCCACTTATGTCTTTATGTATTTCTGTGTGTTCCCTTGCTAATTTGAAGCTGACTCTTCATCCAGCCCTTCCTCGAGCCTTCCTTTGCGTTTCCTCTCCTCCTCTTCTCAGCTAGACTCGTGGCCTCATCCCCACACGAGAGACTTCCTGGGCCCTGGTGTGTAGGTGAGTGAGGTCCTCTCATGCCTGGTGACACTGGTGACACCTGGCACCAGCAGACTCGAGGCCCCGCCTCCTGTGTCCATCTCTGCCTGAAGCCTTGGCAGGCCCTGAGCCCTAGCATGTCTGAGCAAGCTGACGCTGTACCCCAGCTGCGTGCTCTCCCCTCCCTGTCTGTGATCTTGTCTAGCTCATTTACTCTAGTTTTTTGTTTGTTTGTTTGTTTTTAGGGTTTGTTTATTTATTTGAAAGGCACAGTTACAGAGAGGCAGAGGCAGGAAGAGAGACAGAGAGGTCTTCCATCCTCTGGTTCACTCCCCAAGTGGCCGCAACGGCCGGAGCTGCTCTGATCTGAAACCAGCAGCCAGGAGCTTCTTCCTGGTCTCCCACATGAGTGCAGGGGCCCGAGCACCTGAACCATTCTTCTACCACTCTCCCAGGCCATAGCAGTGAGCTGGATCAGATGTGGAGCAGCTGGGACTGGAACCAGTGCCCGTATGGGATGCAGGCACCGGCTTTATCCGCTACGCCACAGTGCCGGCCTCTGCTTTGGCAATCTTTGTGACAAGTGTAGAGCATCTTTAGTTAAAATGTTAAGGGATACAGAGTACTGACACTAAGTTTTAGAAACAGTCACAGCCTTTGGCAGACTCATAATGAGCATCCAGAGTTTAAAAAAATTGTAATCAAGATTGACTTCCTTCTTGGTGGTGAGTGGGAGGGGCCTCTGTGTCTGTGTCTGTCTCGCCTTTCAGGACCTCGGGCACCCTGGCACTTGAGAGGTGTTGGCCAAGTGACCCCTGTCACTCAGACTCCTGTCTGAGTATCCTTGTGAATTTTTACAGTTAGGTATGCAACTTACTGGATTTCCTAAACATTTCTTTGCTGTCAAAGTAATCAGAATCAATAAAAGTCCTGTAGTCGTTTTCCTTTTTGGTGAGAATTATCTCCATGTTTATATTGGTAACAAAATATATTGGAAACTTAGAACAACTCTGATCACTCTAAGAAAGAAAGAATTACTTTCACTGATTATAATGCGAGGATCATACCCTTAAAAGAGCTGCTGAACCACTTCAGGAAAATTTTTACTAAATATAAAATATTACTTAAAACTTCTTTGTTAAAAGTCCATACTTCCTATAGTGCCAAAAAATCCTTTTTTTACGCTGGATTTGCTTGCTGCAGTGAACAGTGTGGTATCACGCAGGCAGGACCTTCCTGCTCTTTGCAGGCTCCATCTGCATTTGGTGGAATCCCTGTTGGAGCCTGGCCTGTCGGAGGTGTCAGCACTTTGACGAATGTGAGGGTGTTGCTGCTTGTGTGGGGTAGCTGGAGTGTCACTGCCCCAGCGGGAGGACCCCTTGTGGCACCCCTGCACAGTGGCCATCACTGGATGTGGCTCCAGGGGCTGACCCAGGACTGTTCCCCATTGACAGGAGGTCTGTGCCTGTGGCTGCACCCACAGAGTGGACTGTTGTGTTTCCTCATCCAGCTGATGTTTCAGAAGCTCACTGATGGCCCAGAGCAGGGCCTGGCAGCCTGGCGGTCTCATGTCCTTGCGGACAGCTGACAGTATGCCTTTGCTCTCAGTTTTCAGGAGACAGACAAGGCGTGGCACGGCGGGTGTCTGGCACTGGCAGAACTGGGCAGGCGAGGCCTCTTGCTCCCATCGCGACTCACAGAGGGTAAGTAGCTACAGCACGTTCCCCTGTATCGCCAAGGCTGCTGGGGCACATCCTAGTCTTCACCTGCCCCTGCCTGCCCCGTGTGGCCCAGCTGGGAGCACACACAGTGCTTTCCAGGAGGAACGTGTTAGATGCATGTCTTGTGGCCTGTCTTTCCCCTGGGAACTTCCTAAATCTGATTTTTATACAGCAGATATCCTAAACACCTGGCTTTTGGGGGCCATGAACCCTGGGAATGTCTGATTTTTTTTTTTTTTTACCCTTGGGAACCACGTTTCACCCTGTTGTCCACAGAGAGTACTGCAGCTGTAGTCCCCACAGGTATATGTGGGCCCTGGTGCTCGGCACCTGCAGAGTTGGCAAGGCAGCAGGGTATGATGTGGTGGGTGTGGAGGGACCATGAGCCCCAGACCACATGTTGGGCCGTGGCTGTCAGTGGCTGCTGTGGCTGGTGTGGACAGCCCCTGGGGTGGCTGGGGGTGTCCTGTGTGGGCAGAAGGAAAGGGTGTCTGGAAGGATGGACACTGTCCCCACAGTGTTACCAAAGGAGCATTTGTACTCAGGAGGTGGCTTCTGTCCATCATTGGGTCGTCTGAGCCATGCTGGTGCTTGGCTCAGTGACAGATGGGATCTTTTGGGGCCTGTAATTTCTGTTTAATTTTTCTGCTTTTGTCCTCAAAACTTGTTCATTTAAGAGGCAAACAGATGAGAGAGCGAGTTCTCATCTGCTGGTTCATTCTGCAGGTACCCACCGCATCTGGGGCTGGAGCTCAGAATGCTGCCCAGGTGTCTGGTGAGCTGTTGCTGCTGCCTCCCAGATCTGTGTCAGCAGGAAGCTGGATCAGGAACTGGAGCTGGGAACTGCACTCAGACATTTCTGTGTGGGGTGCTTTTGACAGCTTAACCTCTGGGCCAAAAGGCTGTCCATGTGTGTTTTTTTTTTTTTTTTTTTTTTTTTTTAAATCAAAACAGCTTTACTGGGATACAAGTCACATACCCTAAAGTTCACCTATTAGAGTGGACAGTTGGGGGGCAGGCATTTGGCCAAGTAGTTAAGCTGGGTAAGTACCAGGATTCAATGTTGTGGCTCCAGTTTCCTGCTAATGCAGACCCTGAGAGGCAGCAGTTTCAGCTCAAATAACTGGGTTCTTGCTACTGCACGTGAGAGACCTGGATTGAGTTCCTGATTTCTGGCTTTGGCCCAGCCCAGTCAGAGCCATTGCCCACACTGGGGAGTGAACCAGCTCATACTGTCTTTCACATACATAAATCAGTTTTTTTTTTTTTTTTTTAAGATTCTATTTATTTATTTGAAAGAGTTACACAGAGAGGAGAGGCAGAGAGAGACAGAGGTCTTCCATCTGCTGGTTCGCTCCTCAACTGGCCACAACGGCCGGAGCTGCACCGATCCAAAGCCAGGAGCCAAGAACTTCTTCCAGGTCTCCCACGTGGGTGCAGGGGCCCAAGGACTTGGGCCATCTTCCACTGCTTTCTCAGGCCACAGCAGAGAGCTGGATCAGAAGTGGAGCAGCTGGGACTTGAACTGGCGCCCATATGGGATGCCGGCACTGTAGGCGGTGGCTTTACCCACTACACCACAGCACCGGCCCCTATAAAAACAGTTTTTAAAGATGGACAGTTAAGTGGTTCTTATTGTGGTTAGAGTTGTGTGACCATCATCACTGTTTACTTTCAGAACATTTTTTTAAAAAAAAGTTTATTTAATAAATATAAATTTCAAAAGTACAACTTTTGGATTATGGTGGTTTTTCCACCCATAACCACCCTCCCACCCGCAAACCATCCCATCTCCTACTCCCTCTCCCATCCCATTCTTCATTAAGATTCATTTTTAATTATCTTTCTATACCGAAGATCAACTTAGTATATACTAAGTAAAGATTTCAACAGTTTGCACCCACACAGACACACAAAGTATAAAGTACTGTTTGAATACTAATTTTACCATTAATTCTCATAGTACAACACATTAAGGACAGAGATCCTATGTGGGGAGTAAGTGCACAGTGGCTCCTGTTGTTGATTTAACAATTGACACTCTTATTTATGACGTCAGTAGTCACCCAAGTCTTGTCATGAGCTGCCAAGGCTATGGGAAACCTCTTGAGTTCACAAATTGCGACAAACATTTTTGTTGCCCCCAAAAGAAACCCTGTTCTCAGAGCAGTTCTGTATTCTCCCAACGCCCTGAACCCTAAGTGTCCCCATTCTGCTTTCTGTCTATAAATTTGCCTTTCTGGAACAGTTCATAAAAATGGGATCTGTGTTATGTGGTCTTCGTGTCTTAATTATTTCATGTAGTGTATGTTTTTGATCTTCATCTGCGATGTAACATGTGTTAGTAATTCAGTCTTAAACCTTTTTTTCAATTTATCTGAAAGGCAGATAGGTAGTAGGTATAGATTTTCCACCCGCTAGTTTACTTCCCAAATACTGTCAAAAGCTGGGGCTGGACCAGGCCAAAGCCAGGCCAGTCTGGGTCTCCCATGTGGGTGGCAGGTACCAAACTGCTTTAGCCATTACCTGCTGACTCCAGGGTGCACATGAGCAGGAAACTGGAATTGAAGTGGAGCTGGGGCTTGGACCCAGGCAGTCTGGTACAGGATGTGGGCATCGCGAGTAGTATCCCTACAATATTATGCCAAGTACTTGTCTTCTTCATTGTATTTACTGTTTTTTTTTGAAAGGCAGAGTGGACAGTGAGAGGGAGAGACAGAGAGAAAGGTCTTCCTTTTTCTGTTAGTTCAACCCCCAAGTGGCCGCTATGGCTGCAACGGCTGGCGCGTTGCGATCCGAAGCCAGAAGCCAGGTGCTTCCTCCTGGTCTCCCATGCGGGTGCAGGGCCCAAGGACCTGGGCCATCCTCCACTGCACTCCCGGGCCACAGCAGAGAGCTGGACTGGAAGAGGAGCAGCTGGGACAGAATCCGGCGCCCCAACTGGGACTAGAACCCGGGGTGCCGGCACCGCAGGCGGAGGATTAGCCTAGTGAGCCGCAGTGCCGGCCTTCATTGTTTGTTTGCTTTTTTTTTTTTTTTTTTTTGACAGGCAGAGTGGACAGTGAGAGAGAGAGACAGAGAGAAAGGTCTTCCTTTGCCGTTGGTTCACCCTCCAATGGCCGCCGCGGCCGGTGCGCTGTGGCCGGCACACCGCGCTGATCCGATGGCAGGAGCCAGGTGCTTTTCCTGGTCTCCCATGGGGTGCAGGGCCCAAGCACTTGGGCCATCCTCCACTGTATTCCCAGGCCACAGCAGAGAGCTGGCCTGGAAGAGGGGCAACCGGGACTAGAACCCGGTGTGCCGGTGCCGCAAGGCGGAGGATTAGCCTAGTGAGCCGCGGCGCCGGCCGTTTTTTTTTTTTTTTTCTTCATTGTTTTTACTGTTGAACATGTTGTGTAGACAGAACATGCACTGTTTATTGTTACACACACACACACACACACATATATAATTTACTTATTTATTTGAAAGTCAGAATTACACAGAGAATGAGAGGCAGAGAGAGAGGTCTTCTGTCTGCTGGTTCACTTCCCAGTTGGCTGCAATGGCCAGAGCTGCACTGATCTGAAGCCAGGAGCCAGGGACTACTTCTGGGTCTCCCACGCGGGTGCAGGGGCCCAAGGATTTGGACCATCTTCTACTGCTTTCCCAGGCCATAGCAGAGAGCTGAATGGGAAGTGGAACAGCCGGGACTTGAACTGGCACCCATATGGGATGCCAGCACTGCAGGCGGAGGCTTTACCTGCTACACCACGGTGCCAGCCCAAATTTGTTACATAAATTTTTATTTTATTTTTTAAAAGATTTATTTATTTGTTTATTTGCAAGTCAGAGTTACACAGAGAGAGAAGAGAGGGCAGAGGCAGAGAGAGAGGTTTTCCATCCCATGGTTCACTCCCCAATTGGCTGCAATGGGCGGAGCTGTGCCGATCCAAAGCCGGAGCCGGGAGCTTCTTCCGGATCTCCCATGCGGGTGCAGGGGCCCAAGGACTTGGGCCATCTTCTGCTGCTTTCCCAGGCCATAGCAGAGAGCTGGATCGGAAGTGGAGCAGCTGGGTCTCAAACTGCCACCCATCTGGTATGCTGGAGCTTCAGGCCAGGGCATTAACCTGGTGCGCCACAGCGCTGGCTCCTGTGACATATATTTTTAAAAGACTTATTAATTTATTTGAAAGGCAGGGTTACAGAGAGAGACACACAGATGTTCCTTCTGATCAGCGTGCATTGTGCAGATAGACCACATGCTGCTCATTCCTTCTGCAGTTGTTGGGCATCTGGGTCGTCGTCCACCTTTTGACCGTCACAGATAATCCTGCTGCAAACACTGTCTAGAGGTTTTTGTGTGGACCTGTTGTTTTCATGTCTCCTGTGTATAAACCCAGGAGTGGAACTACTGGGTATGGAAGATGAAATACATCTCAGTGAAGCTGAGAAAAAATCAAGGATACGTGAGTTCATGTTGTTGAGACAGCCGCAGCACTCGTTGCATTCTGGTCCTTTGCTCGTTGTATAGGTGCGTTTTCTCTCATTGTTGCGTGGATTCTTCATGGTTTCCTGGCTTCGTGGTGTGAGCGTGGTCTGCAGACGTTTCCCTCATTCTTGGCCATCTTTCCACTTGTCTGGAAGGCAGATTCTCCCTCTTCGGGGACTGCAGTCACCCTGTAGTCGAATGCCTTTGTGGGAGTGTTTTCTAGATCTGACTGCTCTGTTAGGTCCCGGGAGCCTGTTCGTTGCCTTAGCAGTTCCAGGGCCTGAGGTCTCAGGAGATGCAGAAGTGCTGCAGCTTTCTTCTGCGAGCGTTCCCCTGGCTGCTGCAAGTGTTTGGTTAGGATCCAGAGTTTGGAAAACACTCATTCTCTCAGTGTGTTCCAGCCCCGAGGCTGTTGTGGTGGAGGAGCCGATTCATGCATCTCCTTGCTTTGCCATAGTTTTTGACGTCATTTGTCGCCTTGTGTGAGGATATGTCCAGCAAAAGTAGGATTCCACCAGAAAGGCCCGTCCTGCGAGGGCTGGGAGCTGCTGACCCAGCCCCCCAGGCACACGTGATTGAAGGTCCTGGATGGCTTTATGTCTAAGGAAGGGGTTCAGCTAGGCGCAGGACCCTGGGTGCAAAGTCAGTGGCACAGGAGTTTGTGTTTCCCAGAAAAGACATAGCATGTGTGCTATGTCCCCTGTCTTCCAGGGCTGTGTGGGGTCTGATGCAGAGGCTGGCCCAGGGCTGCCAGCTCCTGTGGGCTTGGTGTTCCTGCCTGGGCTGCTGCATTCCCTTTTGCAGAGCCTCTGCCCCAGGCCTGTGCACCTGGTTCGGCCTGGAGGGATAGGCTCTGACCTGAGTTGCAGACACAGCCCCGGGGTCCAAGTGCCCTGCTAACCACCTGCTTTGTTTGAGTTCTGTGGCCGTTCTGGCTTGCGAGCACTGAAGCCCACGGCTTGCACTCTGGGTGGGAGCCGCTCTCTCCTTGGTGAGTGAGTGAGTGCCCCTGCCCCTCCTTCCCTGCAGAATGGGGTGTTTTGGTTGAGGGTGGAGTCGTGCCGTGGGCAGATAGCAGCTGCCACAGAGAGGGCTGCTCGGAATGGTGGAGTGATGGTTTCTAAATGTGAATTCAACTTTGTTTAACTAGTAATTCATCCACAACATAGTAAGCCCACTTAAAGTATATACTTCATTTGTTTTTGGTATATTACATTATTGCTTTTAAAAAATTGTGGCAAAATATATTTCTAGAACAAAAGTTTTTTATTTTAACCATTTTTTTAAAAAAGATTTTACTTATTTGAAAGGCAGAATTACAGAGAAAGAGATGGGGAGAGAGAGGTCTTCTATCTGCTGGTTTGCTCCCTAAATGGTCACAATGGCCAGGGCTGGATCAGGCTGGAGTCAGGAGCCAGAAGCTGCTTCTGGGTTTCCCACGTGGGTGCAAAGGACCAAGGATTTGGGCCATCTTCTTCTGCTTTCCCAGGTGCATTAGCAGGGAGCTGGATTGGAAGCAAAGCAGGACTCGAACCAGCACCCATATGGGACGCCACTGTTGCGGGCAGCGGCTTGACCCCTTATACCACAAAGCTGGCTCTGATTTTAACCTTTTTTTTTTTTTTAAAGATTTTTATTTATTTGGAAGTCAGAGTACCACAGATATGCAGAGAGAGAAGGAGCGGCAGAGAGAGAGAGGTCTTCCGGCATCTGCTGGTTCATTCCCCAATTGGCCGCAACGGCCGGAGCTGTGCCGATCCAGAGCCAGGAGCTTCTTCCAGGTCTCCCACAAGGGTGCAGGGACCCAAGGACTTGGGCCATCTTCCACTGCTTTCCCAGGCCATAGCAGAGTTTGGATCGGAAGTGGAGCAGTTGGGACTTGAACTGGCTCCCATATGGGATGCCTGTGCTGCAGGCGGTGGCTTTACCTGCTACTCCACAGTGCTTGCCCTGATTGTAAGCATTTTTAAGCATACAGCTCTGTGACATCATCCCCTGCACTGTTGTGCAGCCATCACCACGTCTCCGTCTGAAGCTGGTCGCCCTTGGGGAAGGCATGGCCCCATCTCCCTCCCTTCTACACTCTCCTCTGCAGATGTGTCCATTCTAGGGACCCTGTGGAAACACAGTGCTTGGTCCTGTGGCCTGGGGTATCTCAGTGTTAGGTGTTCAGGGTTCATCTGTGTCATGGCATGGGTGAGAATGTCCTTTCTTTTTAAGGACGCACTGCCGATGGACACCGCTGCTGTGACTGTAGCCTGTAGCTTTCTGAGACTGTTGAGTGTATGCCCAGAAGTGAACTGCTGGGTTGTGTGGTAATCTCCACTTCACTTTTTGATAGATTATCAAGTTTAGCTCAGAGTTTGGGTCCTGCATGAATGTAGAAAGGTAGTGTAGGCCGGCGCCGCAGCTCACTAGGCTAATCCTCCGCCTAGCGGCGCCGGCACACCGGGTTCTAGTCCCGGTCGGGGCGCCGGATTCTGTCCCGGTTGTCCCTCTTCCAAGCCAGCCCTCTGCTGTGGCCAGGGAGTGCAGTGGAGGATGGCCCAGGTGCTTGGGCCCTGCACCCCATGGGAGACCAGGAGAAGCACCTGGCTCCTGGCTCCTGCCATCGGATCAGCGCGGTGCGCCGGCCGCAGCGCGCCGGCCGCGGCGGCCATTGGAGGGTGAACCAACGGCAAAGGAAGAGCTTTCTCTCTGTCTCTCTCTCACTGTCCACTCTGCCTGTCAAAAATAAAAAAAAAATAATAAAAAAAAAAGGTAGTGTAGTTAAAAAAAAAAAAAATCAGTGGTGCTATTTTGTTATATAGCTCCAGGATCTACTCTGCTTTTGAAGACAAGTGCAAGGGCCTGCCTTGGCTGGTGAGAGTTGTCGCATCAGGAGGGTGAAGCTTCTGCAGAGGCGACTCCATGCTGCAGACCGGGGCGGTCTGGGCCAGTGGAGTGACCCTTGCACCCCAGGTGGCACCCCACTGACTGGTGTTTGTGGTTGAAGGTGATGCCTGATGCAAGGTAGTGTTCTGACTCTGGGCCTCTGATGCGGAAGTGTGTCCTTGCGGCATGAGGTGGGAGGCAAGAACTCCTTGTCTGCAGGGCCCTGTCCTTGGCTTTGGGTCCTTAGTGCAGGAGATCAAGTCTGATATACGGTCACTGCTGCCACTGTTTCCTACAGGGCTGCTTGCTGGGAAGCAGGAGGTGTCATATTTTTGTTCTTTGCCAGAACATCTTGGTGTATGTCCATGGAAGAGCCAGGCATGCCAGTGAGACTGTAACTCCTTCAGAGGTGTGTGATTTTCCAGGGTGAGCCTTGGGTGAGCCTTAGGGGAACTCATGCAGTCCTTGGAGGGCCTAGCAGTGCTCACTTGGCGCCCACACTGCATTCTGGGGGGCAGATTGCAGCATGTGTGCTAAGCACCCCTCACAAGTAGGTTCCTTTGGTTTTATACAAAAGCAACCAGTTGAAAAGCATTTTATTTGCTGCCCCAAATACTGTCTTTTAAAAATGAAACTGTGGTTGCATCACTTTTAAAAAAAAATTATTTATTTAGTTAACACAGAGAGAAAAGGAGAGGCAGAGGCACCATCTGCAATGGCCAGAGCAGCACCAATACGAAGCCAGGAGCCAGGAGCTTCTTCCAGGTCTCCCATGCAGGTGCAGGGGCCCAAGGACTTGGGCCATGTCCTACTGCTTTTCTAGGCCATAGCAGAGAGCTGGATCGCAAGTGGAGCAGCCAGGACTTGAACTGGCGCCCATATGGGATGCCAGCACTGCAGGTGGCAGTTTTACCTGCTATGCCACAGCGCTGGCCCCAACTTTTTTTTTTTTTTAAAGATTTATCCATCTACCTGAAAGGCAGAGTTATAGAGGCAGATGCAGAGAGAGAGAGAGAGAGAGAAAGGGAGGGAAGGAGGGAGGTCGGTCGGTCGGTCTTCCATCTGCTGGCCCACTCTGCAGATGGCTGCAATGGCTGCAGCTGCGCCGATCTGAAGCCAGGAGCCAGGAGCCTCCTCTGGGCCTCCCATGTGGGGCAGGAGCCCAAGGACCTGGGCCATTTTCCACTGCTTTCCCAGGCCATAGCAGAGAGCTGGATGGGAAGTGGAGTAGCTGGGACTGGAACTGGCGCCTACATGGAATGCCGGCACTGCAGGCAGCGGCTCCATCCTCCACGCCACAGTGTCCCCTTCCCAGACCCCCCGCTTTTTAAAAATATTTATCAGTCTGCCTGAAAGGCAGAGTTACAGAGAGGCAGAGGCGAACAGAGAGAGAGGTGCATCTCCCACACACAGAGGGTCTGGGTGTTATGATGATCTCACATCTGCCATCTCCACTGAAAATCCCAAATGTTTCTTTGGCAGGAAATTCCATCCTTTCCTTTTGTCTTTGAATCCATAGCTCCATTTGCTTTTCCCAGAGGATTTTATCCTACTCCAGCTGTGTGTGTTAGGAGTCTTTCATTGACCTCCCTGTTGTGTTTCTACAAGTGTGTGAATGGGAACTGACCGTGCGTGTCGTGTTTGCTGTTAGGTGCTGAGTGTTTCAGGGTTTCTGAGGAGCCGGCTTTTGGCCCAGCAGCTCAGACTCCCTCATCCTGCACCGGAGCTTGCACTCCTGGCGCTGGCTGCTGACTCCAGCTTCCTGCTAAAACAGGCCTGGGGAGGCGGTGGCAGAGGCTCGTGTGATTGGCTCCTGCTGCCCACGTGGATTGTGTTCTTGGCTCCTAACTTTGGCCTAGACCGAGCTGTTGTGGGTATCTGGGGAGTGAGCCAGTGGCTGGGAACTCTCTGTCTCTCTGCCTTTCAAATAAATAAATAAAAAGTTAAAAACAGAGTTTTCTAGATTGGGTTTTTGAAAAAGTATCTGTTAGTACAAAGTTCACCAAAACAACATAAACTAATGCTTTACGGAGGTGTGGCGACTTCAGTCCGGGCTCTCCTGTGTGCTCGCCAGGACAAGGCAGGGCTGTCTCAGTGCCAGCAGGCCTCACTCGCATCAGTAGGAAACAGGATTGGCAGGGGTTTTGTCTTCGCAGGGTTTGTTGGAATGTTCCCCAGGTTTTCCCCAGAGCACGGTGTTCCCCGTCAATGGACAGCTTCATCAGGACCTCTGCTGTCCTGAGAGAGCCGTGGATTGAGGACCACCTGTGTCACAGCAAGGTTTCCCACACAGTGCCAGAGCCGCTGTCCTTAGCACTCCCAGCTGACGCTGAGCACCCGGGAGAGGGCGGGCTCTCAAGAGGAGGAGGAAGGGGAGGAGGGGATGGAGCAGCCCGGCTCAGGCGGAGCTTGTAAGTGCTCTGAGGCCTGAGGACCCCTTGGACCACTGATTCACACAAACGTGCACACATGCCATGTTGCACATGCAACATTCATGCCCATGTTGTATACACAGTACAGATGCATACATGCTGTGTTGCACACATAGTGTATGCACACACGACATTGCACACATAGCACTGTGTGCATACATGACATTGCACACATGCACACAGCATATTGCAAAGAGCACACATGCCATGTACACACAGCATATGCGCACATACGCATGTTGCACACATAGTACATATACACACAACACATATCCATGTTGCACACATAGCACACACACCACTCCCATGTTACACATACAGCACATACACACATGTACATACAACATATACATATTGCATACACAGCTACACGTTTTATACACAACACAGCACATGTGCACACACACATTGCACACATAGCACACACCACTCCCATGTCACACATTCAGCACGTATACACATGTACACACAGCAGTTACCCCTGTCAGACACACATGTTGCACACATACCCATGTTACGTGTGCATGTGCACACATGCCCATGTTGTACACAGAGTGCACATGCATACACCCTGTTTGCGCTCTCAGTTTATCCTAGTGGATGCCCCTTTTCATGGGGCCTCATGGTAAGAAGGCCCATGGACAGCACAGACCTGCGTTTGTCTCTTGTGGATGGGTGCTTAGCACTGACCAGGAGTTTATTGGAACATGAATAACATGGACATTGTAAGGAGTGGAAAATTAGGCTGCATAAATCAAAAACTTACTGTAACATTATAAGCAAATAGAATAAATTGGTAATACCTTCACCAGCAGTACCATTTCCGTAAGGAAATAAGTTAATTGCATAAATAACCTCGCGATGTTTGTGTGTTGTTCAGTCACATAGAGTCACAGCACTCTCCATGCAATACTTGAATGCTAGGGTTAAAAATGTTTGTTTTCCTGGCATGTTTCCCAGTAACTTCTATTTGCTTCAAAACGAAACACACGACTGTACTTAATAAAAAACAGTTCAGACGATTTGTTCTAGTGCTACAGTATCTGTAAGAGCTTTGTCAGAGGCCCTTCTGCAGGATGGCGTATATCTACACGTTACCTCTAGTTCTGTACGTTGAGTCTGGTGTGTTGCAAATGTGAGAGCCGAAGTTCAACTCACAGTGTTAGGGCGTGAGTCACTCAGATGTGTCTTTAACCAAAAGTGGAGACACCTTCTAATATTTACAAAAAACAAACTGAACTGCAGACTTATTTTTGGAAAGAAAAAAACGAAGCTGCAGTTTTAGGAACTGCCCGGGGGAAAGGAGAAGGTCCTGCCTCGGGTGGGGTGTGGGTGCCGCGAGCCTCATACTCTGGCTTTAGGACACTCGGGTTCTTTTCCGGAGAGTGAACACTCTGGCCGTGTCACTCGGCTTCCCCTTCTTAGCTGCTGGCTGGGATTTCCCCGCGTCTCTGTGACTTGTCCTCTTTGTTCCTCTGGGTCTGAGGTCACACTGAGCCTCCTGGCGTTCTGTGCACCCGAGAGGGGGTGCATCTTGTGGGCAGGCAGACTCCTGGGCTGCGGGCTCCCCGTCGCCCAGCCTGACATTTCCTGGGCTGTAGGCCGCCAGCTGGCACAGGGCCACAGCTGCTGTCTGCTTCTGCTCGTCGCTGCTGTCCTCTTCGCACACATCGCGGGCCTTCCCTGCTGGGCTTGATGCTGGGGCCTTGTCAGCGCTGGGGCTGTCCTTGTGTGGCTTGGTGTGGCTTGGCCCATCCCCAGGACTTCCTGTTTCTTCCTGATGGGCAGCAGCAGCCTCATCAGGCTCTGTGCCTGGGGGCGGGCTGGGCAAGGTGGGCCCTGGGGGCCGGGCATTGCAGGGGTCCTTCACCGAGAGGTTGAGGGGCAGGTCCTGTAGCTCCACGAAGCTGGGGGACTCCTCCAGGAGGCAGCCTCTGTACACGGGGCCATGAGCTGCTGCCAGTTTGGCCTCTGGTTTCTTGGAGAGGTTGAGAGGGCCTGTCCTGGAGCTGTCCTCTGGGCTGGAAGGCACAACCTCCATGACCAGAGTGGTGCTTCCTGTCTGGACGGGAGGGTCTCTGGTTGTGGCCTTCAGGCTGGAAGAAGTTGAGAGAAGGGCTTAGAAAGTGACGCGGTAAAGATTTTGAGCCAGTGTAAACGTGGCTAATTGCAAACCGAAAACCTTACTTGGAAGCTTTGAAAATGAAATTTCTTACCTGTTTGGAGACTCTGTCCCCTTTGCAGGGTCCTCGGAGTGTAGGCATTCGTGGCTTTTCGGGACGGATTTGAAGGCCGTGGGGCTGTGCTCTGGCTGGTGGAGCCGTCCCAGGGTGCACGTGGCGGGCTTGTTGGAGAGGTCACACAGGCCCTCGTAGGTCTGGCTGGTCTGCGTGAACGTGGTGGGGCTGGGCCTCCCTGGGGAGCCTGTGGCTGCGCTGCCCTCACGGGGGCTCATTTTGGCCCCTTCGGTGTCCCTCTGCCTGTCTTTGGAAGGGTCTTTAGCCTCTGGAGGTGGACTTTCCTTCTCAGGCTCGGTCTGCTTCTTGTGGGCGGAGGGAGGGTTTGACCTGGAAGGACTTGAGGCTGCATAGAGCAGCGCAGCCTCCTCCAGTGGGTGTGAGCTCTGATCCCGCGTGATGCCGGCCACGGCGGGCAGCCTGAGGCCGTAGGAGGAAAATGCCGACTCTGGTCTGTAAAACCCATAGGGAATCGGCAGATTGGAGGGATAGTGCTGGAAAAATCTGTAGTGATCGTATGTTGATGGAGATGGACTCAGGTGCTTAGGGATCGGCCCTGGGTGAGGCAGGAAGGGCCTTTGGTCTTGGGCTCCATAGAGGGACAGCAGAGGTGTGTCACACTCAGAGGCGTTCCCAGCCAGGAGGTAGGGGGAGTAGATGGTGGCTAGTCCGTGCTCGGCGTGGAAGTGTGGGGGATACTCTGGCACAGTGGGGTGCACGTAGGGGGGAATGGCACTGAAGCCCTTTGTCGACGGCATTCTGTGTGGAAGCTCGGGTGGCAGGAATGGAGAGCCGGCCTTCCAGGGGTAGCCAGGAGTGTGGAAGGCTGACTTAGTGTGGAAAGCAGCGGCTTTGGCTGTGGGGGGCGCTACCGCCAGCATCTCTGGTGCCTCTGTGTTTTCTGGCCCTTTCAGTCTGTGCTCCCCGACTGGAACAAATGCTGAAGGCCGTACCACGCCTTCCAGGGCAGCCTGGGGGCCCAGGGCAGCTTCTGGGACTGGACTCAGGGGTGCTGTGTCCTTGTGGAGGCCTGGCTTTTGTGGGCACTTGTGGGCTCCCCGAGCTTTCAGCTCCACGTTTTCCTTGACGTCCTCCTTGGGAAAGCTGTGTTGAAGCTTCGAGTCAAAGCTGGAGTGTCCATTTGTGGCCGACTTGGAAGAAGCTGGCTTAGCCGTGGGGTCTGGCTGGTTGGTTTGCTTAGGGTCTAGCGAGTTAGCTTTAGGGCACTTGGGGACCCGGTCTTGTTCTGAAACTAAAGTGATGGAGTTCTTACAGAGACCGTACTTCATGTGATTGAAAAGGTGAGACTTCTCGTTGCAGGTGAAGGGGCACTGGAAGCATTTGTACTTGAAGGGCTTTCCTGGGGGCCGGGGGATGTAATGTGGCTTCTTTGGTTTCCGCTCTTTGAGGAGACTCATTGTCCTCTTCTGTCTCAGACTCTGGTCTTCCGGGCGGAGTCGCTGCTGACTGCCGCTCAGCTTGGGCTCGGTGGCTTTTTTGAAGCCGAGTGGCTCTGGCTTTGCTTCCCAAGCTCTTGTTTGGAGACAGCTCCACGTGCCGCGGTTCTGACGAGGAAGGTGCTGGCCTGCAGTGGAAGACAGAGTCTGGGGTCAGGACGGGTCCTCGCCCGCACCACCGAGCAGCTGGGAGCACCCACTTGCGCAGCGGCAGCACCCAGCGCCTGCCTCTGCTCCGCCCACTCCTGAGGCGGAGCAGGTGCCACCGCCCCCACGCCCCTCACTGTGCTCTGTTTTCTCAAGTCTGACCTGGAAGAAGTGCTCTGGGCCAGGAGACATGTGGTGTGTGGAGTGTTTAGTGTCAGTTTTGAGAATACCTACAATTCTTGGAGTTTGGGAAATTTTATCCCATAATCTAGGCCTGCTTTGCAGGGGGCCGAAGTTGAGCCTCCTTGGTCCATTCCTGCAGGGTCTCTGAACGGGGATCTGGCACTGTGCCTCTGCCTGACTGCTGTGAAAACGCGAGTGTTCGGTGACACGCTTCAGGGCAGGCCTGCTGCTTAGCCGTGTCCTCGCTGTGTTCTCCCTGCAGGTGCCCCACCCTTCTGTTTGTCTCCATGTGAGTGTAACTGCTACATGTGTGCTGAACAGCTAGTCTGCAGTGCTGCCACGTGTGCTTGGAAGCCCCCGTGGTGGCTGCACCCCCCGCCCCCGTCCTCTCTCTGCCCTCAGCCTTGGGAGAGACTCACAGGTTCACCCCGTCCTTTCCTGGGTATGCCTCCAAGTGGTCAGAGCAAGGCTTTATAGCCCCGTGTTCAAGGGGCCAGATTGCGAGCGGTGCTAGCATCTTAGGGAGTGGACTCTGCTTCTGGCTGTGCCCACTCAGGTCCTTGGCACTTGGCAGATAGGGATGTGGTGTCCACCTCTGCTGGGGCTCTAGGACCTGGCAGGGCTGTGAGTCTGCCCAGGGCAGGCCCACCCTCTGCTCCTCCCTCATTCCCCCAGCTGGGTTTCCTTTTATGCTATTTGGCACCCCGGGCCCTCAGTTTGCCTCCTCCCCTGAAGCTGCCAGCAAAGGGCAGCTGCTGCCTGGACCAACCCGTGGTGGCCGTGTCTCAGGACAAGCTTGTGGTTGTGTGAGGATTCAAGCCCCGCCCTTTTATGATGGAAAAAGTGTGAGAAAGGAAAGTTCTGTAGCATCTAAATATTTTCAAATGATTTATAAAATTAAATGGAGATGATTAAAGACAACTGCTGGCCGGCGCCGCGGCTCACTAGGCTAATCCTCCGCCTTGTGGCGCCGGCACACCGGGTTCTAGTCCCGGTCAGGGTGCCGGATTCTGTCCCGGTTGCCTCTCTTCCAGGCCAGCTCTCTGCTGTGGCCTGGGAGTGCAGTGGAGGATGGCCCACTCTGCCTGTCAAAAACAAACAAACAAAAACTGCTTCCAGCTGCAGTTTTGCTCTTTTTTTTTTTTTTTCTTGACGAGTGGACAGTGAAAGAGAGAGACAGAGAGAAAGGTCTTCCTTTGCCTTTGGTTCACCCTCCAATGGCCGCCGTGGCCGGCGCACCGCGCTGATCCGATGGCAGGAGCCAGGTACTTCTGGTCTCCCATGGGGTGCAGGGCCCAAGCACTTGGGCCATCCTCCACTGCCCTCCTGGGCCACAGCAGAGAGCTGGCCTGGAAGAGGGGCAACCGGGACAGAATCCGGCGCCCCGACTGGGACTAGAACCTGGTGTGCTGGCGCCGCAAGGCAGAGGATTAGCCTAGTGAGCTGTGGCGCCGGCCCAGCTTTGCTCTTTAAGGGCTGAGCAGATGCAGTCAGTCCTGAGTGAGGGTTTATAGATGAGCTGTCTCCTACATCGCACACCACACACTGTGCAAAATTGCTGGTTAAGAAGACATGTGTGGTTTCAAATTTTTTTTTTTTTTGCATCGAAATAAACTTGTCTTTTAATTCCCTTTTCTGTAGACTTTTGAAGTCCACTCTTAGTAGACAGTGGGGTGCTTAAAGTATTGTGGGTGGAAGGAGAGGGAGTGGCTCGGGGGACATCTGAGACACGTATTGCCTTTCTCTGCTCGCACAGCACAGCAGCAGGAGAGGAGCCTGCCTTTTCATTTGGATGCCTTAAATCTAGGAGAGCCCTCAGATTTTACTCTCCACAAGCTGGTGTCTCTTCATATTCCGTAGAAACACAGAGAGCCACTGCACCCACCCCTGCCATGTCTCTGCTGACGAATTTAAGTTCTTTAAGATACTGATCTACTAAGAGGTGTTTGAGTAGAGCAAGGGTGCTGCTGACTCCTAAAGCCTTCCCTGTGGGGCTTCTGCAGGGTGTGATAGGGAAGCCTGCATTGTAGATGAGCAGTAAGAATGCTGGCTGCCTTTGAGGTGTCGGACAGACGGTGCGCCTCCCGGGGGGCTGGTGGTGACCCGCAGGTGCCTGGGCTGTGCGTAGTGCTGCCCCTCCCAGTGTGCGCCACTGCAGAGGCTGGAAGGCACCGTGTCAGAGCCGAGCAAATTAAACACGTAATAATAGCTTTGTGTCTTTCTAATTTCCCCTCTTATTAAAAGAAAAAGTGTGAAATAATTCTTTATGGTTCAGCCTGTACCTGGGGGGCAGATCTGCCCTGGGCGATAAAAGCACAATTTCCCTGCCTCTCGTCAGGAAGCGGAGAAGCGGGTGCCTGATGGCAGCCGAGTGCCGGGCCAGCCAGATAAGTCAGCAGGGCCTGTCCCGGCACGCCTCATTGTGCTGCCTGATTCTGAAGGCGTGAGAACCTCTGCAAGTGGAGTTCCCATGATTGTATAGGATCTGTTACGGCAAAGATCTGAAAACTGATGATTTCACCACTCGCTGGAAGCTTCGCGATCAGAATGATGACAGTTGCAAAATGTTTATCAGGTGAGCGCCGCGTCCCAGCGCTGCCCAGGGTGGACGCGGATGCGCCAGCCCCAGTCTCCAAGACAGGAGGAGCCGTGAGGGACAGAAGCTCCCTGGGTACGTAGCAAAACGATGATGTTTGTGTAGAAGCACGATTTCCAGTATTGCTGAGACTTCAGTCCCCCAGATAAGTGAGCCCCGCTGGGTTAAGTTTTCCCCACAGTCTCTCTGGATGTAGTCATGTAAGTTATCGTAGTACTTCACAGAACAGTAATTTGCAAAATAATTGCTTTTATGTTAGTGTGTACTTTTCTCTGTCAACTGTGGCGGGGTCTGAAGTCTGGTCCCAGCTGCCTGCCTGTCTTTTGCTCTGTCAGCTGTCAAGGTCAGTAAAGCAGCTTAGGGCTCCTGGAGCCACTGTTCTCGGGGGCAGGAGTGCTGCAGGGTTTGGCTGCTTGCAGGCCTGTTCAGGAGATGGAGGCCTGGGTGCGGGCGGTTTGGATAAGCTGACCTCTCAGGACTGTGCAGCTGCCTCTGACGCAGCTGCCAGAGGCTGTGGGTCACAGGTCTATAAAACAGCAGTGTGGGGAAGTGGGGAAAATAGATGCTTCTGTAAGCTTTCCAGCCATGAAGTCACCTGCCCAAGTGAGGTTTACAGGGATGAAGAAACTAAACCTGACAGCGGGACCTCAAGTCAGTCGCCTAGATCTCGGGCACAGGTTTGAAACAGTCTCCATCTGGTCAGCTCCTGCCTGCTGGACTTTGTACTCACTGGCAGCTGCTGGTGTGAAAAAAAATGTATATTGTTGCCAAAACAGGAAACCCAGAACTCTAAGTGTTTACAGTACGTTTGGATTAGCATTCAGCAGGGACTTCTTCCCACCATGGCCGCCGTGTGACACGCTGAGGCCGCGAGCAGAGTTCCCCTGGGGAGGAGTCCCTCTCATTACGAGCTGCAGTGTTAGCACCGGAGAGGTTAACGTGTGCCCAGCACTTTACCAGACTTTCCACTCCCCAGTGGACGCCACTCGGGGTGGAAGTGGCTGTTGCAGAAACGCCTACCCCTGGGGTCTCTTCCTCGCAGCTGCTTGGCTGTGTCTTCCTTCTTGGAATCATCAGGACTGTGCAGCCCGTGTAGACACTGTGCTAAAGGGGCTCACAACAGTGGGGGGCAGAGACTCAGACACGTGCCCAGGGCCCAGCATGAGCTTTCCCTGATTTTCCCACTGTCTACGAGTATCGTAATGTCTCTGGGCCGTCGGAGGATCTGCGTGCCTCTGGAAGGTCCCTGGGCTGAGGGCGCTGCTGGCGCCGGGCACAGCTGCCCACACAGCGCTTTGTGCAGCCTGTGGTTTCGGTCAGCCGCAGGGTTTTGTCTGCATGGTTGTTACAGCACTAAATTGCCGATGCCCCCGTCTTTTGATAGGTTCCTAAGTGTGGACAGTTAATGTTGCCAGTTGTTAGGTTAATAGTGAGTGGCTGGAGTATTTAAAGTTTCTAAGGCATTTGAATTTAGAAAAATGGACAAAAGAATTTTTTTTTTTTAACTTGGGTTTATAGGACACTTCTGTGGCAAGCTGGGCTAACTTGTGACCTGAAATGATGCTGTAATGTTCCTTTTGGTGGTGTCCGGCTGTCTGGCAGGGAGCCCTCTCGTCAGATAGACGTTGTGAAGGGCACACTATAATTATGATATTGTGATGTGGCGTTATTGCATAACTCAAGGACACGCCATTGTCGCCTGCCCACTGGGTGTTGCAAGAACGAGATCTGTGAGTTTTACTCCAATTGAGCTTTTCCAGCGATTGACCGCCACTCCCTCCCAGACTTTCGGTTTAAAATGAAGGCTAAACTCCAGGACGGCCACGGCCTCCAGAAAACTACCAGGGCCTGGCTGGGCTCAGCACCGTGAGTGCACATAGCTCCCACCAAGCCCGGTGTGCACCCCAACCACCTTAAAAACCTGTCTGAAACCCTAATACAAAACAAAAATTATGGTAACACATGTTAGATTTTACCTAAATGAAGTCTGAGCTCAGATTGACCAGTGATTTGGACCATAATTGTTCTCATCTCAATTTCTGAGAAATTTCATAGAAAGGAAGAAGAAGAAAACCCTCTGTGTATATAAAAACTCAACAACCAAACAGAAACAACTTCAGGTTAAATTTTGATTTTGTAAGCTTAACAGTCCTTTTGTTAAACTTTACAAGTCAGTAAAATCAAGGAAACTTTAAAACCATCTGTCTAATCATCGTATGTGTGTGTGTGTGTGTGTGTGTGTGTGTGTGTATGGATGGATGATATTGCCTTTTTATGATGAAGTCTGTTGTAGTTTACTTTCAAGGTAAGGAACAGGTAAGCAACAATGTCAATTCATGTTTGGTTTACCTTCTGTGAATTTTACAGCAGAAGCAAAGACTTGATTTCCAAGTAAACTTGTTGGTGATTTTACAATAAAGTGTCAGCCTTGTCAGAGGTTTTGTAATCGTGGTCTGTGTGCTGGCAGTGCACCTGCAGGTCCTGAGTAAGCCTCAGAACAGCCCCGGACAGGAGCTTCCTCCAGCAGGTATTTTAAGATACAGCCGAGAGCAGCTTTTAAAGAAAACTTAAAATGACAGAGAAACAGTTAGCACTTACCAGAGGTGGCAATGCTGGGATGCGGCGTGCGGGCGTCTCTGTGCCGGGGCTGTGCTGACAGTGCTGGGAGCAGGACCTGTTCTCACGCTGGCTCGCTCGGTGAAACTGGAGCCGGCTCTTCCAGTGGGAGGGATTTAAGTGTAGGAGTTGAGCCCTCGGGGCGTAGAGATGCACCTGATATTCCTCCTGCCCGCAGCTACAATTCATGTGTTTGCACCCACCGCTCCTCGCAGCCTCCCTGGGCACTGGACCCAGCAGCTGAGGGCCACCTCTGTGTCTTTCCGGAAGCTCTTGCTGCAGTTCTGTGGGTGCTGTTTTGGTCTCTGATGGCTGTGGGCTGCAGGGTTTGGATGTGTTCATGGCAGAGTACAGATTACTATGGTGTAGGTCAAACCCTGATAAATATTTGATGTTACAAAGACATCATGAGCAAGTCTTTCCTACAGAAACCTGAGCGTCTGTGCCGAGCGGCAGGTGAACACTGGGATTTTGTTCTCGAGTGCACGTTCCCTAGGAGCCACAGCGCCTGTGGTGTCCTTGTTGAGGGGCCGAGGGAGGCCTTTGGTCACCTGTCCCTTCCTCTTCACCTTGAGGCTCTTGTCCCTGCCCCTCTTGAGAGCTGCGTGGCAGGGAGGGAGTGTACGCAGTACCTTGTCATGGGGACCTGCCGGAGCATGCCTGGGACCAGCCCTGTGCGGCCGTGGACGGCTGCCTCTGGTGGGGAGCCGGCTTGCGCACTCTCACAGCCCCCTTTTCAAGTGACTGAGACACTTGGTTTTGGTGGCACTTTGCTCCCTCCCCCAGCCCGCTTGCTTGTTTAATCCAAGGCTATTGCCCTGGCTTCAGGGAAGGCTGGAATGTGGTGTTGGTTTGGGGCTAGGAAGGGAGGAGGTGAGCTGGTATGAGGCCTTGGGTCACGCCTGGGGCCACTGGCAGAGGCTGCGGCTGGGGCACAGGGACAGCTCACCAGGAGACTGCTTCGTTCTGTATTTAAGACTTAGTGTTTTGTTTGGCCTTCCCTATATTTAATTCTTAAAAAAAATTCTGTTTGTTACTTCTATCCAAATTACCCATCCACATAATGGTCAATTCTATGAGTCTTTGTCACAAAAACAGCAGTTCCTTCCTACCACTCTTGCTGGGTAACAAAGTACCTTTGACTTTGTGGTAGGTGGTGGGTGGCTGAGATCAGCTCAGAGGGAGCTCGTTAGAGTCTGTGGTTCAAGTTCCAGCTACTCTGTTTCCGATTCTAGCTTCCTACTAATGTGCACCCTAGGAGGCAGCAGATGATGGCACAAGTGCTTGGGTTCCTGCCACCCATGGGGGATACCCTGTTGAGTTCTGGGCTCCTGGCTTCCACTTGTCCTAACGCTGGCTGTCGCAGACATTTGGGGAATGAACCAGCAAACAGAAGGTCTCTCTGTCTCTCTGCCCTTAAGTAAAATGAAAATAAATCAATCAAATTTAAAGAACAAAACAAAGCAAAAACTTAGTGGCCTAACCCAACCCCTGTTTCCTGTGCCTGGGGCTCTCGTGGGTCAGGAGTGTAGGCAGGGCTGTGCTGGGTGCTTCCTGTAGGCAAGGCCTTGCCTGGGGTCACTGGGTGCCTATGCCTGTGCCTGTGTGTCCTGCCTTCAGAAGCAGACAGAGACCCCTGTCAGGAGGGGGCTTTACCTTACAGTGGCTCAGGACTCCCAGAAATGCCCAAGGCAATGCCCAAAGAATGGTCACTGTACTACTACCGTCCCCTCCAGTGTGAAGGCCGGCCTGCGGACAGGGGGCTGATGGCTGCACTTCCCACAGGAGCAGTGCCTGTGTGCCCCATTCCCTCTGCCCAGACCTCGCCCCACCCCCAGGGTGTTGCTATTCCTTTGTGGGGAGTGGGACTTAAGCTCCAGCCTGCCCCCTCACCCTGGGGACCCTGTTCCTTGAAACTAGTGCCAACTTTTCTCATGGGCCAATTCTTCGCTTGGGTGTAGATCACACCCCCTATGTGGCTCCTGGGAGAGTGGGAAAGACAAAATCTCTGGAGAACTCGAGTGGCTGGAAGTGTCTTCATTCCACCTGTGCCTGATCGATAGACGGGCCAGACATCATCGACCTTCAGGGTTTTGAGATGCTCTCCGTGGCACATAGCTTTCTAGTCTGTTGTTCAAAGTTTTGATGCATTCCTGAGTCCTGATTATTTTTCTATTAGCATTTTAAACATTTATTTATTTATTTGAAAGGTATAGTTAGAGGCAGAGGCAAACAGAGAGAAAGAGATCTTCTATCTGCTGGCTACAGTGGCCGCAGCTGAGCCGATCCAAAGCCAGGAGCCAGGAGCTTCTTTCGGGTCTCCCAAGCAGGTGCAGGGACCCAAGGATTTCGGCCATCCTCCACTGCTTTCCCAGGCCATAGCAGAGAGCTGGATCAAAAGTGGAGCAGCTGGGTTTTGAACTAGCACCCATATGGGATGCTGGCACTGCAGGTGGCAGCGTTACCTACTATGCCACAGTGTTGGCCCATCCATTAACATTTTTTTTCAAGATTCATTTATTTATTTGAAAGGCAGAGAGTGAAAGATCTTCCATCCGCTGGTTCACTTCCCAAATGGCTGCAACAGCTGGAGCTGGGCCGATCCGAAGCCAGGAGCCTGGAGCCTCTTCCAGGTCTCCCACGCGGGTGCAGGGGCCCAAGGACTTGGGCCATCTTCTACTGCTTTCCCAGGCCACAGCAGAGAGCTGGATTGAAAGTAGAGCAGCCAGGTCTTGACCGGTGCCCATAAGGAATGCTGGCACTGCTGGTGGCGGCTTCACCTGCTATGCCACAGTCCTGGCTCCCATCAATTAACATTTTTTAAACATTAATTTTTCTGAAGATTTATTTATTTATTTGAAAGGGAGGGAGGGAGGCAGAGAGAGAGAGCGAGCGAGAGAGCGAGCAAGAACGCTTCCATCCTCTGGTTCACTCCCCAAATGGTTGCATCAGCTGTGGATCCTTGTGTTCCTGTTGGGAGAAGGACGTGAGTTTTCCAGGAAACACGTCGGCTTCTGATAGGCTGTGCCGCTGAGCGAGTGCTGGAGCTGCTGCACAGCCGGGCCGAAGGTGCCTCGTGGCCCCGCGTTGTGTCTCAGGGTCTCCCCGAGTCCTGAACTGCACAGGGGAGGGGCGGGGCACCGGGAGTCTGCATTCTCACAGTTGTGTCTCAGGGTCCCCCCTGAGTCCTGAACTGCACAGGGGAGGGGCGGGGCAGCGGGAGTCTGCATTCTCACAGTTGTTTGCTGAGCTTTTGTTAAGGGGAGTAACAAACACATGGACCCCTGTGCCCTGCCCAGCTGAGCTCTGGTCCTTTGTGCTCCTGTCTGGAGACCATGGGGGAGGGCTGTGGCCCTGGTGGGTCCAGCAGATTCCTGGACTTGCTCAGAAGCTGCACCTGGGACTGGGTGACGCCCATCGGTGTTCTTGGTGCAGCAGGTGCCCTGCTCGTCACTTGCTGGGTGCCTCCTGACTGAGCAGAGCGTTCACCTGAGATTGCTCCCTCCCCCTCCCCGGCCCAGCCTCGCTGCTGGAGTGAGAGAGCCTGTCAGTGGCCAGCCAGGTCCTGGCTGCAGCTCTTGGGGTCCTCCCCTGCCAATGTGTATGAGCTGGCCCCACCCCGCCTGCTTCCTTGTGACATGCACTTGGCTTCTTAGTTTTAAAGAAGATCTGAGACTATATCAGTGGACTTTTATTCATCTTGTGCCACAGTCATCCTAATGAGAGAGGCCAAGGCATGTGAGAATCCTGGGGAGATTCTGTGGCTGGTGTTCGCTGCTACTGTGTGGGCTAGTGTGCGGTTTTGATTTGTTTCCTGTTCAGGTAATGCCACTACTTGAATGTGTGTGGAACTGGAGGGATGGGAAGGGGGCAGATGGACTCCCCCACCCCACTCCTTTTCCCTGCCAAGGCCCCCTCCCAGGCTATCTCTGGGAGGAGCTGGAAATGGGAGAAGAGCCGGGAGCACCCCGGGGCAGCAGGGCCATGCCCAGCCTCTGGGAGTGTGGCCCGTGGGCAGCCTTTGTTCCTGGCACACAGGCCTGGCTCCTCCCCTGGCTCGGCATTGCCCTCTGAAGGTGCACAGGTGACAGCAGAGTTGAGCAGGGTGCAAGGGGGCTCCTTGGGCTTGGCCTGCCCTGGTGGGAGTCAGCGAGGCTGGAAGACCTTTGTTTCTGTTGGAGCAGAACCCCCAAGCATCCCCCTCCTTCCTCACCAGGTTGATTGGCACAGCAGCTTCTGTGTCTAAAGGGAAACCTGAAACCCGAGCTAGGCTTGTTTTGTCTTCGATTGGGAAACTTGGTTCAGATCTGTGAGCCTGGCCAAGCATAAGGGTTGCTGTCTTCCTCAGTGCTGGGGGAACCCCCCCCCCCACCACCACCACAGGGTGTCGCAGGGCAGTCTTGTCCTTCTCCTGCGGACCTCGGAGTTTGTGGGAGCAGCTTCACCCTGTCCGGTGAGATTGTTGTCTAAAAGGCACTTTGTATATGAGTTTCTCTCTGGGTATGTTCACAGCCACGAGTAGAAGTCATTTAGTTGAATTAAACAGGAACAAGTAAAATAGCACTCATGAATAACGTCAGTGAAATACAGAACAATCAACATAAACGAGGGGCAGCTGTCTGGTGCAGTGGTTAGGTCTCCCGAGCTGCCTTGCGGGGCTGCCGCATCCCACACTGGACTGCCCGGGGTTGAGGCTCAGCTCCGCTGATGCAGACCTTGAAGGCAGATGTAGTGGCTCAAGTAATTGGGTCCCTGCCACCCACGTGGGAAACCTGGATTGATTCCCACCTGCAGGCTTTGGCCTGGCCTAGCCCTGCATGTAGCTGGCATTTGGGGGTGGGGGTGAAACTGCAGATGGGACGTCTGGATCTTTCTGTCTCTCTGCCTTTCCAATAAATAATAAAATAATAACAATGATGATGATAAAACTCTGTGAGCAGACTCCTGTTCTCTGGCTGTGACTCTTGGTGGGTTTTCCACATTTGTGTCTTCTTTCTGTCACGTTCTGGGTTTTTTTTGGTTATTTATTTATTTTTTTCAATTAAGCTTGGCTTTCAGGGCCCTGTCCACGTCCTTCAAATTTCCATCCATTGCCACCACAGTTTGCTTCTGGGCACCCGGTGCCTCTTTTTCACGTCTGCCTGTTCCTTCCCTGTGATCTTTAGTGCTGTAAGCCTTTTTCCCACCAGTGTTTCTAGGGCTGTCACCTCAAGTTCTGAAAGGAGACTTGCTTCTCCCTGAGCCCTTGGCTGTGGGACCCCTGGAGGGAGACCTGCCTCGCTCAGTCGGGGGGGGGGAGAGGCTGCTCCAAGCAGGCCCTGACCTCCCGTTATGCCAGCGTCCCTCCTTGGTGGGGGCCACAGTGTGTTGCGTCGTGTCAGCCGTGCGGATGGAACCTTCCTGCTGGTTCTCGGGCATATTTGCAGGTGGGAACGCTCCTGAGGCAGACCCAGGCCTGTCTGCTGGTGGCCTCCTGCTGGCTGCCCCTGGGATGGAAGTCTGCCTACACTGCACTCCGGGGTGGAGTCTGCCTACACTGCACTCCTGGCCTCCACAGCTCTGACCCCTGCATTACTTTTTTTTTTTTTTTTTAAAGATTTGTTTATTTGAAAGGTAGGTAGAGTTACAGAGAGGCAGAGGCAGAGAGAGAGAGAGGGGGGTCTTCCATTTACTAGTTCACTCCCCACATGGCTGCAGCGGCTGGAGCTGTGCCAGTTTGAAGCCAGGAGCCAGGAGCTTCATCTGGGTCTCCCACATGGGTGCAGGAGCCCAAGGACTTGGGCCATCTTCTGCTTTCCCAGGCCACAGCAGAGAGCTGGGTGGAAGTGGAGCAGCCAGGACTTGAACCGGCGCCCATATGGGATCCTATATGGGATACCTGCTAAGCCACAGCCCCGGCCCCACATGCATTACTTTTGTGTGGTGCTTTTTGATGGCCACCGATGGTTGCAGGTGCTTGACTTATTGCTTAAGGCCATGAAAAGAAAAAGTAAGGCTACAAAGAAAAATGGACACATCTGATATTCTGAGAACTCAAGAAAAACTTTCTTGATTATTGATAAATCAACTGAGAAACAAAAGAGTAGAGCTATCTAAGCACACTATTACGTATGTGACATTAGGTGTGTTTACAGAGTTTAACAGTGGAGCCAACAGGCTGTCCCAAGATACACTGCAAACCCCTGTAGGATGCACATTATCTCACACAGGAGTGTTGAAAGCTTCCCACCTTTACTAGGCCGTAGAACAAGTTTTGAGAAATGTCATAGAGTTGCTAGCATATTGACTATATTCTCTGATCCTAAAGCAATAAAACTAAAAAATTAATATAAAAATATAATGGTGAGGCATGGATTTTTATTTAGAAAACTGAATTTCTAAGTAACACATGAGTCCAAGAAGAAATCCTGACTGGCCACTGTGGAGGGGAAAATCTGACTAAGAGTGTTCTTTTGCCAATGAATTTGATTACCTTAGGCAAAATAGGTGTTCCTAGGAAAACACGGTTTATCAAAAGTGCCCCAGGTAGAAGTGGAAAAGTAACTCCTGTGTGCTTCAGTCCCTCACAGTAGGATTGAATGTTGGGGGACTGACGGCTTCGTCGTGCACTTGCAGCTGCAGTGCAGGGACCTTGACCTTGTTTCCCCAGAGGAGCCCTGCACCCCTTGGCTGCCCTCCGCGGTCCTGCGCAGCCACTTCTCTGTTTTCCGCCTGAGAGCTGCCGGTTCTGGGTGTTTCTCAGGAACGGAGTCATGCGGCATGTGGTGCTTTGTGGCGGGTGGGGCAGTGGATCGACTCTGCATTGCTTTTTATCCGCAAAGAACATTCCGGTGTGTGGCGCACTTGTCAGTCTGGGCTGCCTAGCAGAGTCCCGTGGACTGGGGGAGGCTTGCAGGACAGAAATGAGTTTTCTTGCAGTTGTGGAGGCTGGAAGTGTGAGATCCAGATGCCAGCAGGTTTGGTTTCTTGCTGTGTTCGCACATGGCTGCCTCTCACCTGCCTGTGTCCTAATCGCCTCTTCTTATAGGGCACCAGTCAGACTGGATTTGGGCCCCACCTGCATGACCTCATTTCACGGTAAACACCTTTTTAAAGGCCCTGTTTCCAAATACAGCCACATTCTGAAGTCCAGGGGCTGGAACCCCAGCATAGGAGACTTCAGTGGACACAGTTCAGCCCACGACATGTGGGCAGCTTTACTTGTCAACTGATGGATAGTTGGGTATTTTTACATTTTGGTTCTAAGGAGCGTTTGTGTACAAGTTTTGTGTGGATGTGGGTTTTCGCTTTTCATTGTTGTATCTAGGAATGAACTTTTGACTGCTTTGAAGATGAGAGGAGTTAATGTATTTCAAGAGCTGAGCATATTGGACGGCACACAGTGGGTCTGCCTGGGCGTTGGTGAGGGCGGCACACAGTGGGTCCACCTGTGGCGCAGATGCTTCCTTTTGCTTGAGACTCCCTGTCTGATGCTCCTGTGGCTGCCCCAAAGCCCTGTGGTCAGTGTGTTCTCAGCAAGTGCTTGTCGTCGTTATGTTCCTGTTTTATTTTGTAAAAGATTTATTTATTTATTGGAAAGTCAGAGTTACACAGAGAGAGGAGAGGCAGAGAGAGGTCTTTCATCCGATGGTTCACTCCCCAGATGGCCACAACAGCTGGAGCTGCGCTGATCTGAAACCAGGAGCCAGGAGCTTCTTCGGGTCTCCCACGTGGGTGCAGGGGCCCAAGGACTTGGGTCGTCCTCCACTGCTTTCCCAGGCCACAGCAGAGAGCTGGATTGGGAGGGGAGCAGCCGGGTCTCAAACCGGCACCCATATGGGATGCCAGGGCATTAACCCGCTGTGCCACAGTGCTGGCCCTTGTGTTCCCTGTTTTAAAGGGACAAAGGGTCCTCAGAAGGTTAATGGAAAATGTGTATTTTGAAAAACTGCATGGATTTCAAATTTTTTTTGCACTAAAGTGAACTTTTAATTTTATGTCCCACACATTTTTTTTAGTACTCTTGTGCTACTGAGTACAAACTTAGTCTTTGTGTTTGTTTAAAAAAGGTTTAGGAGGGGCTGATGCTGTGGCACAGCAAGTAAAGCTGTTGCCTGCAGTGCTGGCATCCCATATGGGCACTGGTTCGAGTCCTGGCTGCTCCTCTTCCAATCCGGCTCTCTGCTATGGCCTGGGAAAGCAGTGGAAGATGGCCCGAGTCCTTGGGCCCCTGCACCCATGTGGGAGACCCAGAAGAAACTTCTGGCCCCTGGCTTCGGATTGGCACAGCTCCGGCCATGGTGGCCAATTGAATAGTAAACCAGTGGATGGAAGACCTCTCTCTCTCTCTGCCTCTTCTCTTTCTGTGTAACTCTGACTTTCAAATAAATGAATAAATCTTAAAAAAAAAAAAAAAAAAAAGATTTAGGATAGAGACAGAAAAACTGGCAGGTAAAGAGCTTCCATCAGCTGGTTCCGTCCCCAAATGCCTGTAATGGCCAGGGCTGGGCCAGCTTGAAGCCAGGACCTCCACCCAGGTCTTCCATGTGGGAGGCAAGGACTTAATTACTTGAGGCATCACTGTCACCTGGCAGGGAGATAGAGCCAGGACTTGGATCTGGGACTCAGAAAGTCACTCTGCTATGGGATGTGGGCATCTATCAGCATCCTTACTGATACGCCAAACGTCTGCCCCATATTCCTTGATTTTAAACTGCTAAGTTTAGTCCATTTGTATTTCATCATGTATTTCATTTTGTACCGAAATATTTGAACTTGAATCTCCTGTCTTGCTAAGTGACACTGCTTTTTCTGTTTTAATTTTTAAAAGAATTTTTCTCTTTTAATTTTTACAAGTCCAAAATCAGGAGCCAGGAGCTTCATCCAGGTCTCCCATGTGGGTACAGGGGCCCAAGGACTTGGGCCATCTTCTGCTGATTTCCCAGGTGCGTTAGCAGGGAGCTGGATTGAAAGTAGAAAGTAGAGCAGCCAGGACTCACCTGCACGGATATGGGATACTGGCGCTGCAGGGGGCTTTACTTGCTATGCCACAGCACCTGTGTCATTCTAATGTAAAAATTTTACCATTGTCTGAATTCTCTCTCTCTCTCTCTCTCTCTCTCTCTCTCTCTCTCTCTCTTTTTTGACAGGCAGAGTGGACAGTGAGAGAGAGAGAGACAGAGAGAAAGGTCTTCCTTTTGTCGTTGGTTCACCCTCCAATGGCCGCCGCGGCTGGCGTGCTGCGGCCGGCACACCATGCTGATCCGAAGGCAGGAGCCAGGTGCTTCTCCTGGTCTCCCATGGGGTGCAGGGCCCAAGCACTTGGGCCATCCTCCACTGCACTCCCGGGCCACAGCAGAGAGCTGGCCTGGAAGAGGGGCAACCGGGACAGAATCCGGCGCCCCGACCGGGACTAGAACCCGGTGTGCTGGCGCCACAAGGCGGAGGATTAGCCTAGTGAGCCACGGCGCCGGCCTGAATTCTCTCTTTTTTAAAAGATTTATTTATTTGAAAGGCAGAGAGAGAGAGAGAGAGAGAAAGAGAGAGAGAGATAGGAGAGAGAAGTCTTTCATCTGTGGTTCAGTCCCCAAATGGCCGCAATGTCTGGGGCTGGGGTCAGGATGGAGCCAGGAGCTTCCTCCCGGTCTCCCACGGGGGTACAGGGAGTATAGGGCCCAAGCACTTAGGCTATCTTCCACTGCTGTCCAAGGCACATTAGCAGGGAGCTGGATTGAAAGTAGAGTTGCAGGGCTGGTGCTGTGGTGTAGCAGGTAAAGCCGTCACCTGCAGTGCCAGCACCCCATGTGGATGCCAGTTCGAGTTCTGGCTGCTCTACTTACAATCCAGCTCTCTGCAATGGCCTGGAAAAGCAGTAGAAGGTGGCCCAAGTGTTCGGGCCCCTGCACCTGCGTGGGAGACCTGGAAGAAGCTCCTGGCTGCTAGCTTCAGATTGGCTCAGCTCCAGCCATTGTGGCTATTTGGGGAGTGGACCAGCAATGGAAGATCTTTCTATCTGCCTGTGCCTGTGCCTGTGCCCCTTTCTAACTCTGTCTTTCAAATTAATAAATAAATCTTAAAAAAAAAAAAAAAAAAGTAGAACAGCTGAGACTTGAAACAGCCCCTGTGTGGGGTGCTGGCCCTGCAGGCAGCACTTAACCCGCTATGCCACAACGCTGGCCCCAGTTCTCTTTTTGGTTCCTTTCTTTGTGCGTGCAGTTTTTGTGTTTTAGGGGGAAGGTGTGTGTGTGTCTGAATATGCACAGATCCCTGCACACATGCACACGTGAGCACGTGCATATGCAGGTGTGTACGTAGATGTGCACGTGCATGTAGGTTTAAAGGATATCTTTAATTTTTGTGCGTTTAAATATTTGATTCTTCTTTCACTGGAATTGAGACTCTGTAGGAGACAATTTGTTGTTTAATGAAAGCAAAGGTTAAAGTGGATCAAAGGGAATGTGTCTCAGAATTCAGGCTTCCGTGGTTGTCCTTTGGAGCCAAGTGTTTGTATCTTGTGGTCGAATTTCTGTTTAGAAAGCTGTTTTTAGACGTTGGAACTCACTGGCTGTGGCGTCCCTGAGTGTGGAGCTGCAGAGCCCTGTTTGGTTGGCAGTGTGCTCGGAGGTGTTGGCAAGTGTTCTGTCGTCTCTGACTCTGACCTCACTGCCCCCGTGAGAAGTCTTGCTCCTTGGAAGGAGGGCCCACCTGCCAGCTCCTCCGTTCCTCTCTGCTTCTGCTGTCTCCTGAACCTGTAGTGCCCTGGGCCCTTGGGTGTCTGCGAGGAAATGCAGGCTGCTGATTTGACTGGGGGCTTGTCCAGGCAGGGCAGCTGCTCAGCCGCGGTCCTCTGGACCTTCGGGGCAGCTGGTGAAAGTCGCATGTGGGATTTCTCTTGGTGACGCTGCCGTGTGGACTGCCTGGCTTGCTGGGTGTGCCTCCTAGAAGCAGGACCCTGGTGGCTTTCAGATGGGTCTGAGGTGACACAGCTGTGGGGCAGGAAGGGCCTGTGGGTGGAATGGGCTCCCACTGTGCAGCCACTGCTCTCCTAGGGGCTGCTTTCCATGGACCTGCCAGGGGTTCCCAGTGCAGCAGGTGGGTGGGGCTCTGGACCCCTGCCCAGAAGTCACTGTGGGTAGTGGGGTCCTGGCTGCATCCTTGCTCCCGTCTCTCCACCCATGTCCTTGCTTGTGGCCCCTAAGGCCATGGAGTCTGTGTGACCTGCATCTTCCCTGCGGAAGCTCCCAGCCTGCCAGGGAAGGGAGGCGTGAGCCCCCTGTTGCCTCAGGTTACTTCAGGGCTGCAGAAATGACTGTGTGCCTTTGGTGCAGGGAGCTCAGTAGTGGACGCTGCCCATCGTGGATGCTGCAGCTCAGAATTGCGGAGGGATGAGCAGGAGCCATTGGAGCTGGTGTCCATGGCGGGGCTGCCATGGCTGGTGGGCGGCTTTCCAGAGTCACCCGAGACAGGGGCCGCCTGTCCCACCTGTGTGTGGCAGTGACTGAGGATGGACTCACAGACAGGGGGCAGGCTTGTTGTGACTGTTCCCCCCTCTGCCCTTGGCCACACAACCTCTGTCCTCCCCAGGGCTTTGTGCGGATCGCGTGGGGGCTGCTGACTCTGCCCCGGGTCAGCAGGTCTTGAACAGCACAGTCCTCGGGGCTAACTCAATCTCGGATGTGCACGCCGTGTTCCGGATCTCACGCCGTGGACACTGTCGGGGGCACTGGGGCTGGGAGCCCAGAGCTGAGTCAGAGGCAGAGCTGGTCCCGACTTCCTGGTCAAGCCATTAATTCTCCTCAGCGCTTGTTTGTGCTTCTTTCAAGTTGTTGTACGTGGGCCACTCTGTCATTAGCTGTGGGTGTTCCCTGCCAGTGGCGCGGCGTGGAGCGGCTGAGGAGGAGGCCCTCGCCTCGGGGAGGGCGCCTCCTAGCACCGTGGTTAGGCCAGACTCACGACCCCTCCCTTTGATGGCCCTTGGCGGTGGCAAAGGGACAGGAACTGACAGGCTCTTGGCCCTGTGGCACTGCTGTGAGCTGGTGGGGAGAAGCACATGCGGGTGAGGAAGGCACACCAGCCTCACGTTGTCCTGAGAGTGACAGTGGCCAGAGGTCCTGCGGGTGTCTGTGTCACCAAGAGCAGTCCTGTGACTGCTTCAAAGGAGATAGTTCCAACAGATCACGTCTCCGCAGGGGCTGGCCTTGCCCAGTGGAGGTGCTTGTGGGCTGGCCTTGCCCAGTGGAGGTGCTTGTGGGCTGGCCTTGCCCAGTGGAGGTGCTTGTGGGCTGTGACTGACGACCAGGAAGCTGAGTCCTGTGCGGTTTGCAGGCCCTTCCTGCAGCCTTGGTCTCCGGCCTTGTTTTGTCAGGAATCTCACACGTTACCTCTGGGGTACTGGGAGAAGCATGCCCTTGGTCCTGTGCTGAGGGACCTGTGTGTGCTCTGCTCCCCTAGGAGGCCTCATCTGGGTTTCCCATGTGGGTGATGTGGGTGGCAGGATCCACACTTGAGCCATTTTCCATTGCTTTGCCTAGGCCATTAGCAGAAAGCTTGATTGGAAATGGAGCAGCCAGGACATGAACTGGTGCCTGTATAGAACGCAGGCATTGTAGACAGCAGCTTTGCCTGCTACACCACAATGCCAGCCTCATGATAGTTTTTATTTTTATTTTTTATTTTTTATTTTTTTTATTTTTTATTTTTGACAGGCAGAGTGGACAGTGAGAGAGAGAGACAGAGAGAAAGGTCTTCCTTTGCCATTGGTTCACCCTCCAATGGCCGCCGCGGCCGGTGCACTGCGCTGATCCGATGGCAGGAGCCAGGAGCCAGGTGCTTTTCCTGGTCTCCCATGGGGTGCAGGGCCCAAGCACCTGGGCCATCCTCCACTGCACTCCCTGGCCACAGCAGAGGGCTGGCCTGGAAGAGGGGCAACCGGGACAGAATCCGGCGCCCCGACCGGGACTAGAACCCGGTGTGCCGGCGCCGCTAGGCGGAGGATTAGTCTAGTGAGCCGCGGCGCCGGCCTCTCATGATAGTTTTTAAAGACCTGAAAATCTTTATTGTGGTATGAGTTTATATTTATTTCCATCATTTTTATATTTGTCATATTTAAAAGTTTTTTTATTTGAAAGAAAAGGAGGGAGAGACAGAGATCTCCCATCTGCTGGTTCATTTCCCAAATGCTCACAATGGCTGGGTCTGGACAAGGCCAAAGCCAGGAGCTTGGAAACTCAGTCTGGGTCTCCTGTGTGGGTAGCAGGGATCCAAGTACTTGAATTGTCACTTGCTGACTCCTAGGGTGCACATTAGCAGTAAGCTGGAGTTAGGAGTGGGGCTGGACTTCAACCCTCCAATGTGGGATGCAGGCAACTTTTTTTTTTTTTTTTAAAGATTTATTTTACTTATTTGAAAAGCAGAGTTACACAGAGAGTAGGATCTTCCATCCACTGATTCACTCCCCTAATGGCTGCAGCAGTTGGGGCTAGGCCAGGCCAAAGCCAGGAGCCTGGAACTCCATCTGAGTCTCCCACATGGGTCAGGGGCGCAGGTACTTGGGCCACCTTCTGCTGCCTTCCCAGGTGCATTAGCAAGAACTGGGTTGGAAGTGGAGCAACTGGGTCTAGAACCTGCGCTCATACAGGTTATAGTGTCCCAGGCTTCAGCTTGGCCTTGTGCACCACAGTGCTAGCCCTGGATGCAGGCCTCTTAACCACTGTGCTAGATACCCACCCCTGCTCGTCAGTTGTAGGCAGTGCAGGCTGCACAGTGCTGGCCTGGAGAGCAGAGCCTTTGTGAAGTGCCTTGACCAGGACATGACACTGCCTGGAGGGGGAAGGAGACTGAAGGCTGAGTGACGCAGGGCTTAGCCTTGTTCCCTCATGCTGCACACAGCTCAGCTGAGCCCCGCTGCTTTGGGGCAGCTGTCTCCCCTCCTTTCGGTTGGGATGAATGAGTGTGATAAGGCATCTGGGAAGATCAGTAGGTAGAATGTCTTTCTCGGAGAAAGAGGCTCTCTCAGTCCTGGACAGACTAAGAGCTGAGCCATGAGTAGAAGGTTGTGGTCACTTGAGGGCTGTTCTGTATGCAGACACGATGGGTGCTTTGAAGTGTCGAGCTGTGTCAGCCGGATGCGTTCACAGTCGCCGTGGAGCGCTGGTCGAGTCTAGGGCACCCCAGCTCGGGACCCTCACTGGGGAAGTGGGGCCAGGGTGGAAGTCAGCAGGTGGGATTAATTTAGCTGCCAGCCCACCGGAGCCCGGTGCCTGATGGTTTTGTCTGGTGGGATAGACAGTGGCTGCTACGAGTGAGGTTGGCATCTCTTGAGGGAGGCTATTAAGGTTGTAAATTGAAGAAGTGAAGACTGGCTCTTAATTTCTTTATGTGATTTCCCAGCAGCCCTGGGACTACGTGATGTAGCAACCAGGCCCTGATTACCTATACCCCTGGTCTCCCTGTGTCCGTCAGGTGTCCAGGCGCTGGCTTTGGCCTCAGACAAAACACTTGGCCGTGTTTGCCTTAGGCTGGGTGCCTGCTGTGCCAGGGAGGAATGGAAGAGTTTTTCTTCCAGAGGTTTAGACTCCGCTGTGTGTAAAACTTGGAGATCCGAAAGCATCGGAGACACCAGATGAGCTTATAAACGGACATAGGTGTCTCTATGCTATCTTCCAGTTATAAACAAACCAGTTGATTCTGTTCCAAGTAAATGTTGGGAGGATATTTCCCAGAGGAATGGCTTGGGCAGTTTTAAAAACTTGCAGGTGATGTGTGTTCTTGGAGAAAGAGTAAGAGAGAAACACTTACTAAAGATAATTTAATGTGAAATGTATAGAATGCTGGCCTGGGGACCCATGGGGAACTCTGCTCCTGAGCCTGGCAGTGACCCTGGGCAGACCCAGTGCTTGCCCTGGGCTCAGGCGCTGGCTTCCCTCGAGCAGCACTTGCGAATGCAGCCAGGGCCGATCCTGCCGTGGGAGCTCAGGGACAAGTGGCAGAAGCCACCCAGCACTGAGGTAGATGATGGGGTGGGCACCAGGTGCCCGTGTCAGTCCTGGCTGCTTCTCATGCTGAGGCACTCACGAAATGCCTCATTGAATGCCTGCAGTGTGCTGAGCACATCGGCGACTGGCAGGTAGAGCCCAGTAACCGTCGGGATCAGCCCAGGAGTGTTTCCTCCTGCAAGGCTTTCCTGGCTGTGCTGGGGGTATGAGCAGTCTGCTCCTAGGAGTTACTGGGAGCCTCCCCGTTCCTACTCACTGGGGGCATAGCTGTGTAGTCTCTGGCCTCTTCTTTACCTTTTTAAGAGAGTAGGCAAATTGATCAGCGCAGTGCGCCGGCCGCAGCAGCCTTCGGAGGGTGAACCAACGGCAAAGGAAGACCTTTCTCTCTGTCTCTCTCTCTCATTGTCCACTCTGCCTGTCAAAAAAAAAAAAAAAAAAAAAAAAGTAGGCAAAAGATGAGCAACCTCTTTGGCACTTTTTTTTTAGCTTTACTTGCTCTTTCTGGTCTCTGAGGATGTTTAATGCTTTGATTTCACCAAGAAACAAAAGTGGTGCACTGTGTGTAGAGCCAGTGGGGGCCGTGCTGACCACGAGTGTGAGGTTCCCCTGCCATCAATGCCGACCAGCACTTGTTGCTGCGTCCGCGGGGGTGACATGCAGCTCTCTCCGTTCTCCAGGGCTTGGCCTCTTGCAGCTTCGTGCTCTCATTTCAGTAGCTGTAAAAATCCGAGGTTGGTGACCTGAGTTCTGTCTTTCCTGTTGGCCTCTGCAGCTGTGACATGAGGCCTCTGTGATACTTCCTCGCTGAGGCCCAGTTACCTGTTCTGGGTCTGACCTGATGAAGGCCCTGGTGAGCAGTGCTTTGCAGCCCCAAGATGGAGCTCACTTCAGCCCAGTTGCCCGCCTGCAGGCCCAGCTAAGCACGGCTGGGGTGGGTCTCACTTTAACCCAGGGGTGTGGCTGGAGCCTGGTGAAGACTGTGCCTATGAGTCAGGGAGGGCTCTGTGTCTGAATGTCGCCAACGCCAGGGTCCCTGGCTTGGGGAAAGACGTTCAGGCGTGTCTGTTTTATTTTCTGTCTCTCATAAATTAATGAATAAAAAATTAACAATGCTACTGCTTTATTTAATTTCCATGAAAGGCAGAGAGAGAGTTCCTATCCATTGGTTCACTCACCAAATGCCCACAACAGCTGGGGCTGGGCTGAAGCTGTGAGTTGAGAGCAGGGGTGGCAGGAGCCCAGGTACTCAGCATCACCACTGCCTCCCAGGGTCTGCATGTGCAGGAGACTGGAGTCAGGAACCAGAGCCTGGTGTGGGCCCAGGTGCTCCGCTGTGGGAGGTGGGCACCCTCACTGTCCTCACGGCAACGCTGAAGGTGCCTGCTTGCTCCGTTTTCTTTTTCTTTTTTTTTTCAAAAGATTTGTTTATTTTTATTTGATAGAGTTTGAATCTTCCATCCTCTGGTTTACTCCCAGGATGGCTGCAAGGACTAGGGCTGGGCCAGGCTGAAGCCAGGAGCCGGGAGTTTCTTCTGGGTCTCCCACATGAGTGGCAGGGGCCCAAGCACTTGGCCCATCTTCCTATCTGGATCGACAGTGGAGCAGCCAGGACTTGAACCAGTGCGCATATGGGGTGCCAGCATTGCAGGTGGTGGCTTTAACTGCTATACATGATGCTGACCCCCCCCCCTTTTTTTTTAAGATTATGTATTTGAAAGGCAGAGAGAGAGAGAGATCGTCCATCTGCTGGTTCACTCCCTAAATGCCCACAACAGCTGGGGCTGGGCCAGGCCAAAGCCAGGAGCCTGGAACTCCTTCCTGGTTTCCCTTGTAGGTGACCGGGACCAAGCACTTGAGCCGTCTTCCATTGCCTTCCTAGATGCATTAGCAGGGAGCTGGATTGGAAGTGGAGCAGCTGAGTCTCGAACCGGTGCTCCCATGAGATGTCAGTGTTCGGGTGGTGGCTTAACTTGCTGTGCTATAGACGCTGGCCCCACATTTTTGTTTTTACTTTGTGTGAAATTCTCTTTCTGCTGAGTGCAGGAGATACCATGCCATCCTTGTGCTGCCCGTGACTCTGACTTCTTGCAGTGGCTGTCGTCCTCCCAGACTCGCTGACCAGCTGCTAGGGAGGCTCCTGGTGATACTAAATTGAAAAAGCAACATGCCTTAGAGAGGGACTTGATCACAAAGTCTTTTAAAAAAACAAATGTGCCTTCATAGTGTCCCCCCCCCCCATGTCCTAAAAATGCAAAAAGTGTTGTGGTTTTGTGAGTAAAAGAGATGTGTGAAATGCTTTCTTTCCCAAAGCGTGTGAGACCCAGGCCTGCTGTCCCTAAGCCATGCAGTTGGATATACCCAGTCTGGCAGCAGTGGCGCAGGCCATGTCCGAGTGCCTGGCCTCGTGGTTAATTTATCTACCTGGGACATGAGGAGCCCTGCTGCTGTGCTGGGCGTGGCGCCCTTGCCGTGTGCATCAGCACAGAGAGGGTCAGCTCTCACCCCTCGCTTGGCGGTGGCTTGCTCATTGTGGTGCGACATGTCCGTCAAGGGCCCCAGGGCCAGGCTGAGGGGATGGAGGGAGCCCACCCTGCCCTGCTGTGGAACTGGTGCCAGGCCACGTCCAGACCCAGCCCACAGTCAGGAAGCCTCTGAGGGGTGTGTCATTCTTGTCTGAGCCTTGGAGCAGTGTAGCAAGTGGCCGGGAGAGGACAGGAAGAGCTTTCTCGCGTCGGGGATGTCTTGGAGAGGCTGAACCCAGAATCCGAACACTTCAGTCTTAGTGTGTCACGTGGGTGGAATCCACAGGCACTGCGCTCCTCAGCCGAGGGTCTTGGCCCAACCCCGACCACAGCGGCCACTCCTTGGCAGGTGAGAGCAGCTGTGCCAGTGGCCCTGTGGCGCACGCTGGGGCAGAGGCAGTGGTGGCGAGTTTTGGGGCTCTGCTGGGGGGCAGAGCATGGAAGGGCAGTTTACACTGAGGGAGGCACTGCCCTCACGTGCTGGTGGGGCACTGTTGATGGAGTATTCTAGCACAGGCCTCAAAGTGACAGCTGTAACTATTCTTTTTGAAAAATGACTGCTCTCTGGTACACTTAAGGACACGTGGAATCTATGTTCTGTTTTCAGCATTTGAAGCAAGCCAGGCAGTCAGCTGGCAGCCGGCGTCAAGCCCAAGTCAAGGAGTTTCTTGGACGTTTAGTTTAGAGCTGTTTCTTCCTGTGTCACGTGGACCCCAGATGTTCACACGAGCACTGTAACCGGATGTCGCCCTGCCTGGTGATAGCAGCGGCCCCCACCTGTGCTGCTGACACGCACTTTGAGCTCAGATGCCCTCTTTAAACACCAGTAACCCGTGGGGCTGGAAGGGAGAGGATGAGGTGCAGAATGCACGTGCCCCAGGCCAGGTGCTGCGTCTGCTCCCGCTCCTGCCCTGGAAGCACAGGAGTGGAAGGGTCTGTGGCCAGATGCTTTCTACCTGCCTCTGCTGTGGTGGGTCGGGGGGGGGGGGGCTTGCCTGCCGTCTTCCTCCCCGGGTTGAAGGGGGGATTGTCTCAGGAATGCTGGCTTCTTTGTGGGTTGTCTTCCTTCGTCTGCCTCCTAGTCCATCCAGGGGTGGTTTCTGAGCGCTGTGAATGTGTCGGCCCGCCCCACCCTGTGTTCCTTCCTCTGCTCTCAGGTGTCTGAGGCCATCTGCGGTCCCAGGGAGCAGGGAGGCACCTCAGCTACAAGGGGCCTGGCCAGCCTTGGGTCCCAGGCTCAGCCAGCGTCATGGAGAGTGTAAAGCCCTGTTTAAAAATGTTTTGTTGACTTTTAAAAAATGGTCATGAACATTGTGTGCACACTCATTATGGGAAATTTGGGAGAGTGACATAAAGACACTAAAGATAACCCGACGTCCCAAAAGCCAGCCCTGTTTTGGGGTGTTGGGTCATGAGCCGGGACGAGCGCTGGCTGTGCTGTCCGAGTCCTGGGCTGACGAGGGGCTGTCAGTCCGCCCTGGTTTCCTCCTGTCCCTGCCTCTCCAAATCCAGGGTCACAGAGGGCCTGGCACAGAGTGCTGAGGGCCCACCAGCATGTCAGCATGTGTGTCAGGGTTTGATTTTGGCTTTCTTCCCAAGTTGTATATATTCATACACCGTCCAGTTCCCTGTGGAGCTGATTTTGGATGGCGGTGGGAACCACAGCTAGTGACTCCGTGTGGTCTAATCACCACCCGTCGGCAGCCACTGGGGTCGCTCTTTGTGCTGTTAGAATCATGATCACAGCGGTGCACTTGGGGAGAGCCCTAGGAGCCAGAGGTGTCCATCACCGGGGTCGGCCAGCGGCACACTGAGCACCTGACTGCCCGGCTCCTGTCCTTTCACTTTGTCTCCTGCTCCCCCTGACCACTGCGAGTGGCCTTGCACACAGCCCAGTGCCTGCACCCGTCCCTGTGGCGCTCCTTGTTGACAGTGAGAGTGGGGGTTGGTGTACGGGCATGGTCCTGGCCTGTGACGGCATAGTTAGGTTCTGCTGAGATGGTTGTCAGAAGGGACGTCTCAGGGTTTCACGCATCCTCATTTTGACACTTGTATCTTTCCAGCTTTCTTTGTCTTGTGTCTCCCCCTTTTTTAGGTTGGGGTGCTCATATTTTTGATGGTCTGAGCCCTTTCTATATACTTTAAATATACAGCCTTTTTAAAAAAAAATTATTTATTTATTTGAAAGTCAGAATTACACCGAGAAGGAGAGCAAAGAGAGAGAGAGAGAGGTCTTCCATCCACTGGTTTACTCCCCAGATGGCCGCAACGGCCGGAGCTGCACTGATCCGAAGCTGGGAGCCTCCTCTGGGTCTCCTGTTCAGGTACAGGAGCCCAAGGACTTGGGCCGTCCTCTACTGCTTTCCCAGGCCATAGCAGACAGCTAGATCGGAAGAGGAGCAATCGGGACTTGAGCCAGCACCCATATGGGATGCTGGCACTGCAGGGTTTCTGTTGGCAGGTTGTATTCATTCCACAGCTGTGTACTTGGGATGGTATACCTAAATATTCCCCACTGAAGGGCATTCGAGTAGTGTCTGCCTTTGAGCTGCTCAGAACTTCGGTGAAAAAAGTTCTTGGCCTCTCTGGGGTAAATGCCTCAGAGTCCAGCTGCTGGGCTGTGTCGTTAATTCCCTGTGTGGGGTTGAGAGAAATACTGAGTGTTTTCAGAGAAATTGAGTGAAAGATTCTCTGAGAACCTTACCTGCTTGCTTGAGGAGTAATTCTGTAGGTGCTTTGGATGGTCCAGCAGCACACTTGTGACAGGCAGTGTCCTGGAGAGCTTGGCGGTAGCCCTGGGTGTCGCCTGTCCTGCGGCTGTAACCTGGGTGTCCAACTGTTGGATTTGTGACACATTTGCTTGTCATCGTTCTTGGAGACTCTTGAACCATTCAGAGTGCAAGCCCAGCTCCAGCTGGCTGGCTCAGGGTGCAGAGCTGGGCACGTGGGATGGCAGGGGCTGCCTTTGATACCAGGGAGACAGGGCCTGCTCACATGGGTGTGTCGGTGCTGCAGCCAGCACTGTGACTGTAGGACCCTCCCCCACGTGAGACTTGATGCGGCTCCACCTGAAGTGGTAGCTGCCAGGGCCGGCACTGTGGCATAGTGGGTAAAGCCGCCGCCTGCAGTGCTGGCATCCCATATGGATGGTGGTTCAAGTCCCAGCTGCTCCGCTTCCAATCCAGCTCTCTGCTATGGCCTGGGAAAGCAGTAGAGGATGGCCCAAGTTCTTGGGCTCCTGCACTCACGTGGGAGACCTGGAGGAAGCTCCTGGCTGCTGCTTGGGATCAACATGGCTCCAGCCGTTGTGGCCATCTAGGGAGTGAACCAGTGGATGGAAGCTTGCTCGTTCTCTCTCTGCCTCTCCTCTCCCTCTGTAACTCTGCCTTTCAAATAAAAATAAATAAATCTTAAAAAAAAAAAACAAAAAGTGAAGTGGTAGCTTCCTTCTCTCCTGTGATGGACTCTGTGCCTCACCTGTGTTGGGAGTGTGGGATCCTTAGGATGCTTAGTGAGGTGGAGAGAGTGCGTCTCTGCTCCTTGACAGATGGGCCTGGGCTCTTAGGCATTGCCGAGTGGGTGGTGGGTGGGGTCTGGTTTACAGGGGGACAGGTGGGAGGATTTGACTTTCCCCTGGAAAGAGTGGGCTGAGAGCCTCGTGGGTGACTGAGCACATGTGGCTGGGGGTGGTGCTTGAGGCCCTGGAGGAGAGACCAGGGCAGGCATGTGCAGGTGCCCCCCAGGGAGTGGTAAGGTCACGCCATTGGGTGGGCAATGGGTGGGGCAGGCTGAACAGATGGGTCTGTTCCTCCCTCCTGTGGTTATGGCAGCGGCCACCCTGCTGCCCACAGGCCACCTCAGGGCCTTTAGGACAGTCTCAAACGTCCTGTGGGAACTGAAACCCAGTGTCTGTGGAACCTGATATGCCGTCCGTCATTTCCTCCTGCCCCCAGCACTGGCATTTTCGTTGAGCAAGTTGGACTGCATTTTTGAGGAAGGCATGATGGCTGTTTGTACTGGGTGGCAGAAGTGGGAATTCTGTAGAGGGAGCGTCACACCTGCTCTGGGGAACTGTGCTTTCCTGAGCTCCGGCTCTGCAAGGTGACTGCTGAGTCTGTGTGGCTCCGTGTCTAGCTCCATCACAGAGAAGGCACTCAGTGCTCTCCATGGGCTCAGGAACAGCTCAGGGATGGGAGGGGACACAGGGCCAGTGCCTCCTGGGAGGTGGGAGGGGAGACAGGGCCCAGTGCATCCTGGGAGTCAGGGGAGAGGACACAGGGCCAGGTGCAGCCTGGGAGACAGGGCCGCTTGGAACCATGGTCTGGCATCCCCTGCTGAGGCCGACTTCTCTCGTCTGTGGAGGAGCTGGCGTTTCCATGCTGCCCTCCCGTCCTGAGTGTTTCTCTGGCTCTGCCCTTGGTGTGCTCCCTGACCCTGCCCATGTTCACCACCGGTTTAAAATAGGAAGGCCAAACAGGGCGTGGTGGTTTGCAGCAGATATGCCTGTAGGAGTCCACGTAACCCTGCTCATGCCTAAATGGATGAGCTTGCTTTTAAAATTTGTAAACTTACTGGCTGTCATCAATGCAACTGTGATTTCTTAATGGGCAGTTTATTTCTGCGATTTCAACGAGCAGCTGAACCCCTCTGACCGCGGGAGTTGTGCAGTCTGCAAAGCCTGCAGTGGGACAGGGCCCTCTGAGGGTTAAGTTGCTTCTCTACCTGGAGGCTGCTTTTTCCTTAGGCAGTTGGCCTTAAACAAATGACATGCTGTCAAAGAGAAGGGTATTTAAATTACATGGCTGGACTCCGGGTTGCCAAAAGGAAGCCCTCTGGGGTAGGTTATATATTTGACATGCATTTGCAGTGTGTAATTGGAACCATGAGAAAGGTTTTTGTTTGAATCTATTGAACGGTTTCCTTATTTTAAAAACCTGTTGAATCTGGAATGAGTTGTTAGTGGATGAAGTCTTCTTTCTGATAATGGTTCATGTAAAAGTTTAGGGCAAAGAGGTGTTTCTGCTGCAGTACTGCCTAGATATGCCCCCACCCCACCCCCACCTGCTACCCTGAAGCTCTGTGGTTGGCCAGGGGCCTGAGCACTGGGCTAGTGTGTTCCTTGTCCACTGGGTCGCTGGGTGTCAGAGCTGAGAGCCTGGGGCTTCTGTACACAGCAAGGGCCCTGCTGGGGCGGAGCAGCCCAGCCCGACCCATCCCTTCACCCTCAGGGTGCCACCCTTGCTGCCTGGGGCTGAGTCAGAGCCAGGCTGGTCGTCCACTTTCCTTGTTAAAGAAAAACTGTCTCACTCTCTCGTTTACCTTTCTGTGGGGCAGCATCCCTGCCCTCTCACTGCTGGCCTCTGTCGGGAGCTGCTTCATTTCCTGAGTGTCAGCCCCTGGCGTTTGCTGAGGCGCTGCGGGTGCCGGAGAGGTCTCGGCTCACAGGACACAGCTGCCTGTGCTGTGGACTCGGGTGGAACGGGACCGAGTGGGCCCTTCTGGGCAGTTGGCAGGCAGTGCTGGCAGTGGCTGCAATGCAGGCAGAGTCTAGGCTCTGCCTCTCTGATGTAGCCTTCTGGAAGGACATAGGAAGGTGTAGCCTAGCAGCTTCATGATGTCGGAGGGTTGGCAGCTGCCCCACGACATGGTCAGCTGTGACCGTCAAGGTGGGTGGGCCCCCACAGAGGTAGCCTCTCGTGAACTGGCCTTTCCCCTATCAGACTGTGAGGAAGGTCGAAGTAAGCTAAAGCAGACACCCATGAGTGGATGCAAATCAGTCACTCGTGTCTTTTCCTCATGACCAGTATATCTCACCAGCCAGTTAGAAAACCCCGGGCAGCCTCTGGGCTGTGGCAGGGTGGTTCCCTGGTGCCCTGCGGCCTGGGGAGGCTGCTGTCCCCATGTGTTGGCTTCTCCTGGGTGGCACTAGGCAGACCGCAGCTGTCGAGTCCAGTGCAAGGAAGTCGAGTTGAGAGTACCGAGTGCTGTCACTCAAGGTTGTCGGCCTGGAAATTGGTTTTGTCCACTGGATGGATAAATTGGGACTCAGCAGTCAGCGTGCAGCTTCCCTGAGGCCATAGAATTGCCGGCCGGTCTTCCCCAGAGCTGTCTGGGCGGCCGCTGCGCGGCGTGCAGATGCTGCATTTGCAGGACACTGCCCTCCCGGGGGTGCCACAGCCTATTAGTTGTGACAGCTTTTGGCACGTGAGTGACTCCCTGTCAGCACAGAAAGTGTGTGTGGACAGAGCTAGCAGATGGGAGTAATTCCAGATGAGCTAGAATTTTTCCTGGTAAAACAGCTGAGGACTTTTAAACGTTACAAGGGTTGCTTCAAGTTGAGGTAATCGCTTTAAAATCACCTATTAGATTCAGTTGCTCTGTCTACGGCAGCTGTGGTAGTGCCTGCCTGTTTGGTTTACACCTGCTCCAGGAGCCTTTCCGAGAGCTTCATTTTTCAGATATTTGGTGTGTGGGTTGCTGATTGATGGAGGCCTCCTGCTGGGGCCGTCTGCTGGGGCTGCTGCTCCTACCCACAGGTGGGCGGTGGAAGACTCTGGACAGGCTTAGAGGTGGGAGTGTTCTGTGCAGGGTGTGTTCAAGGGGACACCGGAGCTGGAGGCTGTGGACTCCAGGGTGCCCTTGGCAGTGGTCTGCACTGCCCAGAGCGAGCTGTGGGGCAGTGTGGTGAGAGCAGGAGGTCTCACGCAGGGCTAGGCGGGCTTTGGGATAGGCACTGTCGTCTGACTGCATGTGGAGTGGAAGGAGGAGCTGGCCCTGGGGTGGCGCCGAGCCTTGAACTGTGCCTGAGAGGGTGATATAGCCACACTGGCCAGAGCAGCGCCCAGGGAGACGGGCTCTGCTGCCGTGGTGTGGGACTTGGGGGACCTGGTGTGGGATGCTGCTGTGGCTTGAGGAAATGAGACTTGTGGGGGTGCCCTGCCTGGGGTCCTCAGCAGAGTGAGGAGCGGGGGCCAGGACCAGGTGGGCGGCCTCAGCCCTCGGTGGCCCAGCAGCCAACCTTGGAGAAGACCTGTGTCTGGGGCTACACTCCTGGGTGATATGGGTAGAGCTGACATCACGGTATCTTTGAGCTTTTGGTTTTGAAATAAGTTCATTTTGGCTGGTGCCTCGGCTCAATAGCCTAATTCTCGGCCTGCGGCGCCGGCACCCCAGGTTCTAGCCCCGGTCGGGGCGCCGGATTCTGTCCCAGTCGCTCCTCTTCCAGGCCAGCTCTCTGCTGTGGCCCGGGAGTGCAGTGGAGGATGGCCCAAGTCCTTGGGCCCTGCACCCGCATGGGAGACCAGGAGAAGCACCTGGCTTCTGGCTTCGGATCAGCGTGGTGCACCGGCTGCAGCGCGCCAGCTGCAGCAGCCATTGGGGGGTGAACCAACGGAAAAGGAAGACCTTTCTCTCTGTCTCTCCCTTTCACTGTCCACTTTGCCTGTCAAAAAAAAAAAAAAAAAAGTTCATTTTATGTAGTTTTAAGTCAATTTATAAATATTTTACAGTCTTATTACAAAGAATCACCATATATATAAAATAAACTGTAGAATCTTGCCCATTTTTTGGTTGCTATTTATATGGAATAAAAAAAAGTCCCTGGAAGCAAAAGGCACAGGGAAATTTGTATGTCACACACACAGTCCTACCACTGCTTCTGGAGGATTTTGTTTCCAGACTGTTTTCGGTGTGTTTTCTGGGAGGCAGTTGATTGGTGGCAGTTTGCCATCATGTGTGGACAGCGTCCCCGCACCAGGGCTGTCTTTGCTCAGACTCCTTGCAAGCGCTGTGTGGCTGGCAGGTGGAGCACACAGGCGCTGTGCAGCCTAGGGCTTCCCGGCCTCTCTCTGGATCACATCCTTCCACCACTGGCTCCCTAGAGCCACTCGCTAATTTCTTTGTTCAGGGTTGGTCTCTCAGCCGGTGGTCTTCGTAGACCGTCACACCAGTGCGCGTCTGTTGTGAGTGCCTGTCCCAGTGAGGGCAGTGACCGCGTTCCAGGTTCACTGTGGAAACTTCATGGTAGGGACGTGTGGCGTGGACACTGCAGGAATGCAAGGGCACTTCCCTCATGGCCTCCCCTGGCGCCTGTGGCCACCTCTGCCGCCCTTTCCACTGTCCACCCTGCAGTGACGCTGTTAAAAGTAGGCCCGGGCTGCTTGATGCTGGGCAGCCAGCTCACCAGGGACAGGAGTTGTGGAGGGAGACAGGATTGTGACGAGGCCAGCAGTCTTGGGGGGAAAAGCGATGCCTTCAGTCTCAAAAGTGCTTTTTCCAGTTTTCAAGTTAGCAGGAGGGCTTTTGAAGGAGCACAAAGCAGAGGTAAATGGGGAGCCAGGAGCGAGGGAACGAAGGACCGGGCTGGCTGCGTGTTGGCTGTGGCAGGCGTCGCACGGCGGGCTGGCGCTGCAGTGGTTTCATTCTGCATCTCTGTCTCTCGGTCTCTCTGACTTTCAAATAAAATGAAAACCTTTTCCACCTTGATCGTTGTTGGCCGCGGCTCGTAAGGGCTGCTGTGATCCCACTTACGGCACAGCCCACTGTCTGTGGTGCCCCTTGGTGGCCCGGTAGTGTTGCCTCCCGGACAGCCCCTCACAGTCTTTGTCTTCTGCTCAGTTGTCGACGTGATCCTGAAGGCGCTGACCTATGATGAGAAGCGGGGTGCCTGCAGCGTGGGTGCCAACGTCAGGGACGCTGCCTGCTACGTGTGCTGGGCCTTCGCCCGTGCCTACGAGCCCCAGGAACTGAAGCCCTTTGTGAGCGCCATTTCCAGGTGAGCCTGTCCCCTCCGTGGTCTCCGGGGAGTGCACACTGCTGGGTGCTTGGCGTGGTTCTAGGACGTGCTTGGGAGCAGAGCCCTTGTGGCCTTGGCTGCTGCTGGGAGCAGGTTCTCAGGAAAGCAACGGGGCAGAGTGGGAGAAACACAGGAACCAGTGAGTCGATTGGACGTGTGTGCTCCCCCGCCTCTGGACCCCGCCACTCAGCTGTTCTGGTCTCCCTCTCCTGGCCGGGATTCAGGGTTCCTGTCCTGCTGAGCCTGTGAGGTGGTGACTATCAGAGCGGCTGTGTTTTGCTTGTGGAAAATGCACAGCACTTGTGTTCCCAGTACAGTGAATGCTAAGTTAATTCTCAGTTTTCTACACTGATTTAATACTCTGTGCTTGGACCCAAGTGTTCCTTTACATTTCAAGTCAGCTGCTCCATTTCTTTCTTTTTCTTAAGGAGCCAGAGGAGGGAGACTGAGGGAGGTGACTCAGCATTCCTGTTGGCTAAGGCTGTATGAGCCCACAGCTGATTCATCACCCATTTCAAGCAGCCCTTTACCCGACAACTTTTACTAGGAAAGTGAACTAGGAAATAGATTTTGCAATTAGGCTCGAGTCCTAGCAGCCACCTCCCACATCTCCGTAGAGGCCACCCCAAGTTCTTTACTGGATGCCTAAAGAGACCGTGAAACCACCTCGTGTGAAAACCAGACTCCTGGTTCTGGACACGCAGGCCTCCATGGGCCCAGGCCCCGTCTGGCTGCAGGCGCATCTGGTGGCAGGCTTGGCTCAGCCGTGGGCTGTGAGCACAGCTTGCCTGGTGGCTGAGGCTCAATGTTTTGTGACGGGCACTTTATTCTGTCCTCGCCAGTGTTTCGTCTCAGCAAATACTCACCAGGGGCAGGAGAGGGATCTGAGGCCTGTTTCCTTTCCTGGAAGTGCAGCACTTGGGGCCTGTATCTTGTGATCTAGATTCCTGCACCAGAGCAAAGTCTACAGACGAGTGTGAGGATCCTGCTCCTGTTCAGGGAGATAAGGTGTCAGGAAGTCATAAACAAGTCTGTCTGCTCCTATCTCGTCCACCCTGTAGGGAACAGCACAGCCAGAGGGCACTGGTGCTGGCTGATGGTTGTAGAGAATGGTTCACCAAGGCCTCGGCAGCCTGGAGCAGGTGTGAGCTGCTCTGTGCTGCACAGGGGCTTGGCTGCAGGTGGTCTTCAGTGGGTGGTGCAGGGGAGGGAAGAAGAAATGACTGTGGGGCTTCGAGGCCCTGCTGAGCCCCCCCCCCCCCCCAAGCCTAGGCAGGCGCCCACCTGCCACTCCGGTGCTCAGCAGGCACCAGCCCTTGGGGAGATTCTTCCTCTGCTTTCTCATCCGCTTTTCAACTTTCTAGAGGTCATTCTGTAACTTTGAAGCAAAGCAAGAAAATGTTCCTTTTTTTTTTTTTTTAATTTATTTATTTGAAAGTCACAGAGAGAGTAAGAGAGGCAGACAGAGAGAGAGAGAGAGGTCTTCCATCCACTGGTTCACTCCCCAGTTGGCTGCAACAGCTGGAGCTGGGCCGATCTGAAGCCAAGAGCCAGGAGCTTTCTCCAGGTCTCCCATGCAGGTGCAGGGGCCCAAGCCTTTGGGCCATCTTCCACTGCTTTCCCGGGCCATAGCAGAGAGCTGGATTGGAAGTAGAACAGCCAGGACTTAAACCAGCTCCCATATGGGATGCCTGCACTGCAGGTGGTGGCTTTACCTGCTACGCCACAGCGCCGGTCCCCAGTTTTTCTTGATGTTTACAGCAACTGTCACAGAACAACAAATTCCTTAGATTGATGATGCCTCCGCAGTAGCGCTGTGAGGTGGGTGGATGTTGTGAGCACCTTGTTTCCCTGAGGATGAAGTGGGAACAACGCACTGAGGGAACCTGCCCTAGTCTTGTGGCCAACAGGTGCCAAGCTGATCTTGGTGGTGGGCACCCAGGTCCCAACAACCCCTGGCTCATCTGAATGTGCCTCCCAAGTCGGGGGTTCCTTTTCGATGTGGGAAATTCTGGAGTTGTGTCTCTTTCCCCCGGGACTCTCTGGTCCGGCAACACAGGAGGAGCAGGGCCTGGGGCTAAGGAGATGGCATGGGCAAGGCAGAGGCTCAGCAGAGGCTCAGCAGGGAGTGTGCACAGCTCTCCCCAGACCCGGTGTCCCAGCTTGTCTCTGTGAGGGCTGCCGATCCACGCAAGGTGCGTGAGCAAAGCATCCGGCTTGAGTGCTGAGTGTGCAGAGAAGAGTGCAGGGGTGACTCCAGAGGTGAAGGCCTTGACCTGGACAGAGCCAGAGAGAAAAGTGTCACCCGTGGTGCCGGGCACACAGATGACTTCTGCTGTCCGTAGCTGTGGAGCTTGCTGTCACCGTGGCGATGATTCTGTGAAGTCAGAGGTCGGTGTGTGGAAACGCTGACTGCCGGGGAACCTGAGCACGACTGGGCACGGGTATCTGCTGACTGGTCTGCTTGGCGGTCCCAGGCCTGGGGTCTGAGGCCTGCTGGCTGCAGGCCCCTTCTTCCCGTGTGCGTCATGGCACTGAGTGGAGTGGAGTACCTGGGTGCTGAGGGAACACTGGCCCCTGTTACTGCTTTGTTTCTTGGAAGAGGAGAGGCAGATCTGGAGTCCATGGCTAGTCCCTCGTGGTTGGCCAGGGCAGAGTTCTGGCTGGGCCACGGTGTGCCCAGATGCCACTGCTGCACAGGGAGGAGCCACGCCTGTGCTGGGGGAGTCCCGTGGAGGGTTGGGGGTCCTTTGGGGACCCTGTGGGAGGAGTGGCCTGGAATGGGAGGGGCTATGGACATGACCTTCACTGGAGCTGTGAGCTGGGCCTGTGTGACCAGCAGGACAGCATGGCTGCTCAGCCTTCAGGGGCAGCTTCGGCCGGAGTCTGTGGAGGTTCCTGTGGTTCCCAGGCGCCTTTGATCTCTGTGCAGGTTCAGTTTCTTGGACTTCCTGGGTGTGTCCGGTGCTGCTAGCCAGCTACCTCTGGGCCTCGCCACGACCCTGAAGCTGCCATGGGGTGGGGTTGGGGGCTGTTTGTGCTACTTCACCCAGAGTTAAGCCATGTTCACAGGCCCCTTTCCCCGCACCCACCTTGCACTGGAGCACAGGTGCCCTTTGGTGCCCCGCCCGCCTGCACTTTCGGGCCAGTCTGACAGGTTCTGGGGGAACCCGTGTTCCAGCCTCTCCCGGCCCCTCCAGACTCCAGGCATCCGGCAGGTGAGTCAGGGAGCAGCAGGTAAGCTGGGTGCACCTCCCTGCCCAGGAGCCCGAGCCCGAGTATCGGCTGGGTGTGTCCTCCTGGATGTGCCTCCCTGCGTTTGTTGGAAGTGACCACATTGTAATTATCAGCCTTTCAGCCCAGTAATTCTGGCCATGATAAAATCTTGATATCTTTAACTGCTTTCACAGACTCTCTGTGAATCCTGCAGAAGTGGACGGTTGAGGTCGGACGTGATTCTCTCGGTGGGGTGGAGGTGAGAGTGCCAGGCGCCCTTGTTTCTGAGGGAGTCCGTTCTGGGGCTGTGGCTCGCGTTTCCTAACTGTTGCCTGGCCTTTTGTTTAGGAAACGGAGACTGATTGTACTGTCTCACTGTCCCTCTGTCTTACAAGTGTCAAAGAGGAACTGTTGGCAAATTTTCTCAAGTTTGGAGGTAGCACTGGCTGCTGTCTGAAGGCCCGTGTTTCCTCGGCATTGTGCTCAGGTGGCTCAGGAGATGGAGGATGCTGTGTGGGACGTGGGGGGGGTCCTGAAGAGCCCAGCACACTGAGAAGTGGCGGAGCTTGAGGTTCACATGGGGCACGGCAGCGCCCTGGTCATCAGGGCTCGTTTGCAGGAAGCAAGAGAAGACGCACTGCACTGCCGCCAGTGTGCCTCGGCTGTCACCTGGCGATTTCCTCACCTGAAACTCTTTTGTAAGCCGGCTCCTGTTGACATCAGCCGAGGCTGCCTGCAGGGCCCCCTCCCGTGCCAGGGGCAGCATCTGACTCTCAGCCTCAAACCATGAGCGAAGCTGGCAGCGTGGGCCGCGGCCTGCGCCGGGCTCAGCAGTATCTCTTCCTCCAGGGCAAGGCTGGCCTGAAAAACCAGGAAGCAGCCGACCTCGCTCACAGCCGCCGCGAGGACAGCTTGCAGCGGGAGGGAGCTGTTGTGTTGTCCACGAGAAGTCAGGTGGGCACCACCGACCAGTGGCCCAGCCCTGGGAGGCCTGGCCAGCCTCTGCCTCCATGTCTTAGGTGTGGTTTATGTGAGCGTTGGTCCTCATGGCTTAAAAAATGTTACCATAGGCAGAACTTACATTTCACTTGAAGAAAGGTGTGGTTTGCAATTTTCAGAAAACTTGGACAATAAGTTACTGGTTTGATATTTAGAAAAATTTTGACTTCAACATGGTAGGATTATAGTTATTTAAGGTAAAAACTGTGCATAGTGCTTTTTGTTGGTATCAAATGTCATACAAATATGAAAACTTGGGTTGGGGTGAGCTCTGCGCCTTGGTATCCCTGCCAGAAGTGGGTCCCTGGGGCTCAGAGCAGGTTGAGGCCTGCAGCTTCCTCTCCACTTGAAGGAGAAGAAAAGCCCTTTCTGCCTGACACCCCTTCTGTGTTGGGAAACCCTAGTGAAGTATCACATAAAGGTCTCAGCGAAAGCAGACAGGTGAGGACACCCACGGCACGCTCCCGCTCAGACAGGCCAGCGTGCGCTGCTGAGACGCGAGCCGAGAGCCGTGACTCACAGCGGCGTCATCCTGGAAGGGGCCCTGGGAGAGGAGCTCCGAGGGAGCTTTCGTATTTATACTTAACCGACTTCACTAGCCCTGTCGTGCATGAAACCTGCTAGTATTTCTAGATGAGCCAGTTTCGTTCTCAGAGAGTGAAGTCAGAGGTACTTTTAGAAACCCGCTGCTCTCACAGGCAGTGCACGGTTGGTTTGGCGAGGTAACTCACGGGAGGCCGTGCTTCTCCAACACCTGCTAGCTCTGCCCCACCATGCGTGAGCAGTGTGGTGAGAGGTGGCAGCCGGCGGCCTGCTCTAGGTGCTGCAGCCTGCACAGGACGCTGCTCTGTGGTGTCTGCATCACCCGCTCGGTCTGTGTGGAGCCACTGGTCACATGGGTAGTGTGCATCCTAACAGGCCGATGGGAACAGCCCCACGTCTGTCCACGTGGAGGTCAATGACTGATGACCCTTCTTGGAAATGGGGCTCAGTCTGGGATCAGCCCACGGCCTTTTTCAGAGCTGTTGTTCTGTGGCCAGTGAACAGAAGAGCTGAAGTGAGTGGGCCAGTCCTGGCTCCAAGCACGGGGAGAGGCCTGAAGGCAGTACCTTGTCACCCTCCCACTGCCAGAGAAGCTGCCTGGCCCCCAGCACTGTGGTTCTGGGGAGGGGTTGGGAGGAGGGAAAACACCCATAGATAGCAGCCCTGGAAGCCTGCTCGGACTCTTACGGGGCTTGGCCCCCCCTGCATCAGGGCCCAGGCAAAGCTGCTTGGGATGGTTCCTGTTGGCAGCTAACCCTACCTGTGCAGAGCCAGTCCTTGGCGAAGGATCGGATTTCCTGTCATTCACTCTAGGCCCACTGGACAGCAAATGACCAGGCAGACCCACGTTGTGTGAAGGCAGCAAGACTGAACATTATTTTCCTTAGTGGCTGTGTCAGAATAAGATAAGTCATGGAAGCTTGGTTGAGACTGAACCCTTGGTTGGCTTTGCCCCAGGAATGAGTGTCCTCAGCGGGTGGAGGTGGTGTAGGATGTCCACAGGGTGTCCTGGGAGCAGAGTGGGGGCCAGGTGTCCACAGGGCACAGGGCAGGAGACAGAGGGCATCCTTTTCTGACTGCTTCAGAGTGTTCATGTCATGCACGGAGATGATTTTTAGTTTCTTTTCTGTATTTGCTCCATTCTTTGCTCGTTAGTTGATGTTTCATCATTTATTTACTTTTAATGATTTATTCATGTGTAAGGCAGAGTGATGAGAGAGAGAGATCGATCATGTGTCTGCTGGTTCACTCCCCAGATGGCTGCAACAGTGAAGTCTGGGCCAGGCTGAAACCAGGAGCCAGAGGCTTCATCTGGTCTCCCATGTGGGCTGCTGAAGCCCCACGTTTGGGACTGATGTTAGAGGAAAGTAGAGGTTCCTGGCCCAGGTCTTTCCCTAGAACACACGGCTTTCATTAGTATGTAATGCAATACCTAAATTTCCATTAATTCTGACAATGTATTTAAAATAAAATTATCAAGAGATTGTTTTCTTTTAAAAATTTTTGTTTGCGAGGTAGAGAGACAGAGATCTCCCATCAACAGGAAACTGGCATTGGTAAAGATCCCGGACTCAAATCCCGGACTGAGGTGTGGGCAACCAACTGCCCTGCACCAAATGCCCACCCGCAAGTATTAAGAACAGTAGTTAGGGTCAGTGCTGTGGCGTAGTGGGTAAAGCCACTGCCCGTGACACCAGCATCCACTGATTGCTCCATGTTTGATCCAGCTTTCTGCTAATGTGACTGGGAAAGCAGCGGAGGATGGCCCAAATCCCTGGGCCCCTGCACCCATGTGGGAGAACCAGAAGAAGCTCCTCGCTCCTGGCTTTGGCCTGGCCCAGCACTGCCTGTTGGAATCATTTGGGGAGTGAACCAACAGATGGAAGATCTCTCTTTCTGTCTCTCCCTCTCTGTAATTCTGACTTTCAAATAAATAAATAAATCTTTAAAAAAACAACAGTAGTTGTATAACTTCTAGTTATTAAATACATGTCTTCATCAGTTTTGTAATTTCCAAGATTTCGTTAACAAAAGCCATTATGATGCATCGGGACAGTCAGTCTTGAAATGTACCCGCTGTGGTAAGGTGAATGACCTTTAGCTTTTGTTTATTTTTTTTCTCATTCTGGTTACAGTTTGTTGTATAATAATGAGTTGAGAGAGAAGGGAATAATTTTCTGTTAATTGAGTTATCTAAATTACTTTGAGTTTCACTTGGCATAAGAAGTTAACATAAAGTGTCGTAGATATTAGCACTGTCTTTTCTTTTTTTAAGATTTATTTATTTGTTTGAGAAAGAAAGATCTTCCAAAACCAGGTGCTTCCCACATAGATGGCAGGGGGCCTAAACACTTGGGCCATCTTCTGCTGCTTTTCTCAGACTGTTACTAGGGAGCTGGATCGGAAGTGGAGCAGCTGGGACATGAACTGGCATCTGTATGGGATACCAGCATTGCAGGTGGTGGCTTTACCCGCTGCGCCTCAATGTCAGCCATACTAGCACTTTCTTTTTTTCTTTAAGATTTATGTATTTGTTTGAAAGTCAGAGATCTAGAGCAAGAGAGAGAGAGAGAGAGAGAGAGTGAGTGAGTGAGTGAGTCTATCTGCTTTTTTCACTCAACTGGCTGCAGCGGCCCAGGACTGGACCAGGCCAAAGGCAAGAGCCAGGCGTTTCCTCCGGGACTCCCACATGGGTGCCGGGGCCCAGGAACTTCAGCCGTCATCTGCTGCTTTTCTAGGTACATCAGCAGGGAGCTGGATTGGAAGTAGAGCTTCCAGGACTCAAACCCGTGCCTATATGGGATGCCGGCATTGCAGACGGTGGCTTAACTCACCACACCACAGCACTGGCTCCTCTACACTGTATCTTTTAAGATCATCAGATAATTAGTTTCTTTTCAAAATCCTTTTAGTTTTGAACAAGGTTAAGGTGTAAAGAATTGTAAAAACAGCACAGCTTTCCTAATCCCTTCCTTGGTGCCTCAGTGACCACCGTAGGTGTCCAGGCCAAGGGGCTACCTACCCCTGATACAAGTGTGCCAGCTCCCCAGTGCTGCCTGCTGTCCTGTCCAGTTCTGTTCCAGGATCTAGGGGACCACAAATCTCGGTTTCCGCTCCTCTGACAGCGCCTCTGTCCTTATGTCATGATCCAGGGCAGTTTCACTGAGCACGTGTCCCCTTGTGCTTACGGTGGTTTTCCGGCTGTGCATCCATTGTGTTGTCTCATCGCAGAAAGTTTTCGTCACCCCTGGGATGCTCCCTAGTCTGTGGATCTTGACCACAGTGTGTGGGAAGAGTGCTGGTCAGATTCCCTCCCTTGGGGTGTGGCGTTTCCTCTGGTGTGGACTGTGTGGCTGTGCGTCCAGGGTGACAGCATCGCAGCGCTGTAGAGTGCTCAGCCTCCCCCGACTGCCTGGTTGGGGTCTGCCCATGTCTCCACGTGAAGTACAGTTTTCCCTTTGTAAGTAATGAGAGTTCAAGATTGTGTAGGTCCCCCGTTGCCTCTCGTCTGCGCATCACAGGGCTGTGCCTGTGGCAGCCACAGGGGTCTCTTGTCCCTCCTTCCTCTCCCCTTCACTGACTGCAACTCTTTGTCAAGGAAACCTGCTCGCTGGTGGAGTGTGGACGCCCCCTGCATCCTTGGGCTGTCTGTAGAAGCTGTGCTGTATTTTGTCTCGGGTTGTTCCAGCTTTAGCTGCCTTAGGGTGGACTCCATGTGCTGTCACCACGACCTGTTCTTTGTCCTTTTGTGTGTTTGGAGTACTGGAAGTCACAGTCGTGGCTGTGAGTGTGACTGTGGCTGGCTTCCGGTGTCTCTTCAGCATCCCTAGGTGAAGCCTGATGCCGTTGTCTGGGCAGGTGCTGGTGCAGGATGCATTGTGTCCAGTGCAGAAAGGACGTCCACTGAACAACGCCCCCACTGCTCAGCGTGGTCCCAAAGCCTGGTGTCTTTCTCCCACGCTGGTTTGCTGCCACTTTTCCTCTAGGCCACTGCTCTCTCTGCCTTTCCTGGGATCCATCCCCCTTCTCTGCCTTCCCCAAGCAGAGCAAGCATGTTCTCTCTCCTGTGACTCTAGGGTGTGCCTCTCTGAGGTTCTTGTTAGAACTGTGGCCAGCTACCCTCAGCTCCCTTATGCCTGCCATGTTGGGGGTGGCATGTGTCTGCCTGGAGCCCCCAGGAGCCTTGGGCTGCGTCACCTGCAGGTTGGACTCCGTGGGCTGGGTGGGTGGGTGAGTTGTGAACCAGAAATCTCGTCAGTCTTGTTGCTTTGCAGATTTCCTTTTCACTCATCATTCCCTCTTTTCCACAGCGCCCTGGTCATCGCCGCAGTGTTTGACCGAAACATAAACTGCAGAAGAGCTGCCTCCGTAAGTCTCCCCTTCCTAGGGTCCCTTTCCCGAGGTGGGGCCGCCCCTGACTGTGCCTGCTGCCTCGGTCTCTCTGAGGTGTCCCCTGCAGCTCCCTGTGCACACTGCGGCAGACCCAGCTCTTATCTACCCTGGGCTCCCTGGGAAGGCCAGAGTGAGGTACCCCCCACCCCAGGGGTCCTGAGCTGCCGCTGTCGTGGGTGGGTCGTATCTGTGAGCGTGCTCTGCTCTGTTCTGAAGCAGGGGGAATAGAGCTTTGTGAGCTTGACCAGTTGTGACAGCAGTGCAGGCCCTTAGAGGCAGCCCTAGGAGGAGCTGTCGCCAAGCAGTGGTCAGCTGTGTGTTCCCCGGCCACACTCCGCCTGGGCCTCCCTGGATGTGAGATTTCTTAGGCTTTGAACGCAGATACTGGTCCCCACCAGGGTGAGCCAGTGATATCCGGACACAGCAAGCTCTGTGGTCGCCTCCCATTCAGCAGACCCAATTGCTGATTCCAGCATAGATCTGGCTGCCTCCTGCAGGCTCTTGGGGAGGTCCTGTGGAGGCTCTGGGGGCTCCTGAGGGGCCCTGGGGAGCCCTGGGGGCACCCTGGGGAGGCTGGAGCAGCTCCATGAGATCTGGCTTCTTCCTGCTTGGCTGCCACTGGTTCATAACTTAGATCAAAGTTTAAGATTTATCTGTTTATTTGACAGGCAGAGAGAGAGAGAGAGAGAGAGAGAGAGAGAGAATCTTCCATCTGCTGGTTGTCTTCCCAAATGGCCGCAATGGCTTGGGCTAGGTCAAGCCGTTGCCAGGAGCTTGGAACTCTATCAGGGTCTCCCATGTGGATGGCAGGAGCCAAAGCACATGGGCCATCTTCCACTGCTTTCCCAGGAAACTGGATTGGAAGTAGAGCAGCTGGGACTCGAATTAGCACCCATGTGGGATGCTGTCCTTGTAGGCGGTGGCCTAAGCTGCTGTCCTACAACACTGGCCTCTGGAGCTGGGAATTGAACCCAGGCTCTCTGGTATGGAATATGGGCCTCTCGACCATGAGGCTCAATGGCTGCCCCATGGTACCATTTTGAAAGAGTACTTTGGAGAAAGCATCCTTAAGGCCAGTATGGAGTCGTCTGGGCCTTGCTTCTGCTCAGCCCTTAGACGTGGAATGTGAGGGAGAACAGCCATCTGGGCAGTGTGCCCGTGGGGCAGCTGTGGTGTGGGAGTGGCACTTCCTGTGCGTCCCCACACGGCAGCTCGGGCTGGTGATGTTCATTCCTCTTCCATATGGAAGAAGCATCTGGGAGTGGTCCAGAGCCTGTGGGGCAGCTCTGTGGTCACGGTTTCTGTCCTTCTGCTCCTGTCTCAGGCTGTGGCTTCTCTTCTTAAGGCCAGCCTTGGTCACGGTCAGGAAAGGAGAAGGCAGAAGAGCTGCCCTGGGCTGACCACCCCTCTTCACAGGCTGTCCAGGGCCCCCAGCAGTATGTCTCCCACCGACCCACACACACCGTGCCCCTCTGCTGGTGTCCCCGTGCTGTGCCACATGGGTGCCCGCCCCGAGGCTGTGCAGTGTGCCCTGCGGTGGAGCAGGCTCAGTCAGGAAGGGAGACCAGGTGTGAGCAGACGTGTCCTGCTGCTACAGGGCCTGTCGCTCTGCGGATGAGGGACGGCTGCGTGTTCGTCTCTGGGCCTGGAGGTGCCCTCTGAGCTGCAGTGTGGGAAGAGCTGCGTCAGTGCTGCCCTCTGTGTTGTGGCGTGCATGTGGCGTGTCATTATTTAGTCTGTGCCACTTGTGGGTTCTTCTGGACACCCCGGCAGGTGGAGGATGTCTCTTCCCCCTGCTCTTACGTCGAGGTGCTTGAATCTTGCGTGTGTTGGGTGCTGCGGGGATCATGTGGATTTGCCCTGCACTGCTCCTCTTCTGTGTGGTGGGTTCAGCTGTGCGTGCGCGTCCATGAGGGATGGGAAGGACTCCACTCAAGTGTGTGCCCGCTTTCTGGTTGGCTGTCTGTTTCTTGCTGTTGAGTTTTGGGAGTTCTCTGTGAGGTCTGGACACTGGCCCTCGCTGGCTTGCTGGTCTTCCTCCCGGACCTCCCCGTCAAGTCCTCGTGGAGCAGTCTTTTCTCTCCTCTGGGCCTCCTTCACCAGCTGCTTTCTTCTGTGGATCTGCTTGCAGGGCCACATCCAAGACTGCTTGCCTGGCCCCGAGTCCCAGTGGTTTTACCCATGCTTGTCCTCGTCTGCCTGTAGCGTGGTCGGCGTCATGTGTGGTCATTGCATCCGTGTTTCTCTCCTGCCTGTGAGCTGTGTGTCTGCCCTGTCAGGACACACGGGCACGGTCACAGCCTTCATATTGCATGGGGTGATTGATTCCTAATTGCTTTTTTTCAAGAGTGTTTTGCCCATTCTAGGGATTTTCCACTTAAACCTTTTTTGTTCCATTTGTGATGATGTCACCACAATAATGAATGTGTTCGCAGATGTTACATGTCACTTAAATTAGTGTTATATATTTCTAGCATTGCCTTTTGGTTATTTTTGTTTCTTAATGAATTTATTATAAAAGTTACAAGATGGCAAACAGCAAAAATCAAGTTTTGCTGCTCCCAGTTCAGGAGCTGCCCAGGGCCATCTGGAGTGCCGGTCCCCTTGCACCTCCACGCTGTCACTGGGCCCCTACCCGGAGACTATGCATGTCCGTAGCCATGGCACAGGAGCTCCTGGTGTCCACCAGGGCAGGACATGCTGGTCCTGGCCTCCCTGACCTCTGTCCCCCCTCCCACAGGCCACTCTTGCTTAGGCCCAGCTGTTGTTGTGGTGTGGGGCAGCTTTGCTTGGTCTGTGAGGTGGCTGATGTCACCTGTGTCTCCCACCCTGGATGCTTTGGGGGACCTGAGGCACCAGCTGGGTGGCAGGGCATGGCACCTCAGGAGGACAGGGTGGAGATGGTGAAGAGAAGGGCTATGAGGGAGGAAGATCACATTTGACCTCTGAGTGGCCAGGTTTTTGCCTTGTGAGCAGGTGTGGCATGGCCCAGGCGCTCAGCTGAGATGCCCCTGTCTCCTCTCTGAAGGCAGCTCGCAGATGTCAGCTGATGAATGTGGGCTGTGGCTGTGAGCTCCCCAGGGAAGACACTGGGGCCTTGGGCCTTCCCCAGCCAGGCTGTTTGGCTGTTTTTCATTTCATAACCTGGGGTGCTGATGCGGGCTCTGCCTTCTCAGGTAAGACCACTTACCAGGATGTCCTGGGTTTTATGAACTCGAATTTTTAAATTGTGGTTTTAAAAAGCACCAGGACATGAAATGGGAGTGACAAACCTCCCTTGAGGCTCAGCTCAACCAACAATGAGGACTTTTATTTAAAAAATAAAGCCATGGGTCATTTATCCTGTGCCGTGTTTGTTTTGAGTTCGTCCTCTGATGTCTGGCAGAGAACAGGCCTCACTCAGCTGTTTGTTCTTCTCTTCCCAGGCTGCCTTCCAGGAGAATGTGGGGAGACAGGTAAGGCCACTTCTCAGTCCTCGTTCCTGACACTTCCTGTCCTCTGGAGGCGTGATCTGGAAGCCTGGACACTTGGTGTCCTCTTGTGTTGTCCCATGAGGGTAAAGAGCTTGTCTGACGAGCACAGTGGTTCCACACAGGGGCACTGACACGGCGTGGGTTCTACAGGAAACTTTTCCACACGCACAGGTCAGAAATCACACAGCTTTGTGCTCAGTCAAGGATACACACAGCCTCAGTTGCCAAGGGCGCTAAGGGGTGAGCCAGGTTCCTGGGACTGACGGCCCTCCCTGTCCCATTTCTCTGGCGGGAGCTGGCAGGTTGGTCCCAGCTCCTGCCTGCCGGGGCCGCAGCAAAGCCCAGAAGCAGCTTCTGAAAGCTGTTGCTTCCATGACCCCGGTCATGGTCACCAGCATCCGAGGGGGTAGCCGGGCTGCCCTCCCGCTGACCCTGCAGTCTGGCTGCTGGGCTGAGCCTTGCCTGGGAAGGGGGGTCCCAGGTCACTCCCTGTGTGTGACCCTGACGCACCCAGGGTGTGGCTGGGCCTGGGCTGCCAGGCAGCAGTGAGAGCTGACCTGGAAGAGGAAGGGGGTTCGCAGAAAGGTTTGGGGGTGTGGGGCAGGCTGATGGGAGGTGTCCAGCTCCGGGGCTAGAGGTTAGTCAGGCACCCCAGTTGTGCCCACCCTGGAAATAGGAAGGGAGGGAGGAACAGAGCCAGGCTGGGCATGGGGGCATCACATGTTCCAGCGGGGGCTTGGCAGACGGCCTTGGGGAGATGCACCAGGTCGAGGCTGGCCTGGGAGGCAGGCAGGCACCGGCAGCACTGACGAGGAGGCTGCTGCCAGGACTGCCTCCCCCGGGGCACTGGGGCACCCCAGAGGGGGAAGCCCAGGAGATGTGCACCTGGCCTTTGGTGGGAAGGGGAAGATCGCAGGCTGTGCCTGAGACCCTCCCTCCTGGAGCTTCCCCGGTCAGGCCCCTGCTCACAGAGCCAACCTTGGCGGCTGGAGCTGTGGAGGACCCTGGCCCAACCAACGCTTCCGGCTTCCACAGGGAAGTGATGTTGCATTCGCGCAGTGAGTGCTGAAGGTGGCGCAGGCCGGCCGGCTGCAGTGAGGCCACGCTGCTTTGCTGTCTTACTCTTCTGTGAGCCCTCAGTGATGTTGGTTCTTGGCCCAGAGGAGCCCAAACCAGCGCTTCCCCTGTGTGAACAACTTCAGAATCTCCTGGGGCTTCCACGCAGTGGTGGGGTGGGACCAGGCTGAGAAGCGGGCTTCACGCTCCCTGCTGCGCTCCCTGTGAGAGCGGTCACTGAGGCAGGACAGGCCCTGCCTTGCTCCTCAGGCTCTCACTGAGGACCTCCCCTCCCCTCTGTAGGTGATGCACCACCCCTGCCTGCAGTCGGGGCTCAGCAACCCTCCAGAGCTGGTGGGCCATCTGCCCACGCTGAGGGGGAGGGCTCCTCTCCTCCCTGTGGTCCTCAGCCAGGGTGCCCCTTCCTGCAGGGCTGGGAGCAGGCGTTGGCGTGAGGGTGCTGAGTGTGGTAGAGAGGCCCCTTCCTCCGTGTGCTCTGGCTGTGAGCCGCACTGGGCCCATCCCCAGGAACGAGTGAAGATGTTGGTAGGAGCTGGGGTGACCTCAGCAGGGAGGGAGGACATGAGCCGGACACAGATGACTGCTGCTGCAGAGGTCCTTCCGGACCATGGGGAGTCCTGGAGGCAAGGCGTCCATCCTGGACAGCAGAGTCTACTGGAGAGGTGGATGGAACTGGAGACAGTACAGCCTGCATTGGTGAGGGATAGCACATGGTTTGTGTTGCTCTCAGAGCAGGAGCCCCTGTCTCAGGGTCCACATCTGGTCTGAGCTCTGGAAATGTGTGGCGTGCGCTCTGTGAGGACCAGCTTAGCATGTGTCGTGCCACACGAAAGAGTGCCACCCAGGCCGAGGGAAGGGGTGGGAACCGCAGGCGAGGGGGTTGTCCGTGGGGTAAGGAGGGGACCTGCTGGAAGCCACTTGGCTGAGTTGAGGGAGTCACCAGACGTCCTGCGAAGTCACAGCCTGGCAGTCTCCTTCCTGCCCTGCAGCACCTGCTGTGGGAGAAGAGCCTGCAGAGGCCGGGGCAGAGGCCGTGCACCACACAGGCCCTGCCGAGGCCCTCGGAGGAAGGGTGGGACCGTGGGGTAGTGGGGGTGCCCAGGGTCCATGTTGGGGCCATGTGAGGGGGTAGATTTGAGCCCAGTTCCCTTGGAGTTGGATGGTCAGGGGAAGGAAAGGCCTTTAACCTTCATCTAACTTTAGGCCAGCAAGCAGAGAGCAGAATATTCTGGAATGTGTCATCCCTACCTTCCTTGTCAAGGCCTCTCAGCCTGGCCTGTGCTCTGGGTGTGGGGTGGCCTTGGGGCCAGCGGCTGCACGTGGGACCTGTCGTCTTCTTGTGCTGGCTGCACTTGGAGATGTGAAGTGGGCGTGTGCATCACATAAGGAGCCCAGTGGAGAAATCACACAATGTGAAGGAATTGCTGGTCTCTTGCAGGGTCAGTCTGTGCCCTGTCTCACATGAGGCCTTGTCCTTCCAAGGCTTGATGAACACTTGAAGAGGGTGAGAACTTGCCAGAACAGCCATGACAGGGAAGCACATTGGAACAGGCCATTTTCTGTGCACAGGCTTGGAATAAGTTGGTAGGAAGAGTGTGGTGTGTACTGTTGACAACAAAGGGCCTGGCCATTCCCTGACTCCGGGGCCTGTTTCTTCCTCCCTTCCTCCCTTCCTCCCTTCTTCCCTTCCTCCCTTCCTCCCTTCCTCCCTTCCTTGATTTATTTTATTTATTTGAAAGAGTTACAGAGAGAGGGAGAGACAGAGAGGAAGGTCTTCCATCACTGGTTCACTCCTCAGATGGCCGTAACGGCTGGAGCTGCACTGATCCGAAGCCAGGAGCCAGGAGCTTCTTCCAGGTCTCCCATGTGAGTGCAGTGGCCCAAAGACTTGGGTCATCCTCCACTGCTATCCCAGGCCATAGCAGAGAGATGGATTGGAAGAGGAACAGCCAGGACTTGAACCGGCGTGTCGCTCCCCCTCTTCGTGGAGGAGCAACACTAAACCCTGCGCTGTTCTTTCGTCTGCTCGGCCCTCCCCGGGTTTGCTGCTGGTTCTTCCCGGGTTGGCTACTATCCCTTCCACCTCCGTGGAAGGGCAGTTCCCCCTGGCCACATTCCCTACTTCCGCAGGGGAGCGGCACACCGCCGGCCGGCTTTCTCGGGGGCTGCACAGGTGTTCCTTCAGCTAGATGTTCCCCCTTAGATGTTCCTGGTGCATGCCGTCTCTCTCCTCCTTTATAGTCCTCCTCCGCCAATCCTAACTCGGCTGCCCACACGCCGAGTACGCTGCTCTCCTCCAATCAGTAGCAAGTCCTACAGTTTATTGGTTGAACTGGAGGCAGCTGTGCGGAAGCTGTTTACTTCTCTCCCAGTGCCATATTGTGGGAGAGCAGATGCATAGAATAAGTCTTAATTCCAGTAACTCAGTCCAGTCCGGTTTGCTCCCCACACCGGCGCCCATATGGGATGCCGGCACTGCAGGCCAGGGCTTTAACCCGCAACGCCACAGTGCCGGCCCCATACAGGGCCTGTTTCTGTTGAGCCAGTAGGCATATCCTTTAGGGCTCCTGGACTGTAGTCTTTGGACTGAAGCACTAAGGAAATTTTCAGGAGAAATTAGCAAGGTAGGAAATGAGGGGCTCCTTAAGATGGGATGTCCCTGTGAGACCCAGCCTAGGAAACCTCTCTCTGAGGTGCTATCGACTGCTGATCCCTGTACTCCTGCCTGGGCCCCCCGTTTAGTTCTTGTGTTGAGAGACAGATGACCAGAGGGGACTTGGACTGTGAAGTTTTTTTTTTTTTTTTTTAAGATTTATTATTTATTTATTTGAAAGGCAGAGTTAACAGAGGCAGAGAGAGAGAGAGAGAGAGATCTTCCATCTGCTGGTTCACTCCACAAATGGCCACAGTGGCTGGAGCTGGACTGATCTGGAACCAGGAACTTCTGGGTCTCCCACACGGGTGCAGGGGCCCAAGGACTTGGGCCATCTTCTGCTTTCCCAGGCCATAGCAGAGAGCTGGATCAGAAGTGGAGCAGCCAAGACTTGAACCAGTGCCCATATGGGATGCTGGCACTGCAGGGGGAGGCTTTACCTGCTATGTCACAGCGCCAGACCCCGGTGTATGTTTTACAAGAAAAAATACATTCAGTTTCTTTTCTTTTTTTTTTTTAATATTTATTTATTTATTTGAAAGAGTTACAGAGAGGCAGAGAGGGGAAGAGAGAGAGATCTTCCATCTACTGGTTCACTTCCCACATGGCCGTGATGGCTGGAGCTGTGCCTATCCGAAGCCAGGAGCTTCTTTCTGGTCTCCCACATGGGTTACAGGGGCCCAAGTGGGCCATCTTCCATTGCTTTCCCAGGCCATTGCAGAGAACTGGATCAGAAGTGGAGCAGCCGGGACTCAAACTGGCGCCCATATGGGATGCTGGCACTGCAGGTAGCGGCTTTACCCGCTATGCCACAGTGCCAGCCCCATATTCAGTTTCATACACACATACACAAAACATACCCACACACAACACACCAGATATCCACACATACAATCTACAGACATACAGACCATGTGCATGGCACACATGCACACAACACACATCTATATATCCACACACACAGTATCCACAAGCACAACACACAACATATACATGTAATGCACACCACACACCCACATGCCCAGACATAGGGTAGACCCAAATGCAGAACACATTCCACATGCATGGTAAAGATGCACACAGTACACACCCATGTACCTACATATCTAATACATACAAACATATGTCACATACATAACAGACACACATAATGCACATGCACAGAAAACACAAACATGATACAACAGATACCCATGCATACAGTGTACACAAACACAATAATGCCACATAACACACTTGTGAGTAGCACACCCGGGTACCCCCCAAAATACACACAGTGCACAAAACACATACCCACACACAATACACGTAAGCACACCACAACATATCACATGTGATACAGATCATGTAGCTACATATCCGTGTGCATGATATACACTGCACATACCCCTGCACAGACACATAACACACCACCTAAAAGATAGACATGTATGTAGCACCCACCCACATACCCATGCACACAGTATGTACAAAGACAACACGTGTCATTCACGATACAGATAGGTACAACACCAGCCCACATATGCACGTGTACAGTACACATAGACACAACACAGGTGCTACACACTTGACACACAGAGAACTGCACAGTACTTCCCCCTCACAGGGTATGCACAGTGCACACAGCAGACCCCACATGTCGTACACACAGACATAGCATGCATACCACTCACACAAGCACACGCCCCAGTGATTACCTGCCATAAGGACAGGAAGCGCACACCCTCTGGTCACAGCCCTTTGGTCTGGAACATTCCCAGACAGCCCTGGTGGGAAAGGAAATGTTCTTCCAGCCTCAGGCCAGCCCCCTGCCCCTGAGGCCTCCCTGCTGGGGCTCTCCCTGTTACTCCTACACCTGAGAAGAGAACACACTTATAAAGCTCACAGCACAGAAGGTGAAATCACACCACAGGTCAAAGCAGAGCAGGGCCCTGCCCTCCCACCTGCTCAGGCCGACCCACCCTCTTCCCTCATCTCTGTGTCCACGTGGCCTGTGTGAGGTTTCCTAAAGACTCATTCATCTGCTTGGGCAGGCCTGGGCAAGCCTCTTGGTGTGGGAAGTAGGTGCCTGGTACGTGAGGAGGGGCCTGGAAGTGAGGTAGGGGTGCTCAGGGTAGGGCCGGCTCCTCCATCAGGCTCTCTGGGTTCCAGTGTGAAGACCCAGTCCTGACACCAAGACTCATCCTCTTTGCTGTGTACCAGCCCCACCAAGGAGCAGGGCAGGGACAGGGACCTCTCTTTTCCCGAGAACTGGGTAGGAAGGGCTGTCTCCATGGGAGGCGGCCTCCACCTGTCTCCCACTCCATGACTGTGCTGCCTGTGGGCCAGGGCACTGTGCTGGCCTTGTGGTGGCCTGCCTGCACACATGCCTCTGCTGCCTCTATCCTGGTGAGGAAACAGCCCCCTTGCCCTAGAGGATGGAACACCCTGCCTGGCAGGGCAAAGCCTGACCCTCCCTGTTTGTTTATTATCCTGGGCTATGGTGTTGGGGGCTGGGCCCTGAGTACCGTCATCTGTTTTCGTGGTGGGACTTGGTCCCGGCCCCCTGGACATTGCCCTGGGTTCCCCACCTTTGTGTGGAACATGGGCCACCTCATGGAGTGGGTGAACCCCCTTCTGTAGAATCCGCCTGGGGGCAGCTCCGTCCTGTCCCGTAGTTAGGCCGTGGAGGTATGCGCTTCGGCTGGATCCACGTGTGACATCTCCAGCAGCTGCAGCTCCCAGCATAACCCTTGCAGGGCATTTGTGGGAACCCAAGCACTCTGTATTCATTCTGTCAGCTCATCCTATCAGGAAGGGGGTCAGGGTGTAGCTGGGTGGGTGCAGTGTGTCCCTGGGTGTTCTCAGGAGAGCTGTTTGTCCTGTGATGTTTGCTCACTACATTCTTAAACAGAGATGTGGGATTTGAATGATCAAGTGCCACGGTCTAACAGATGTTGAGGAGGAATCTGAACTCAAAGATGGGCAGGCCTGGGTGGGTGGAGTGGATAGGGAGCTGCTTCCTCTGGCCACATGCACCTCCCAGCCCCAGGCTAATCACAGACACTCCCTTCTGGCCAGTGACCAGTAGCATTATCCAGCTCTGTACTCGGGTCTGTCCAGAGGGTGGCTTTTAGTGCAAGAAAGCAAGAAGAGCTACCCCCCAGCTCTTCCTAGGCTGTTCCCTGTTCAGCTGTTTTGGACTTGGGATGGCATCACTGATGCCACTGGCTTAGACTGATGGGCTTCTTATGTGCAGCTGGAGCACTACACCATCATTTTTGACATTGTTTCCATGATAATAAATAGCCTGAATCTCGTGGAAATTTGGGCTCGAATCATAGATTTAGTTCTTTATGTGTCAGCTTGCTCAGGAGCTGGACGCATACTTGCTTGTTGTGATAAAAAGTGACAGCAGCTGAGGGAGTGACTCCTCTTGGTGCCTGCTGAGTCCCTGTTTGTGTGTGTGTGGCCATCCAGAGTAACAGGTGGGTGCTGATGGCTTCTGTTTGCATGGGTGCACCCGTGTGTGAAAGACACCATCAATTTTTTTTGGCAGTGCTAGTTGCAGTTGATTGGTGATGTTGAGTGCAGTTGATTGGTGGTGTTGGATGCAGTCGCTGGTGTTGGTGTTGAGTGCAGTTGGTTGGCAGCATTGGGTGCAGTCTCTTGGTTGTGTTGGTGTTGGGTGCAGTTGATTGGTGTTGTATGCAGTCATTTGGTGGTGTTGGTATTGGGTGCAGTCGATTGGCAATGTTAGTGTTGGGTGCACTCTGTTGGCTGTGTTGGTGTTGGGTGCAGTTGGTTGTTGGTGTTGTATGTAGTCGGTTGGTGGTGTTGGTGTTGGGTGCAGTTGATAGGTGTTGGGTGCAGTCGATTGGCAGCGTTAGTGTTAGGTGCAGTTGATTGGCGTTGGGTGCATTTGATGTTGGGTGCAGTCTGTTGGCTGTGTTGGTGTTGGTGCAGTTGGTTGGTGTTGGGTGTAGTTTGGTGATTTTGGTGTTGGATCTAGTTGATTGGCAGTGTTGGGTGCATTGGTTGGTGGTGTTGGGTGTTTGTCATTTTCCTGAGCTTTGTTTGATAAACTCATGCCAGTTTTGCTGTAGTTGAGAGCTTCAAGTTTCTCTCATGGGGCCTGTGTGTTGGGGGTGGGAGGTCTTCTCTGAGACCTGTTAAAAATCCCCCTGTGGTTCATACTGTCAGGTTTTCTACATTTGTGGTGTTTCAGATGTTGGAAAATTTTACAGAGTGGTGTCTACAGCACTATGCAGACTATGGCCCTGGGGCAGGAGTCTGCTGGGAGAGTGTCTGTGGACCCTCATTCCCCTTATTTCAGAGTCTGGGGTTTGCTGCTTCTGGGGTGCTGTCAGCCCCACCTTGGCACTAGCCAGGTCACTGCTCGTCCATTAGACAGTGAGGCATGGGCTCTGGGCTGTGAGACCACCAGCACCTTCCTCTCCCAGAGTGGGCACATGCTAGGGTCTTTTTGCCTGGCTAGGGGCACAGGGGGATTGAGATCTACATCATTGAACCCTGATATCTTCTCAGGATGTCTGCTTTAAAAAAAAAAGTTTCTCCCAGCATTGTGGAGTTGAGTGGTTGAGGTAGTTTTGGGCCCAGCCAGGTTAGGCAGTGAAAGCATGGACTTGATTTATCTCTGACCATCACTGCTGGGCTTATGAAAGTCCAGGTATGCATTTAGATTAATTTCCCTCTTTTCTTTTTTCTAATTTCACATTTATCCAGGGCACTTTTCCTCACGGAATTGATATTCTGACCACCGCTGACTATTTTGCAGTTGGTAAAATATCTAACTGTTTCCTGGTCATAAGGTAAGTTTTTATGTGTGTCGCAGAATGTTATGTCTCCTTCCGTGTCTGATTCCACCATGCTTCCCTTACCTGCGAAGGTCCACTTCATGTCCATGTGGTTTGTGTGGAAGTGACACGTTGACAACAGGTTTGTCTGGACCTCGTCATGCTGCTCTCTGGAGCAGCGCTGTGTCCTCGAGGGCTTGCCGTCCCCACACCGTATGCACCGGTCCTGCGTAGGGCTCAGCACGCTTGCGTTTCCTCTGCGTTTCTTCTCTTTCTTCAAGAGCCATTTCAACTGAGGTTATCTCTGCGTTGTTTGTGAGAAGCTTAAGAAAGCGGTCTTCGAGAAGTCCAGCCAGGGAGTAGTGTGGCGGACGAGTCACGTGCTCTGGGTCACGTGACAGCGCTGAAGGGAACAGAGGCTTGGCTTGTCTGTCTTAGGGCAGGAGAGAGCATTTCTCAGGGAATGCTAAATTCATTTTTAGACACAGTTGCTACCACTGCTGCTCCCAAGGACAGATTTCCAAAGTGCCCGCGTGCTGGCCACGCAGAAATGGCATTTCCCCATGACCACACGCACAGATTTTTCAAAGCAGAGAATCTGGCCCTGTTTCCGGAAAGATCTCTGACCGAACTCGAACTTGCTGTCTGTTTCCTCTGTCTTCCCTTGGCTGTGACATCCTTTTGTGCCCTGTTGGTTCTTCCTGTTTTCCTGGCTTGTCAGCACTTCCTGTTAGACACTTCATGGGGAGTGTCCGGCACCCTTCTCCCGAGCGCCTAGGGTGCAGCTGCAGTTTACCTGCTGAGGTTCTAAGCCACCCTGAGGCACAGCTGTGAGTCGTGTGTGCGTCCTGTAGAAACACTTACAGCACTGGGCCCTGCGCCGACGTGAGGACACGCCAACACCAGGTGTGGTTGTGCACCAGCCTCAGGCTCTCTCCCCCAGTAAGGGCCCTGTGCTCAGCCTGGACTCTGGGTGTGAGGCAGAGAGCACTGTGTAGAGAAAGTGGGTGGGTGGGGGATTCGCAGCCCCAGGTCAGGCGGGGCTGTGAGCTGCAGTGAGGAGGGGGTGGTTGTGAGCTGTGGGGTGCAGGAGGTGAGGGATTGGGTTGACTACCATTACCGCCATGCCTGCATCTGATGACTGGGAACAAGGAGACCACATGGTCAGAGGCCACGTGGGTGTCACCAGGGGTGTCCCAGGGGGTCTCAGAGTTGGTGGTGTCCAGGGTTTCCCACAGCAGGATGAGGGTACAGGTGGGGGAGGTACCTGGTGCCTGGAGGTTAAGGTTGGGGACTCAGCCCTGTGTCTGTTGAACACAGAAATCAACCAGGTTCCTCAGGAAAATGGGAGTGGTCTCTCTCTCTCTCTGTCTCTTTTCCTCTTTTCTTCTTTAAATACTTATTTATTTGAAATTCAGAGAGAGGATGGCCTAGATGGCCTCAATGGCCAGAACTAAGCCAGGAGTTAGGAGCTTCATTCAGGTCTCCCATGTAGGTGGCAGGAGCCCAAGCCCTTTGCCCTCTTATTCCACTTTTCTCAGGCCGTTAGCAAGAACCTGGATCAGAAGCGGAGTAGCCAGGACTCGAAGCTGCACCCATATGGGGTGCTGGTGTTGCAGGCTTTACCTGCCATGCCATAACGCAGCCCCTGGTTTTTTTTTTTTTTTTTTTCCATTCACTTATTTGAGAGGGAGAGGGAGAAGGAGAAAGAGAGCACAAGAGGGTGTGGGTACACAAATGCTCCCATCTTTTGACTCATACCCCAAGTGGGCATTGTGGCCAGGAGCTGGGCGTGCAGTCCTGGTCTTCAGGAGGGTGACGACCAGCAGCGTGAGCCAGCCCTGCAGTTTCCAGCAGTTCAGTGGAACTGGGAGCAGAGCCGGGACCTGAATCGTCAGCTCTGATGTGGGACGACGGGCATCCCACCAGGGTCTTAGCTGACCGGCCGCCAGGTGCGCAGGCTGGAGCAGACACCGGCACTCACCTGCTTGCTTGTGTTTTCTGTGCCCGCTTTATTGAAGGGCTAAGGGATGACAGGAAATACACGTGTGTGATGTGTACGTTGTGGCAGATTTTGACATGCCTGTCTGCAGCAGCCGCTACGTGAGGACAGGGAATACCTGTGTCTCCCATGCTTCCCTCTCCCCTCCCCAAGCCTTGCTCCAGGTGGCCTGGCTCTGCCGCTGTCACCCAGATGAGTATCTGCTCCCTCAGGTTATGTGGAATGGGGTCCGTGGTGTGCTTTTTGCTTGTGCTGGCTTCTCTCACTCAGCCTGAGAACCTTCTGTGCCCTGGTTGCTGAGTCGTGTTCTGCCGGGAGGGCCCATGGTGGCCTGTCTGCTCACCTGGGGTTGTGCGGGGCACGTGTGAGGATGGCCTATGTGCTGGGGTGGCCACACTGGTGCGAGTGTGGAAGTAACTCATAGTTTGTGTCTTCCTGATGGCGCTGAGCACCTTGTTGTGGGCTGGTGGCAGCACTTCTGTCCGTGTGATTCTTGGAGTGGTGGTTTTCCTCTTGCAGAGAGTTCTGCGTGTGTCCTCAACTCCGCTTCTCTGCAGGCGCTCTCTCCTCTGTGGCTTGTCCTTCAGTGTAGTTTCTCACTCCAAGGCTCTTTGTGAAGTAAGAGCATTACTTTTGTGCGTCAGTTTCTTTACAGTTTACATAATGTGGTGTAGGTGTGGGGCGGGTTATGGCACATGTGAGCCCTTGAGTCATTGCTGTGGCCCGCATGAAGAACACGTCCACCCCCACGGAGCTCCCCTGCCCTGCTGCGACCTGTGCTTCACAGGGCTTCGCTCTACGCGTTCATCCTCTGTGTTTCTGAGTTCCCCAGGCGCTGGGGGCGAGTCGCCACTGAGCATCCTGCCGCTGTCCTGTGGGCTTCTCACCTCTGGGCTCCCACGCGTCAGAGGGCAGCTTTGCTCCTGTAGCTTCTGATAGAGAGAGCACAGGCGGGGCCTCTGCCGGCTGGGCTTCTGTCCTCCCCTTCTTCTCCCATCCCCTTCTTCTGAAGATTTACTTAATTATTTGAAAGGCAGAAAGACTGACTGACTGACTTTCCATCTGTTGGTTCACTCCCCAAACGGCGACAACAGCCGGGGATGAGCCAGGCTGAAGCCAGTGTCCAGGAGCTTGATCTTGGTCTCCCGTTTGGGTGGCACTGGCCCAAGCGTTTGGGCCATCTCCTGCTGCCTCGAGGGGCTTTCGCAGGGGGCTGGATTGGAAGCAGAGCAGCTGGGACTCAGCCTGGTGCTCCCGTAGGGAGTGGCGTAACCCGTTGTGCCGCAACACTGGCTCCTGGCTGTTTTTCTGAATCACTGCATTCATGAGTTGTGATTGTTGGTCTTCTTGCTGTAAATCTTATTTTTAACGTTGAACATCATTTATAAAGTGGATTTTGCTTTCTAGTAGTTTGCCTTCCAGTAATTTTGCACATCTGTGACCTAAAAGTTCCTCAAATCAAGGAGGCCTTTGGGCGAGCTGTTTGCTTCTGTATTTCCCAGCTCAGTAAATGCATCCCACCTCTATTCATTTCTTGATTTCTCTTTCTCATTTTCCCACACCTGGTTAGTGACCTAGTTCTGCCAGATCCACATCCCTAATGGGCCTCAAACAGCCTTCTTCCTGTTCACCCTCTCTGCCATCCCTGACTTCCAGCTCTTATTAACCTGGAAACTTGTCAAAGCCTCCCAGCTGACTCCTCTACCCCCAGGGCCTGACCTCACCCATCTGTGCTTTGCCCTGCTGCCCCAGGAACTGACTGAGTTCCTCCATATTACAGCACTTTCCTGCCCACGCCCTTCCCTGTGCCTTCCTCCTGTTCCTCCTCCTGTACCTGCCAGGCCCCCATCTCCTCCTGCTGCACCTGCCATGTCCTCTTCCCTTCCTGCTTCATGTGCCATGCACTCCATTCCTCTTCCTCCTCCCACCTGCCATGTCCCCTCCTGCTGCTGCACCTGCTGTGCACTCTGTCCTCCCACCTGCCATGACCCCTCCTGCTGCTGCACCTGCTGTGCACTCTGTCCCCTCCCACCTGCCATGACCCCTCCTGCTGCTGCACCTGCTGTGCACTCTGTCCCCTCCCACCTGCCATGACCCCTCCTGCTGCTGCACCTGCTGTGCACTCTGTCCCCTCCCACCTGCCATGACCCCTCCTGCTGCTGCACCTGCTGTGCACTCTGTCCCCTCCCACCTGCCATGACCCCTCCTCCTGCTGCACCTGCTGTGCACTCTGCCCTCCCACCTGCCATGACCCCTCCTGCTGCTGCACCTGCTGTGCACTCTGCCCTCCTACCTGCCATGACCCCCTTCCTCCCCTCTTCCTGCACCTGCTGTGCACTCTGTCCCCTCCCACCTGCCATGTCCCCTCCTGCTGCTGCTGCACCTGCTGTGCACTCTGCCCCTCCCACCTGCCATGTCCGCTCCTCCTGCTGCACCTGCTGTGCACTCTGTCCCCTCCCACCTGCCATGACCCCTCCTCCTCCTGCTGCACCTGCTGTGCACTCTGTCCCCTCCCACCTGCCATGACCCCTCCTCCTGCTGCACCTGCTGTGCACTCTGCCCCTCCCACCTGCCATGACCCCTCCTGCTGCTGCACCTGCTGTGCACTCTGTCCTCCCACCTGCCATGACCCCTCCTGCTGCTGCACCTGCTGTGCACTCTGTCCCCTCCCACCTGCCATGACCCCTCCTGCTGCTGCACCTGCTGTGCACTCTGTCCCCTCCCACCTGCCATGACCCCTCCTGCTGCTGCACCTGCTGTGCACTCTGTCCCCTCCCACCTGCCATGACCCCTCCTGCTGCTGCACCTGCTGTGCACTCTGTCCCCTCCCACCTGCCATGACCCCTCCTCCTGCTGCACCTGCTGTGCACTCTGCCCTCCCACCTGCCATGACCCCTCCTGCTGCTGCACCTGCTGTGCACTCTGCCCTCCTACCTGCCATGACCCCCTTCCTCCCCTCTTCCTGCACCTGCTGTGCACTCTGTCCCCTCCCACCTGCCATGTCCCCTCCTGCTGCTGCTGCACCTGCTGTGCACTCTGCCCCTCCCACCTGCCATGTCCGCTCCTCCTGCTGCACCTGCTGTGCACTCTGTCCCCTCCCACCTGCCATGACCCCTCCTCCTCCTGCTGCACCTGCTGTGCACTCTGTCCCCTCCCACCTGCCATGACCCCTCCTCCTCCTGCTGCACCTGCTGTGCACTCTGCCCCTCCCACCTGCCATGACCCCTCCTGCTGCTGCACCTGCTGTGCACTCTGTCCCCTCCCACCTGCCATGTCCCCTCCTCCTGCTGCTGCACCTGCTGTGCACTCTGTCCCCTCCCACCTGCCATGACCCCTCCTGCTGCTGCACCTGCTGTGCACTCTGTCCCCTCCCACCTGCCATGACCCCTCCTCCTGCTGCACCTGCTGTGCACTCTGTCCCCTCCCACCTGCCATGTCCCCTCCTCCTCCTGCTGCACCTGCTGTGCACTCTGTCCTCCCACCTGCCATGTCCCTTCCTGCTGCTGCACCTGCTGTGCACTCTGCCCTCCCACCTGCCATGTCCCCTCCTGCTGCTGCACCTGCTGTGCACTCTGCCCTCCCACCTGCCATGTCCCCTCCTCCTGCTGCTGCACCTGCTGTGCACTCTGTCCCCTCCCACCTGCCATGACCCCTCCTCCTGCTGCACCTGCTGTGCACTCTGCCCTCCCACCTGCCATGACCCCTCCTCCTGCTGCACCTGCTGTGCACTCTGTCCCCTCCCACCTGCCATGTCCCCTCCTCCTGCTGCACCTGCTGTGCACTCTGCCCCTCCCACCTGCCATGACCCCTCCTGCTGCTGCACCTGCTGTGCACTCTGTCCCCTCCCACCTGCCATGACCCCTCCTGCTGCTGCACCTGCTGTGCACTCTGTCCCCTCCCACCTGCCATGACCCCTCCTCCTGCTGCACCTGCTGTGCACTCTGTCCCCTCCCACCTGCCATGACCCCTCCTCCTCCTGCTGCACCTGCTGTGCACTCTGTCCTCCCACCTGCCATGTCCCTTCCTGCTGCTGCACCTGCTGTGCACTCTGCCCTCCCACCTGCCATGTCCCCTCCTGCTGCTGCACCTGCTGTGCACTCTGCCCTCCCACCTGCCATGTCCCCTCCTCCTGCTGCTGCACCTGCTGTGCACTCTGTCCCCTCCCACCTGCCATGACCCCTCCTCCTGCTGCACCTGCTGTGCACTCTGCCCTCCCACCTGCCATGACCCCTCCTCCTGCTGCACCTGCTGTGCACTCTGCCCCTCCCACCTGCCATGACCCCTCCTCCTGCTGCTGCACCTGCTGTGCACTCTGCCCTCCCACCTGCCATGTCCCCTCCTCCTGCTGCTGCACCTGCTGTGCACTCTGTCCCCTCCCACCTGCCATGTCCCCTCCTCCTGCTGCACCTGCTGTGCACTCTGTCCCCTCCCACCTGCCATGACCCCTCCTGCTGCTGCACCTGCTGTGCACTCTGCCCCTCCCACCTGCCATGACCCCTCCTGCTGCTGCACCTGCTGTGCACTCTGTCCCCTCCCACCTGCCATGACCCCTCCTGCTGCTGCACCTGCTGTGCACTCTGTCCCCTCCCACCTGCCATGTCCCCTCCTGCTGCTGCTGCACCTGCTGTGCACTCTGCCCTCCCACCTGCCATGACCCCTCCTCCTCCTGCTGCACCTGCTGTGCACTCTGCCCCTCCCACCTGCCATGTCCCCTCCTCCTGCTGCACCTGCTGTGCACTCTGCCCTCCTACCTGCCATGACCCCCTTCCTCCCCTCTTCCTGTACCTGCTGTGCACTCTGTCCCCTCCCACCTGCCATGTCCCCTCCTCCTGCTGCACCTGCTGTGCACTCTGTCCCCTCCCACCTGCCATGACCCCCTTCCTCCCCTCTTCCTGCACCTGCTGTGCACTCTGTCCCCTCCCACCTGCCATGACCCCTCCTGCTGCTGCACCTGCTGTGCACTCTGTCCCCTCCCACCTGCCATGACCCCTTTCCTCCCCTCTTCCTGCACCTGCATGAACTGCTGACCCATCTTCCTCCTGCGCCTGCTATGCCACATTCCTTCCTTTCCCTCTCATATCTGCTGTGCCCTCCCCTTTCACCTTGTCCTTGCCTCTTCCTCCTGCACCTGCCATGCCCTTGTGTCCTCTCCTCCTTCCTCTCCTGCCCCCTGGTGGACAGTTCTTTGGTTTGCACTGACAGCCCACGTGGACCTCGTAGATGCTGGGATGGCTTGGGCTAAACACTCAGGAGTCTTTTACAAGACCGCTGCTTGTTGGGCCTCACTTCAGACTGGAGCTCAGGAGGCTTAGTCTCCATCCGCCTCTCTCCTTGGTCATCTGCTTGCTCCTCTGGACTCCTGTGCTTCATCACCACCTGTTGTGGGCTCCTTGTGTCACCCTGGCTGGGAATTTGCTTGTCAAGAGTGCGGGTCGCGTGCTCGCAGCACCTTGGTGCGGGGGTCCTTGGTGACGGGGAGGGGTTGGCTTCTCGAGCCTCCCGTTTTTCTCAGGCGGTGTGACCTGCGGGGGGCTTCCCACTCACACACTCCTGAGGAAGCCTCCACTTTTCTTTCTGTCACTTCAGAGCACAAGTCTTTCCTGGCCTGCTCTCTTGGGCTATGTGTCTTGCAACACACGTGTTTGTGCGTGCGGCATTCACACTCACCGCTGGGTCCAGCTCTGCAGCGCCGTTTTCTCTGGCATGTCTCTGTCCCTACCTGGCCATCTGCCTGGTCTCTTGGGCTCTGTGGTGGGGGCCGCGGTGAGGTTGGTGTGAGGCTGTGTGGATGAGGTCGTGGGTTCACATGATGTGTGTGGTTTCAAGTTGTAGCCGCGTGAACTGTAGAAGGTATGTTGTTTGAATAGGCAGTGCACACACATGGTGTAATACTCAGAAAGCGCAGGCGTGTCAGGTGGGGTCACACCTGTCTGTCCCTGTCCCGCTCTCTGATCCCGTTCCTGGTGTTGCCTGTCACCAGGTTCGCGTATGCTCTGGAGCAGGGGTGAGGAATGTCTGACCCACGGGCTGTATCAGGCCCACAGAATCATTTGGTCTGACCCTGCTAAGGCATCCACAGGCAGGACTTGGAATTCAGTAAGTCTGTAGCAGGCCCGTGAATGATGTGAATACCTGGATGGCCCCTGGCAGACAGAAGGTCCCCGGCCTTGTCTGGAGAGTTCTGTTCCTGCAATGCACACGAATAAGCTGAGAAAATGCAGACAGCGCCAGGTGCCCTGGTTGTGCAGGGAGGCGAGCCCTGTGTGGATACTGGACTCTGTCCAGGCTCTTCTGTTGAGAGCAATGTGGAGTGCATGTCCGGTTTCTCACGAGTGTGACTATCTGTGACTAGGTGGCCAGAAGTGGACCTGTTGGACCCAAGGGTATTTGGGTTTTGTGTTCCTGGGCCACGTGACCTTGTAGGCCCTCAACCATGGTTGAGGCCCAGATGCTGAGTGACCAGTGAACACAGAGTGAAGGCGATTGAGTGTTGCTTCAGGTGGTTGAGCTCTGTGCTTTTCCCGTAACTGTTTGTGGGCAGTGGTTCTGCGAGGCCCTCGTGTCCTCTCCTGTGATGCCAGTGCTGGCTTTCCCCTTGTTGTCTCCTGACGCTGGTGTTGGTGTTCCTCTGGCAGACTGTGGGGGTTCTGTGTGTGGATGTGTTGATGTCTTCTCTTATGTCGTCATCAGGAAGGTCTTTCCCACGTGGGGATCAATTTTTCCAATTCTCTTGTGATATTTCAAGAGACAGGCAGAACTTAAACCCCACCAGCTGCCCCTGCATGAAGGGTGCAGCTCTGTGAGCACTGACAGCTCACACCTGGCCCTCTTTCACTTTCCGGGGTGCGGGGGCTCCCAGCCTCAGCCCTGGAGCTCTGCCCATCGCTGTGGATTCAGGGGGCGTCAGGAGGAGCACACGCTGCCGGTGGCATCCATCGTGGCTGAGCTGTGTGCTGCTCTGTAGCTGTTGGAAAGCATACAGATGGTTTTCAAATAAAACGTTCATCTGAGAGGCAGGGAGGGGTGGACGGGAGACACGAAAGACACAGAGATCTTCCGCTGGCTGATTTGCTCCCCAAGGGAAGAGCCAGGTTGAAGCCGGGAGCTGGAAACTCCATCCAGGTCTCCCACGTGGGTGGCAGAGACCCGGGTCATTGACCCATCACCATTGCCTCCCAGGGAGCACATCAGCAGGAAGCCGGAACTGGGAGTGGAGCTGGGTATTAGGACAAGCACTCTGCCGTGGGAGGCAGATGTCCCAGCTGCTAGGAGGAATGCCTGCTCCTGTTCTGAATTTTTGACTCAGTTGAATCAAGCTGTTGAACATTTATTTGGAAGTGTTTATGTGGATATGTTAAGACCTAGGTAATTTTTGTGTATTGAACTTCGTAAGAGACTGTGAAATTGCTTTGCCCAGTAGCTATGTGGCTTCTCCTCCCCCGAGAAATGCGTGCAAGTTCTGCCACTCCACGTTGTTGCCAGCACTTGGTACTTGTCACTTGGTACTTGCCCGTTCTAGGGGTGTAGTTTGCATGCTCTGCTGACTACTGATGTCAGTCACCTTTTTGTGTGCTTATTGGCAGTGTTGTTTTGTGATGATCTGCTACCGATTGTTATTTAGATTTATCATCTTTATTTGGATAGAAGTCTTGTCATTTTTGGGAATCCCTGTCCCAATGCTTATAATGGAAGAAGGCTTATTTTGGTGCATGGATTCGGAGATCTGGGTGAGTGTGGGAGGTGGTGGGTGTGCAGAGGATGGATCTCCTGGTGAATGCAGCCGGCTCCAGAGCTGCCTTCCCAGGCACACCTTGATGACTAAGCACCTCCCCCCAGCTGCTTCCTAAAATACCATGATTGGGTCAGGTCTGCCACCCTTACTCTGTTACCATGAACATAGCAGACTGTGGGGACCAAGCCTTCAGCTCATGGGCCTCTTGGGGGCACCCAGACTAATATACAGTCCACAGCAGCCACCTCCCCCAAGTCTCTCTTCATTTTCTCAAAGTTCTTAACATTGTTGAAGTGTGATTGACATATGTTAACTGCACATCAAATGTACAGTTGACTTCAGTATGCGCTCAAGAATCTCTATCACTGTGGTTGCCAAGGTGGGGACATGAGATTCCTTCCTGTGTCACCACAGGTGCCGTGTCTGGTGTGTGCCGTGGTGGGGGCGTGGTCTTCATCCCAGTGTCACTGTGTGTGCTGTGGTTGGGGTGTGGTCTTCATCCGGGTGTCACTGTGTGAGCTGTGGTGGGGGTGTGGCCTTCATCCCAGTGTCACTGTGTGAGCTGTGGTTGGGGTGTGGCCTTCATCCTGGTGTCACTGTGTGTGCTGTGTAGGGGCATGACCTTCATCCTGGTGTCATTGTGTGTGCTGTGGTTGGGGTGTGGCCTTCATCCCGGTGTCACTGTGTGTACTGTGGTAGGGGCATGGCCTTCATCCTGGTGTCACTGTGTGTACTGTGGTAGGGGCATGGCCTTCATCCTGGTGTCACTGTGGTTTCCAAGGTGTGGACATGAAATTTGTTCCTGTGTCACCATAGGTGCCATGTCTGGTGTGTGTTGTGGTGGGGCGTGGTCTTCAACACAGTGTCACTGTGTGTGCCATGGTGGGGGCGTGGTCTTCAACCCAGTGTCATTGTGTGTGCAGTGGTGGGGGCGTGGTCTTCATCCCGGTTCACTGTGTGTGCTGTGGTGGGGGCGTGGCCTCACCTCGGTGTCACTGTGTGAGCTGTGGTGGGGGCGTGGTCTTCATCCCGGTTCACTGTGTGTGCTGTGGTGGGGGCGTGGCCTCACCTCGGTGTCACTGTGTGAGCTGTGGTGGGGGCGTGGTCTTCATCCCGGTTCACTGTGTGTGCTGTGGCCTTCATCCTGGTGTCACCGTGTGAGCTGTGGTGGGGGCGTGGCCTCATCCCGGTGTCACTGTGTGAGCTGTGGTGGGGGCATGGCCTCACCCCGGTGTCACTGCGTGTGCCGTGGTAGGGGCATGGCCTCATCCTGGTGTCACTGTGTGTGCTGTGGTGGGGGCGTGGTTGTCGTCCTAGTGTCACTGTGGGTGTCTAAGTGGAGGTGTGGCATCGTTCCTATGTCACTGTGTGTACTGTGGTAGGGGTGTGGCCTTTACCCCACACATTTCTTGCTGCCCACTTCTTTGTAGTCCCTACCTCTGGCCCTCCCTTATCTGAAGGCAACCGCTGACCTGCTTCCATTAGAATAGATTTGTTTGCATTTTCTCAAGTTTTGTATTAATGGAGAAGCTAGCGAGTGCCAGTTTTGTCTGCCTTCTTTCTGACCACGTGTTGAGTTTCTGATGAGCATGCGTCCTGTGGCTGAGTCGCAGCCTGTTCCCCGGCTGTGCCTGGTGTGCTGGGGGTACAGTTGTGTGTGCAGCTCTGGGAAAATGGGAAGCCACGAGGGGGCGTGGCTGAGTCCTGTGGTGGGTATTTTTCTCTCGGCAAGAGATGGCGTCTGTTTTTAAAATGCTGTGTTTCGCATTCTTGCTTTTGCTGCATTCTCACTGACTGCGAACTTTGTCTTCCAGCGTGTTGATTGCTGGCTTTGCTGAGTACACCGAGCCCATGATAGAGCACCTGGTCGCCATGAAGGTCAACCACTGGGACGGGTAGGTTCCCCCGCGCGCGTGCTGCGTGGAGCTGGTGAGCACCGAGTGGTAATCTCAGAGCAATAAACAGGCAGGCTGCATGCCTGGTGTGCCAGGTAATGGTCTGTTTCCGGTTCCCTTCTAGAGTCCCTTGTCGGGCAGCCCTGATGTGTGACTGTTCCCGTGTGAGCGCCCTGGGCTGGTGTGTAGTCGAGGGCAGGAACTTGCCTGCGGCCAGGAGGAGCCTAGGCCGGGGACACGCCTCGTCTCCCTCAGCGAAGCAGTGCCTCCCACCCTGATCTCTGCTTGGCTGCTCTGGCTGTCTTCTGTGTTGCCTCCTGGGAGTGGAGCAGGCATCAGTGGCTGTTTTCTTAATTATAGGAGCAGTTTCAGGGTATCTTGGCATTTCGTAGGCAGTTAAATGTGTCTTCAAAGAGAAAAGCTAAGTGTGCAACCCAGAACATAAACAGAGCATTAGTGCTGTTATTACCTCCTCTAGGAGGCCAGATTATCTTTGCCTAGGAAGGCTGTGTCACTGCCTGTCACACACGGATCTAAAGATGGTAAATGCCTGTGGACGTCAGTCACTTTGTGAGGGTGTACGTCCAGAGTTCCAGTTTTAGGGTGTGTCTTTTGCAGAAAGTTCTTTTGAGGACAAAGGCCTTGAAAGTTTGGTTACTTGTGGCTGTGTGCTGTGGTGCCCACGGGGTCCAGGAGATGTGCCCTTTGTTTCCTGTTGGTCACCCTTAGCTTCCAGGTGATGGTCTCTGTTTTTGATGTTTGAGACATACCTGCATATGTGGCACCAAAACCTCTTGTGAGTAGGAGCCCGGGTCCTCTGGGCAGAGCTTGTCTCACCAGCTTATCACTCAATCAGATATTGAAAATAAAGTTGTAAAGGTAGAGATGGAGAGACACATCCGTCACATACCTGCACCAGCCAGGGCTGGATGCCAGGAGCCAGGAATGCCAGCCAGGTCTCCCATGTGGGTGGCAGGACAAGCACTTGGGCCATCACCTGCTGCTTCCCATGCCTGTTAGCAGGGAGCTGTTTCTGAGCACAAGGTCGCCAAGACTTGGCCTCAGGTACTCTGATGTGGGGTGTGGGCATCACACAGGGCAGCTCAGCCCCCTGGCCACAGGGTCCTCTCCTGAATGAGCTGTCCAAGTCCCCAGCTGTTACCGTTACGTCCACCACTTCTTCAGTTCTGGCAGTTCTTCCTTCACGTTTTGGGTGGGAGACTCCTGGTAGATTGTATCTATCTGTTGTTTTATCTTCTTGGTGTGCCGGCCCTGGTCCTTGTCTCTCACCACTTTTGTCCTAATAATTTGGTATCCCCAGTATATGCATGCTGGTAGGCTTTTTCCTTAAAGGGCCAGAGAATAAATATCTTAGGTCTCTGTCCCAAATACTTTATCATTTCTTTTCCCTGTACAGCCCTTTAAAAAATAGAACCATTTTTAGCTTAGGACCTTAGACAAAGAGGCCTCAGACTGGGTTTGGCCTACTGCCAGTCAGTAGCTGCTATCCTAGTGACTTGATCTCTTTTGCTTCTAGTCTGGGCGCCTTTTGATATACTGCTTGTTTTTATACCCAGTTTGCCAACCTCTGCCTTTTTCTGTGAGCTGTTCAGCCCATTCAGATTTGATTTTTAAATATCAGCATAGTTCAATTTATGCCTGCCATTTTACTGCTTGTTTTTCATTTTTTTTCCCCATTGCCTTTTTTGTTTAAAAAATTTTTTAGAGGGGCTGTCACTGTGCCGTAGCAAGTAAAGCTGCCTCCTGCAGTGCCGGCATCCCATATGGGTGCCAGTTTGAGTCCCGGCTATTTCACTTTGTATCCAGCTCTTTGCTATGGCCTGGGAAAGCAGTAGAAGATGGCGCAAGTTCTTGGGCTGCTGCACCCACGATGGAGACCCGGAGAAGCTCCTGGCTCCTGGCTTCAGATTGGCCTAGCTCCATCTGTTGTGGCCACTTGGAGAATGAACTAGCAGATGGAAGACCTCTCTTTCTCTCTTTGCCTCTGCTTCTCTGTAACTCTGCTTTTCTTTTTTAAAAAGATTTATTTATTTATTTATTTGAAAGTCAGAGTTATACAGAGAGAGGGAAAGGTCTTCCATCCACTGGTTCACTCCCCAGTTGGCTGCAACGGCAGAGCTGTGCCAATCTGAAGCCAGGAGCCAGGAGCCTCTTCCAGGTCTCCAAGGACTTGGGCCATCCTCTACTGCTTTCCCAGGCCATAGCAAAGAGCTGGATCAGAAGTAGAGCAGCCGAGTCTCGAACTGGCACCCATAGGGGATGCTGGCACTGTAGGCAGAAGCTTTACCTGCTACGCCACAGCGCCAGTCCCACTTTGCCTTTCAAATAAATAAATAAATACATAAATAAATCTTTAATAAAAATTTTTAAAGAAATCTTTCTAGCAGAGACTTAGAGAAGAAATGCAGAGCTGAGGGACCTGAAAGCATCGTCTGGTCTTCCTTTCTGCAGGTTCTCACGCTCACACCAGCTCTTTTCCTAGAGCTTTAGGGTTCACAGAGGGTGACCGTGACCTTGCAGAATTACAGTTTTCGAAAACTGGAGATGTCTCTGCCCTTGGCCTGGGATTCCTGCTGAGAGGCTATGAATAGGGCCCCTCTGACTTTCAGGCAAGAAGCAAGGCTCGCACCCATGGGAGCTCAGAGGATTCCTGCAGAAGCTCCCGCAGTGTGTGGGATCCCCGTAGCAGGCACCTTTAGGAATCTCAAGCAGTGCTGCCCCTTGAGCAGGTTGGTTCTGAGGGCTGGGCTATCCCGTTGTCCTGTGTTTCTTTTTAAAAGTTTCCTGATACATAGCCAATTGATACCTCAGGATGAATGTAATTTTAAATCTTTTAACTGGTAGATTATGGAATGTTTACCATCTTAACCAGTTTTAACTGTTAGGTTTAGGGGTGTCAGCTGCATTCAGATGGCTGTGCAGCTGTGACCACTGTCCCTGTCAGCTTGCAGGACCCAGCGTCCCATCAACACTAACTCCTCGCCCGCCCCTGCCACTGGCAGCCCTCATTGTCCTTTGTGTCTCTTTGAGTTTGACTCCCCAAGGAGCCTCATGAAAGGGGAACCCTTTCTGTCTTTCTGTGACTGACGGACGTCATTCAGCATGATGCCCTTGAGGTTCCTTCTTTCTGAGGCTGAGCAGTGTCGGGTGTCTCTTTCTGTCCCTCTGTTGGCTGCTGCTGTGGGCTTGGGGCGCTCTGAGCTCCCAGCTCTTTGGAGTTTGTGCCCATGGTGGATCTGCTGGGTCGCAGCGTGATTCTGTTCCTGATTTTTGAGGCGCCACCATACTGATTCCGTGGGGGCTGCGCATTCTGCATTCCTAACAGCAGGGGGCAGGGCTCCGGTTCGCCCGTGTCCTCACCAGCACTTGTTTCCTGGGTGAGAGTTGGCATCTCACTGTGTTTTTGGTTCGCATTGCCCTGATGATTGGTGTCATTGCCCGTCTCTCATGTGCTTGTTGTCTGCCTTAGCATACTTGGAGAAAAATATTTTTTTTTTATAATTTTTTTTTTATTTTTTTTTATTTTTTTGACAGGCAGAGTGGACAGTGAGAGAGAGAGACAGAGAGAAAGGTCTTCCTTTGCCGTTGGTTCACCCTCCAATGGCCGCCGCGGCCGGCGCGCTGCGGCCGGCGCACCGCGCTGATCCGATGGCAGGAGCCAGGAGCCAGGTGCTTTTCCTGGTCTCCCATGGGGTGCAGGGCCCAAGCACCTGGGCCATCCTCCACTGCACTCCCTGGCCACAGCAGAGGGCTGGCCTGGAAGAGGGGCAACCGGGACAGAATCCGGCGCCCCGACCGGGACTAGAACCCGGTGTGCCGGCGCCTCTAGGCGGAGGATTAGCCTAGTGAGCCGTGGCGCTGGCCTGAGAAAAATCTTTTGAAGTCTTTTGCCCCATTTTTTAATAGATTTGTTGTGCATTCTCGATAGCAGTCAGACAGAGGATGTGCAGGTGTTTCCTCTTACTCAGTAGGCTCCTTCTCTCTGCTGTGTGCTCTGGTGCAGAGAAGTTTTAATTTTAATGTCGTCCAGTCTTCTGGTGTTTATTCTTTTGTTGTCACATTCAAGAAATCATTGCTAAATCTAATGTTGTAAAGCTTTTGCCCTGTATTTTCTTCAGGGTTTTATCATTTTAGATCTTAGGTTAGATATAAAAGTTAAACTGTTTTTTCTCTGGAAACCTTTTATTTAAGGAATGCAAACTTCATACTTTTCATAAATGCAACTTTAGGAATATAGTGATTCTTCCCACCATACCTGCCCTTCCACCCACACTCTCACCCCTCTTTCTCCTCCCTCTCCTATTCCCATTCTTATTTTTTACTGAGATCTATTTTCAGTTAACTTTATACACATACAGTTAACTCTACAAATAGTAGGGGGAAAAGTGTTCTTCAACATTCCAGATGAGGGCTGTTCCAAGTCACTGCTTCTCAGAGTGTCAGTTTCACTTCTAGAGATTACCTTTTAGGTGCTCTGTTAGTTATCACAGATCAGGGAGAACATGTGGTATTTGTCCTTTTGGGACTGGCTTATTTCACTAATCATGATGCTATCTAGTTTCATCCATTTTGTTGCAAATGACAGGTTCCATTTTTTTTAACTACTGTGTAGTATTCCATGGTGTATATATCTCATAATTTCTTTATCCAGTCTTCAGTTTCAGGCATTGGGGTTGATTCCATGTCTTAGCTACTGTGAATTGAGCTGCAATAAACATGTAGGTACAGATAACTCTTTCATATGCTGATTTCATTTCCCTTGGGTAAATTCCCAGGAGTGGGATGGCTGGGTCATGTGGTAGGTCTATATTCAGATTTCTGAGGTATCTCCATAGTCTTCCACAGTGGCTTACCAGTTTACATTCCCAGTAACAGTGGATTAGGGCACCTTTTTCCCACATCCTCACCGGCATTTGTTGTTTGTTGACTTCTGTATGTGAGCTCTTCTGATGAGGTGCGGTGATATTTCACTAGGTTTTGATTCACATTTCCCTGACGGCTGATGATCCTGAGCGTTTTTTCATGTGTCTGTTCTCCTTTTGGATTTGCTGTTTTGAAAATGCCTGTTTAAGTCCTTTGCCCTTTTCTTGACTGTGTTGTTGTTGTTGAGTTTCTTGATCTCTTATCTATTCTGGTTATTAATCCTTTATGAGTTGCATAGTTTGCAAATAATTTCTCCCATTCTGTCAGTTGCCTCTTCACTTTGCTGAAGTTTCTTTTGTAGTGCAGAAGCTTCTCAATTTGATATAATCCCATTTGTCAATTTTGGTTTTGATTGCCTGTGCCTCTGGGGTCTTTCCCAAGAACTCTTTGCCTATGCCAGTGTCTTGCAGGGTTTCCCCAGTGTTCTCTAATAATTTGATGGTATGGGGTCGTAGATTTAGATCTGTAATCCATGTTGAGTGGATGTTTGTGTAAGGTGTGAGGTAGGGGTCTTGCTTCATACTTCCGCATGTGGAGATCCAGCTTTCCCAGCAGCATTTCTTGAAGAAACTGTGCTTGCTCCAGGGGTTGATGTTAGCTCCTTTGTCAAAGATAAGTTGCACGTAGATGGGTGGGTTGATTTCTGGTGTTTCTGTTCTGTCCCATTGGTCTATCCATCTGTTTTTGTACTAGTACCAGGCTGTTTTGATTATAACTGCCCTGCAGTATGTCTTGTAATCTGGTATTGTGATGCCTCCAGCTTTGTTTTTGTTGTATAAGACTGCTTTAGCTATTTGGGGTGTCCTGTGTTTCCAAACGAATTTCAGCATAATTTTTTCTATATCTGAGAAGAATGTCCTTGATATTTTGATTGGTATCATGTTGAATCTGTAAATTGCTTTCTATAGTATGGACGTTTTGATTATATTGATTCTTCCAATTTATGAACATGGAAGATTTTTCCATTTTTTTGTGTCTTCTATTTCTTTCATGTTTTGTAATTCTCATTGTAGAGATCTTTGACATCCTTGGTTAAATTTATTCCAAGGTATTTGATTTTTTTTGTAGCTATTGTGAATGAGATTGGTCTTAGAAACTCTTTCTCAGCCATGGCATTGTCTATGTATACAAAGGCTGTTGATTTTTGTGTATTGATTTTATATCCTTCTACTTTACCAAACTCTTCTATGAGTTCCAATAGTCTCTTAGTGGAGTCTTTTGGATCCTCTACATATAGAATCAGGTCGTCTGCAATAGGGATAATTTGACTTCCTCCTTCCCAATTTGTTTCTCTTTGATTTCTTTTTCTTGCCTAATGGCTCTGGCTAAAACTTCCAGAACTATATTGAATATCAGTGGTGAGAGTGGACATCCTTGTCTGATTCCAGATCTCAGTGGGAATGCTTCCAACTTTTCCCCATTCAATAGGATGCTGGCTGTGGGTTTGTCATAAATTGCCTTGATTGTGTTGAGGAATGTTCCTTCTATACCCTATTGCTTAAAGTTTTCATCATGAAAGGGTGTTGTGTTTTATCAAATGCTTTCTCTGTATTTGTTGAGATAATATGTTTTTGTTGTTCAACTTGTTAATGTGATGTATCACATTGATTGATTTGTGGTTGTTAAAGCATCCCTGCATACCTGGGATAAATCCAGCTTGGTTCTGAATTTGTAATTATGAAATATATGAAGTTTGTTTTCCTTAAATAGAAGGTTTCTAGGGGGTGGGCAGTGTCTGGTAGAATTCAGCAGTGAAGCCGTCCGGTCCTGGGCTTTTCTTCATTGAGAGGATCCTTATTATTACTGATTCACTTTCTGTCTTGGTTATGGGTCTGTTTATGTTTTCTTTGTCTTCATGGCTCAATTTAGGTAGATTGTATGTGTTCAGGAATCTATCCATTTCTTTTAGGTTTCCCAATTTGTTGGCATACAGCTCTTTGTAGTAATTTCTTTTTCATCTTTAATTTTATTGATTTGGGCCTTCTCCTTTTTTTTTTTTTTTTTGTTTATTGGGCCTGTGGTGTGTCAATTTTGTTTATTTTTTCAAAAAACCAGCTTTTAATTTTGCTGATATTTTGTATTTTGTTTCAGCTATGTTTATTTATTCTCTAATTTTAATTATTTCTTTTCTGCTAGTTTTGAGTTTGGTTTGCTGTTGTTTTTCCAGGTCCTTGAGATACACTGATAGCTCATTTATTTGGTGCTTTCCAATTTCTTGATGTGGGCACCAATTGCTATAAACTTGCCTCTTACCACTGCTTTTGCTGTATCCCATATATTTTTTAAAAGATTTATTGATTTATTTAATAGGCAGGGTTGGTGGTGTAGGAGGGTTCTTCCGTCTGCTAGTCTACTACCCAGTTGGCCACAATGGCTGGAGCTATGCCCATCCAAAGCCAGGAGCCAGGAGCTTCTTCTGGGTCTCCCACGAGGGTACAGGGACCCAAGGACGTGGGCCATCTTCCACTGTTTCCCAGGCCAGCAGAGAGCTGGATCAGAAGTGGAACAGCTGGGATTTGAACTGGCATCCATTTGGGATGCTGGCACTGCAGGCAGCAGCTTTACCCGTGAGGCCACAGCACAGGCCCCATGTCTGTATCTTGTAACTGGAGAGTTGAGGCCATTAACATTCAAGGTGACTGTTGATAAGTAACTGGCCCTGCCATTTTCCCATTAGTAGTCCTATCGTTTACTTTGGATTTCCTTTGTATGTTTACTGGGAGATTTTCTGCCTTTACCTTCCTTCACAGTGATGACCATGTTTATCCTTAAGCATCTTCTGTCAGGCTGGGTGAGTGGTGACAAATTCTTTCGATTTCTGTTTGTTAGGGAACATCTTTATTTCACCTTCGTTCATAAATGAGAGCTTTGCAGGGCACAGTATTCTGGGTTGACAGTTTTTTTCTCTTAAGACTTGGAATACATCTTGCCATTCTCTCCTAGTCTATAGGGTTTCTGATAAGTCAGTTGTGAGTAATTGGAGATTCTCTGAAAGTAATCTGGCATTTCTTCGTGCACATGTTAGAATCTTTATGTTTTACTGTGGAGAGTTTGACTACAATGTGTTGTGGTGAGGATCTTTTCTGGTCATGTCTATTAGGAGGTCTGTGTGCTTCCTGTACTTGGACATCCCATTCTTTCTCCAAATTAGGGAAGTTTTCTGTAATTATTCCCCCCAAAATGGGTTTCTAGTGCATTTTCTCTTTCCGCACCTTCAGGAACTCCTGAGGCCTGTATGCTGGTCATATGGTAGTGTCCCGTAGATCTCCAGCACTGTTTTATTTCTATATTTTGTTTGGATTTCTCTTTAAAATCTCAATTTCATGAGAAAATTTTCTTTCATGTCATGTACACATTTCTTTAGTTTGTGGGTTTGTGTCTGATTGCTTCTACATAATCCTACAATCAATTTTTTGAATTCCATTTCTGGCATTTCTTCGATCTCTTCATTTCACAGTCTAGTATTGAAGTGTTGTTGTGTTCCTTTAGGGGTATCGTGTTGTCTTCCTTATTGTTTCTTGAATTGCTGCACTTATTTTTAGGTGTTTGTGGTGATACTTGTTGGTTTTTCCCCACTGTGATGGCTTTATCTTTGAGCCATGCCTCTGGGACTTAGTGCAGTGTCTGCTCTTTCACTGAATACCCTGAGGTCTGCCGGCTGTGGCAGGGAGCTCTGATCGTGCTCCAGGGTGAGGGGAGTGTCCAAGGTGACTCCAAGTTGGGCACGGTAAATCTCTTTCTTTTTTCTTTTATCAGAGGGGCAGTTTGTTTAGCTCTGTTAGCATAGTCTCACGCTCTCCTTCTCTCCTCAAAGGAGACCAGTGCCTGGGCGCTAGCCCCAGGGGGTACAGTTTTCATACATGTTGCCACCAGAACCCCACAAAGAGTCTGTGCAGTCCTTGGTGCGAGCATGGATCCTGCAGCAGTGACCCTCACCAGGCAGTCAGGGAGCCCCGAGCATGTGGAGCCGCCTGCAGTGCCTGCCCAGAGTCCCAGCCACGTTCCGTGTCCTCACATGCAGCCCCAGTGTCTGCGTAGGCCCCAGTACACAAGGCTCCCGCAGTCAGGAGCCCCCAGCCAGACTCAGGCATCTCTTCTTGGGCTGGTTGCTAGGCACGGACACAGGCTGGTGCAGTTGTTACATATGTCCCAAACGGTGCCCGGCCTCTCTCAATGCTGGGTGGTCAGGGAGGGAGGAATGTGCCCCCTGTATTTCCCTCTATGTTAGCAGGTACACTGTCCCCTGCAGGGCTCCAAGCCAGACTCCCGCCAGGCTCTTCCCACTGCTTTATTCTCAGCGGCGTGGGCGGCTGCAGTCTGGTCGCACCTCACTCCAAGGCCGGTGCTGAGGCTCTCGCTGCTGGGTCCTGAGCTGTGCACGTCCACACCCTCCACGTAGGCCCACTGTGTCCCTCTAATTTGCGTGGAGTTTCCTCTGCCATGTTCCTACTAACTCTTCCCTGAGACTGCTCTCTCCACCTTTTTTTTTTATTTATTTATTTATTTATTTATTTATTTATTTATTTATTATTATTTTTGACAGGCAGAGTGGACAGTGAGAGAGAGAGAGAAAGGTCTTCCTTTTCCATTGGTTCACCCCACAATGGCCGCTGTGGCCGGCACACTGTGCTGATCTGAAGCCAGGAGCCAGGTGCTTCTCCTGGTCTCCCTTGCGGGTGCAGGGCCCAAGCACTTGTCCTTCCTCCACTGCACTCCCGGGCCACAGCAGAGAGCTGGACAGGAAGAGGAGCGACCGGGACAGAATCTGGCGCCCCAACCGGGACTAGAACCCGGTGTGCCGGCTCCGCAGGCGGAGGATTAGCCTATTAAGCCATGGCACCGGCCTCTCCACCTTTTTTAAACTATCTTCCCCTAGACTAGAGCAGTGAGCTCCCTCCCTATTCCGCCATCTTGACTCTCAAAATATTTTTAAAGAAAGAAAGCTCCTGCTCCAGGTGACACGGGGGAAGGTGTGTGTCGAAGCCTAAGAGCGCTCGGCAGCCTTGGGACGCTTTGCTGTTGCAACAAGCAGTTCTTCACGTGCTCCTGGTGAAATGGCTTCTTGGAATTGAACAGTTTATGTTGTGCTTGGTGGCGGTGGTGGTACTAGTGCAGTGCCTTCCTTTGTTGTTATGTTTTGAAAGACAGAGAGAGAGAGAGAGATCATTCATCGCTGGCATATTCCCCAAATGGCCGCAACGACCAAGGCTGGGCTAGGCTGAAGCCAGGAGCCAGGGGCTTCTTGCAGGTCTCCCATGTGGGTGCAGGGGCCCATCTTCCACTACTTTCCCAGGCGCATTAGCTGGGAGATGGATCATAAAGGAGCAGCCAGGACTTGAACCAGTGCCCATATAGAATGTGGGCATTGCAGGCAGTGTCTTTACCTGTTATGCTATAGTGCTGACTCCTCTTTTGAAAGTGCTTGTTTATTTTTATTTAGTTGGAAGGCAGAATGACAGAGAAGAAGAGACAGAGCTTAATCTCCCACCTGCGGGTTCACTCCCCAAACGGCCACAATAGCGAGGCCTGGGCCAGGCCAGTCAGAAGCCAGGAACTCCATCGAGGTCTGCCATGTGGGTCAAAGGTTCCCTGCTGTATGGGTATGTGTTAGCAGGAAGCTGGGATCAGAGGCAGCGCAGCTGGGACTTGAGCCAGGCACTCTGCTGTGGGGTGTAGCTATCCCAAGCAGTGGCGTAGCCTGCTGTGTATGTCACTTGCTCCTACTGCCACTGTTTCTGATTAACGTGTGTGCATGGTGTTGGCACACAGACATCAGCTGCCTTGAGGAGTGTTCTGTTTACTGTTGGAAATAGACACCTGAGCAGGTCACGAGACCCCGAGGACCGTCGGGCCCAGGGCTGGGGCAGTGGCACTCCTGGACGGGATCAGCTGTGTTTCTTTCCAGTGCTGTAGGCTTGGAGGTTCTGATAATGAAATTAAGATCCTGCCTTGAGTGTTTCCTTAACGCCCCATCACAGCTCTGTGTCCTTACAGACTCCCTAGTGATTGCTCTTGATCTGGTGCTGCTGGCTGGAGGAGCTGGGGCCCGGGCTCTCAGGTACTGTCCAGTGAGCCCATCCTGCACCTCCGTGGAGCCCAGGCAGGAGCCGCAGGCCAGGAGGGCCTCAGGGCCTTTTCTGCCCGTGTCCCACTGTTGGGTGTTTTCAGCTTTCCAGCAAACGCCACGTGTATGTCAGGCTGAGCCGGGGGGTGAGTGCAGGTGTCATCGAGCCGACCACACCGGGCAGGTGTTCGGTGATCCCCTTCGCCATGTGGCACCCGGGAGAAAGGGCAGACATGTCCTGTTTTCGTCATGGGTCCTGAGAAGTGGCCAGCTGAGACTGATGCCATCTATGAATTGATGACTGCCGGACTCATCAACGTAAAGGATTTGACCCTTTTTGCTGTAACCCCTCCCCCCAGGGTCATCAGAGAGCTGTCAGCGAAGGCACTGCACAACCTGGCCCCACGAGCACCCGAGTACTGCGCCACTCACGGTAGGTGCGCCCCAGCCATCCTGCAGGCACACGTGTGACCACACGTACAGACCCAGGCATGCATGTGCATACTCAGCGCCTGCTGTATGCGGGACAGAGGGGTGTGTGTGTGTGTGTGTGTGTGTGCGTGTGTCTGCCTGCTGAAAACAATGTTTTGTCTCCCTCTTGCTGGGAAGTGTTGGATGAATTGGCCATGGGTTTACCCAGGGGGTGTGTGTATGCGTGTGCCTGTGTATGTAAGCATGTGTGTACATGTGTATATATGTGCACGTGACCGTATGTACACGTATATGTTCATGTGAACGTGTGCATTGCATGTGAGCATGTGTACACACGTGTGTATGAGCACGTGGACATGTGTGTGCACGTGAGCGTGTGTGCATGCGTGTGTGTGTGTGTGTACTGGGAGCCTCTAGGCTGTGTGTAAGTGCCAGCATCTGGGCAGAGTCTGTAGGCCTCATCACGAAAATGTGAAAATGGCGACGCCCGTCAGAATGCCCGCCAAGCTCCGGTGGCACCTGGTTTCCAGGCCGCTCATCTTGCTCGCATCTGGGAATGTCTGGACGGAGGATTCTGTCTGCCTCCATGTGGAGCCTGCTTCGGAGCAGAGCAGCAAGGTCTCGTCTGGTAGCCTCATTCTGGTTCAAGTGAAACCTGAGTCGTGCCCGTGTTTGCCACTTAGAATAAGTCAGGACCCTACTTGGCAGTGGGGAAAACACACACGCCTCGAACCTTGCTTTTCTGTGTTGTCCAGAGCCATCCAGGCGCGGCTTTTGGTCTCGGGGGGGTTGTGTTTTCTGAGTGACTGGAGACCCCACAAGCCCCTTTCCACCTGCCTTCCCGGCCCTGTCTCCCACAGTTCTCCCCCGGCTGCTGTCCATGACGCTGAGCCCGGATCTGCACAGCCGGCATGGGGCGATCCTCGCCTGCGCGGAGCTTACCCACGCGTTGCACAAGCTCGCGGTGCAGCAGGGCAGGTAGGCCTCGGCGTGAGAAGGCTGTTGTGCTGGGAAAGCCTCCCCTCGTGCCCACCCTGTAATTACAGTGATCGCAGGTTTGGGGCCATCTCGGCGGTTTTAATTTTTGTTTATTTGTACGGGTGTTGCGGTCTCTATGTTCCCAAAGATTTATTTGTTAAGTGGCAAATGGGCCTCTGTCCTGGTGAGTCACATCCGAGGGTGGACCACCCACCTCTGCTTGCAAGGACCTTAACGTGGCCCGGGCCCAGCGGCGCCCCCTGGTTCCTGAGGCAGTGAGCTGGGCTGTCAGACGCTGTGGGCTGCCCACAGGCTCGCGTCGTCTGTCCCTGCAGCAGCAGCGTTTCCTGGTGTGCGCAGATAGCAGGGAGGAGGTACCCACTGCTGGGCTTCTCACCTTGGTGTTTGTGAAGTGAAACATCACACACACGGTTTCCTGATCCTTAGCCTCCAGTCTGAGAAAAACTGCTGAGGTGGTTCCCTAACCATGGGGATAGCACCGCGTTGGCTTGGCCCCACCTCACTGGCCTGGCCAGCCCTGAGGAAGGTCTGGTTGCAGAGCCCCTCGTGTCCCCATTCCCGGAGCACAGCTGCACAACCAGAGGTCACCCTGCACCTTTGTGTGGGGTGAGACGGTATCTGTGGGCCAAGCCCAAACCTGGCACCGCTGTCGTCCACTGTGAGAAAAGGCAGATGGAGGTGTGCGTGTGCGCGTGAGCGTGTGTGTGTTGGAGGGGGCTGGGCAGGAGCTTCCAGAACCACCTTCCAGTGGGATTGCGCAGGGCATGTTCCCTCCCTGAGCAGTAGTGACAGGTATGGGGTGTTGTCTGCCAGGGAATCGTGTTGAGGTCCTGTGCCCTGAGTTTGGGGGCTGTTCACAAAGGCTCCTCTGCCTAGTACAGGAGGCTCGGTCCCAGCCTGTGCACACAGACTGGGCCTAGTGGGTCACCCTTCTCCATTGGGAACGGCGGGAGCCCTGCTGGCTGTGCTTTTCTGAGGAGCCAGGTGAGCCCTTAAGCAGAGATGAGCAGGAAGTTGCTGGGGCCAGAGCATTGCGAGTGCTTCCTTCCACTCATTCCCTGTGACTCTGCGTCTTTATGTAAAATCAGAAGTGAGGATACACCCTGGGGGATGCAGGGACAGCCGGAGCCGGAGCATCTTCCTGCACCTGCGTGCTCTGTGGCGTGCCATGGGGTCTCAGTCCCGCTGACCTCAGTGCTATGTTCTGTTCCTGCAGGCCCCTCACGGACTGTCTGGATGAGAAGGCTGTGCAGGGTCTGAAGCAGATTCACCAGCAGGTCTGTGTGGGGCCCGTCTCAGCCCCGGGGCTGCTGTACAACCTCCTGTCCTGGGTGCAGTAGGGTGACCAGGCGTGACCACGCTGGGAGCACAGTCCCTCTTTGACATCACCCTGTGACCAGCCACTGTGGGTCCTTCTAGGGCAGGAGGTGGGGACAGACTTCTCGTGTGGCCACAGTGTGCTTGTGCACACAGTGGGGGTTTCAGATGAGCTAGGCTGGGCACCCAGAACTGTAGCAGGGTCTTTGGGTTCTAGCTCTGCATGTCAGGCTGGGATGCTGCGTCTCCTGAAAGTAAATCCAGAATTTTGTGTGGACATTTCATGCAGAAGGGAGATTATGCATTTTTCTGGGTTTTTCAGTTGTCAAGGGCTTCTGGACTCAGAAGAGGTAAAATCTAACTGTGTCTCTTAGCATTGTAGGATCATATAAAAATCATGAGGAATGAAATGGTTTTGCTTTTTGTTATTCAAAATAGATTTATATTTTTTTTTAAAAAAAAGATTTTATTTATTTGAGAGGTAGAGTTACAGACAGTGAGAGGGAGAGACAGAGAGAGGTCTTCCAGCTGCTGGTTCACTTCCCCAGATGGCTGCAACGGCTGGAGCTGGGCCGATCCGAAGCCAGGAGCCAGGAGCTTCCTCCAGGTCTTTCCACATGGGTGCAGGGGCCCAAGCACTTGGGCCATCTTCTCCTGCTTTCCCGGGCCACAGCAGAGAGCTGGATTGGAAGAGGCATAGCCGGGACTAGAACCGGTGCCCATAGGGATGGCGGTGCCACAGGCAGAGGGTTAACCTGTGCCACAGCACTGGTCACTATATATTCTATTTTAAAGATTTATGTATTTGAAAGGCAGAGTTACAAAGAGAGAGAGAGATTTTCCATTTACTGCTTCACTACCCAAATGGCTGCAGTGAGCAGGGCTGTGTCAGGCTAAAGCCAGGAGCTTCTTCCAGGTCTTCCATGTTGTTGGCAGGGGCCTAATCACTTGAGCCTTCTGGTGCCTTAGCAGGGAGCTGGATCGGAAGTGGAGCAGCTGAGACTTGAACCGACACCCATATGAGGTGCCGGCATCACAGGCAGTGGCTTTACCCACTGTGCTACAATGCTGGCCCCAAGAGTTTCATATTATTTAAAATTTCCTTTTTTTGTAATAATTTATCATTTTGATCTTGGACTTTAGTTGGTTTGCTTACATTTTTCACATGTGATAGTGCAGGCTGTGACTGTGCACATGTTTGGGCCTCAGTTTCTGTAAAACATGGGTAGTCATAGAACCTTCTTTGAGATTTTGTAAGAATTGCAAATTGCGTTGAAAGGATTGAGTAGAATTGTTGGCCAAGTGTGGACACTGAGTAAATTTTAGCCGTGACAGTAATGGGGATATTTCCTGTGGAGAAAATGCAACAGCAGCGTCCTGTCTGGCACGGTCAGTTTTCTGCCGTGAACTGTCTCGGGGATGTTTGAGAGTCAGACCCTGGGGCCAGAGCACGGCTTAGTCCTTCCCACGCCACCATGGCCACCCTCGCGCTCTCCGCCTCTTTCCCTTCCCAGGGCAGTGCACGTGGCCGGGAGGCTGAGATGGTTACTGAGGCGTCGATGGGGCCACAGCAGAGGGTGGGAGGCCTTGTCCTCGGCCGTGCGGTTGGCCCAGCGCCTAGAGAGCCTTGATCCGCCTCCAGGCCTTATTCGTGTTTGGATTCTTGTTAATGTTGAATATGTGCTGGTGTTTGCAAGCCCAGATTATTCAAATAACTCTCCGTTCTTTACTTTCAGCTTCACGAGCGTCAGCTGTACAGGTAAGCCTCTCAAAAGCTAAGTTTTTATGGTTTATGTCTTTTTTTAGTCTTACTTATTATTTGAAATGCAGAGTGACAGAAGTCAGCCTGTTCATTCCCCAGATGCCCACAGCAGCTGGGCTCGGGTTGCTGAAGCCAGAAACAGCAGCTCCATGCAGGTCTCCCACGTGGGTGGCAGGGATGCAGCACTTGCTGCCTCCCTGGCTGCTTTAGCAGGAAGCTGGATTTGAAGAGGAGCAGTCAGGACTTGAAGCTGGATTTGAAGAGGAGCAGTCAGGACTTGAGCCAGGCACCCTGATACAGGACAGGCATCCCAAGTGGATGCTCAACTGGCTGTACCACAATGCTGCACCTACATTTAGTGTCTTAAGAAAAAAATCATATTGCCAGGAAGAGTCTGGGCGGTGTGCTCTGTGTCCATCTTTCTGAAGAGGAGTAGCTATTACTCAGTATCCAAGGGCATGAAGGTCGTAGCCCCGGGGTTTGAGGTGTTGTGGGGCTCACTTCACGTGTGATGGTGTTTGCCCACGTGTGCTTTGCTGGGCTGGCTCTTTGTCCCAGGTACAGCCCCCACCCACCAGGATGCAGTGCAGGGAGTCCCTGGGAAGTTGCTCCTGCCTTTTGCCTTTGGTCCCTCCCAGACCCCTGGCTCATGGCACCCTGAGTCGCCTTCATTGCTGTGGTCTTTCGTTTTCTACCATTTCATGCAGATGGACTCAGCACCGAGCCTTTGGGCTGGTTTCTTTCTTGGGGCAAGCTGTTTGAAGGTTCACTTTGATACTTGGCTCCTCCAGTCCATGGACAATTTGGGGTGACACCGAGCCTCTCTGTGTGCTACTTGAGCTCCCCGTGTGGTCTTGGCAGAGCGGCTGCTCTGAGCCCTGGCTCAGGAAAAGCTTCGTGCCTGTCTTGTTGCCAGCACAGCTCCTCCTGAGTTCTGGGTACAGCTGTTTGTCAGCCTTTGTAGTTTGACGGAAGTGACTCCTCAGTGTGTCTTGTGTGGGACGGTGAGCATCGTGTTGTTTGCTGAAGGCCTTTTTGATCTTTTTTAGCTGCCCTGTCTGGGGCCTGGGTGGCCTTGCAGTTGCCAGCGCACAGCCCTGTGCTTCCGTCGACAGCGAGGTTAGAGCTGGAAGTTGCTCTTCGTCTGTCTCTTCCCTGCTGGTTTCCCAGCCTCTCCTCTGGACTCTGGCCCAGCGACAGGAGAGGGTGGGTCTCTGGGTCCCTGGCTTCACTGTGGCCACAGGGAAGGCCCCAGATGCTGCCCACAGAGCAGAGACCTGTGTCCCGCCTCCAACTACTGTCTACTCGCTCTGGTTAGGTGAAGGGCATTTCTGGTTTGCATTTCCTCAGGGAAGGTGTCACCTGAGCTCCCACCTGTAGGTCTCTGTCCCCATGTGTGTGCCGTGGTTCTTCTAGACCTAGGTAGACAAGAAGATGGCTCTGCCTGCTGGTGCTTGGGATTCATGGGTGGTTTCCCATGGGCCATGATGCTTACCTGACACTGGGTGTGAGGGTAACATTGGGACCCCATGTGTCCTTGGAGTATTGTTTTCTTGTGAGGCCAAGTCCTCAGGACCACCTTGTGGTCCAGCGACTTCCTGTAGGGACTCAGCAAGGCCAGGACTTGCATGGTTGTGATGACAGTGAATGGGCTGGTCAGGGAAGAGGCCCACAGGGCAGTGACCCAGTGGACCAGCATGGGCCTCCTATGTCCTCTCCTGCTGAGTCATGCCAACAGCCCTCAGTTCTCCAGCTGCAGTTAAGAGGCCCGTGACTCACGTAGGAGGGGGGGCCTGGGTGTCAGTCCTGGCTCTGCTCCCAGTTTAGCCCCTGCTAATGCATAACCTCTCCAGCACACACATGGGCACTGCCTGCTGGGGAGCTCTCCTGGGTCTTGGTGTCCTGGGTTTTTATTGGTGTCGGTCACAGGCACGGCTGATCCCGCATGGCTGACCTCGGTCTCCAGCCCATCCAGGGCAGGGCTCATCCCATGTGGCCCAGGCTCTGCCCTAATCACGTTAGACGCATAGGTGAGAGAAAGACTTGTGTCAGGCAGAGCACTGGGCAAGCTTGGGGCTCTCTTAGGAGCCGGGCAGAGGGTCAGGTCTTTCCCCCTGGTGTGCTACGTGGAGGCTTCATGGCTGTGCAAGTTGTGTGAGGCAGGGCCTTGGGCATTTGAGGTTTTTTAAGGGGGTAGAGTGTTCCAGTCTGCAGGTCCTGTGAGAGGGTAGAATGTTGTGTGTGCAGGTTCTGTGAGAAGGTAGAATGTTGTGGTGTGTGAGTTCTGTGAGAAGGTAGAATGTTGTGGTGTTTGAGTTCTGTGAGAGGGTAGAATGTTGTGGTGTGTGGGTTCTGTGAGAGGGTAGAATGTTGTGGTGTGTGAGCTCTGTGAGAGGGTAGAATGTTGTGGTGTGTGAGTTCTGTGAGAGGGTAGAATGTTGTGGTGTGTGAGTTCTGTGAGAGGGTAGAATGTTGTGGTGTGCGGGTTCTGTGAGAGGGTAGAATGTTGTGGTGTGTGAGTTCTGTGAGGGTAGAATGTTGTGGTGTGTGAGTTCTGTGAGAGGGTAGAATGTTGTGGTGTGTGAGTTCTGTGAGAGGGTAGAATGTTGTGGTGTGCAGGTCTGTGAGAGGGTAGAATGTTGTGGTGTGCAGGTCTGTGAGAGGGTAGAATGTTGTGGTGTGCAGGTCTGTGAGAGGGTAGAATGTTGTGGTGTGCGGGTTCTGTGAGAGGGTAGAATGTTGTGGTGTGCAGGTCTGTGAGAGGGTAGAATGTTGTGGTGTGCAGGTCTGTGAGAGGGTAGAATGTTGTGGTGTGCGGGTTCTGTGAGAGGGTAGAATGTTGTGGTGTGTGAGTTCTGTGAGAGGGTAGAATGTTGTGGTGTGCAGGTCTGTGAGAGGGTAGAATGTTGTGGTGTGCGGGTTCTGTGAGAGGGTAGAATGTTGTGGTGTGTGAGTTCTGTGAGAGGGTAGAATGTTGTGGTGTGCGGGTTCTGTGAAAGGGTAGAATGTTGTGGTGTGCGGGTTCTGTGAGAGGGTAGAATGTTCTGGTGTGCAGGTCTGTGAGAGGGTAGAATGTTCTGGTGTGCAGGTCTGTGAGTGGGTAGAATGTTGTGGTGTGTGAGTTCTGTGAGAGGTAGAATATTGTGGTGTGCGGGTTCTGTGAGAGGGTAGAATGTTGTGGTGTGTGAGTTCTGTGAGAAGGTAGAATGTTGTGGTGTGCGGGTTCTGTGAGAGGGTAGAATGTTCTGGTGTGCAGGTTCTGTGAGAGGGTAGAATGTTGTGGTGTGCAGGTCTGTGAGAGGGTAGAATGTTGTGGTGTGCAGGTCTGTGAGAGGGTAGAATGTTCTGGTGTGTGAGTTCTGTGAGAGGGTAGAATGTTGTGGTGTGCGGGTTCTGTGAGAGGGTAGAATGTTCTGGTGTGCAGGTTCTGTTAGAGGGTAGAATGTTGTGGTGTGTGAGTTCTGTGAGAGGGTAGAATGTTGTGGTGTGTGAGTTCTGTGAGAAGGTAGAATGTTGTGGTGTGCGGGTTCTGTGAGAGGGTAGAATGTTCTGGTGTGCAGGTTCTGTGAGAGGGTAGAATGTTGTGGTGTGCGGGTTCTGTGAGAGGTTAGAATGTTCTGGTGTGCAGGTTCTGTGAGAGGGTAGAATGTTGTGGTGTGTGAGTTCTGTGAGAGGGTAGAATGTTGTGTGCAGGTCTGTGAGAGGGTAGAATGTTGTGGTGTGTGGGTTCTGTGAGTGGGTAGAATGTTGTGATGTGCGGGTTCTGTGAGAGGGTAGAATGTTGTGGTGTGCGGGTTCTGTGAGAGGGTAGAATGTTGTGGTGTGTGAGTTCTGTGAGAGGGTAGAATGTTGTGGTGTGTGAGTTCTGTGAGAGGGTAGAATGTTGTGGTGTGTGAGTTCTGTGAGAGGGTAGAATGTTGTGGTGTGTGGGTTCTGTGAGAGGGTAGAATGTTGTGGTGTGTGAGTTCTGTGAGAGGGTAGAATGTTGTGGTGTGTGGGTTCTGTGAGAGGGTAGAATGTTGTGGTGTGTGAGTTCTGTGAGAGGGTAGAATGTTGTGGTGTGTGAGTTCTGTGAGAGGGTAGAATGTTGTGGTGTGTGAGCTCTGTGAGAGGGTAGAATGTTGTGGTGTGCAGGTCTGTGAGAGGGTAGAATGTTGTGGTGTGCAGGTCTGTGAGAGGGTAGAATGTTGTGGTGTGCGGGTTCTGTGAGAGGGTAGAATGTTGTGGTGTGTGAGTTCTGTGAGAGGGTAGAATGTTGTGGTGTGCGGGTTCTGTGAGAGGGTAGAATGTTGTGGTGTGTGAGTTCTGTGAGAGGGTAGAATGTTGTGGTGTGCAGGTCTGTGAGAGGGTAGAATGTTGTGGTGTGTGGGTTCTGTGAGAGGGTAGAATGTTGTGGTGTGTGAGCTCTGTGAGAGGGTAGAATGTTGTGGTGTGCAGGTTCTGTGAGAGGGTAGAATGTTGTGGTGTGTGAGTTCTGTGAGAGGGTAGAATGTTGTGGTGTGCGGGTTCTGTGAGAGGGTAGAATGTTGTGGTGTGTGAGTTCTGTGAGAGGGTAGAATGTTGTGGTGTGCGGGTTCTGTGAAAGGGTAGAATGTTGTGGTGTGCGGGTTCTGTGAGAGGGTAGAATGTTCTGGTGTGCAGGTCTGTGAGAGGGTAGAATGTTGTGGTGTGTGAGTTCTGTGAGAGGTAGAATGTTGTGGTGTGCGGGTTCTGTGAGAGGGTAGAATGTTGTGGTGTGTGAGTTCTGTGAGAAGGTAGAATGTTGTGGTGTGCGGGTTCTGTGAGAGGGTAGAATGTTCTGGTGTGCAGGTTCTGTGAGAGGGTAGAATGTTGTGGTGTGCAGGTCTGTGAGAGGGTAGAATGTTCTGGTGTGTGAGTTCTGTGAGAGGGTAGAATGTTGTGATGTGCGGGTTCTGTGAGAGGGTAGAATGTTCTGGTGTGCAGGTTCTGTGAGAGGGTAGAATGTTGTGGTGTGTGAGTTCTGTGAGAGGGTAGAATGTTGTGGTGTGTGAGTTCTGTGAGAAGGTAGAATGTTGTGGTGTGCGGGTTCTGTGAGAGGGTAGAATGTTCTGGTGTGCAGGTTCTGTGAGAGGGTAGAATGTTGTGGTGTGCGGGTTCTGTGAGAGGGTAGAATGTTCTGGTGTGCAGGTTTTGTGAGAGGGTAGAATGTTGTGGTGTGTGAGTTCTGTGAGAGGGTAGAATGTTGTGATGTGCGGGTTCTGTGAGAGGGTAGAATGTTGTGGTGTGCGGGTTCTGTGAGAGGGTAGAATGTTCTGGTGTGCAGGTTTTGTGAGAGGGTAGAATGTTGTGGTGTGTGAGTTCTGTGAGAGGGTAGAATGTTGTGATGTGCGGGTTCTGTGAGAGGGTAGAATGTTGTGGTGTGTGAGTTCTGTGAGAGGGTAGAATGTTGTGGTGTGTGAGTTCTGTGAGAGGGTAGAATGTTGTGGTGTGTGAGTTCTGTGAGAGGGTAGAATGTTGTGGTGTGTGAGTTCTGTGAGAGGGTAGAATGTTGTGGTGTGTGAGCTCTGTGAGAGGGTAGAATGTTGTGGTGTGCAGGTCTGTGAGAGGGTAGAATGTTGTGGTGTGCAGGTCTGTGAGAGGGTAGAATGTTGTGGTGTGTGAGTTCTGTGAGAGGGTAGAATGTTGTGGTGTGTGAGTTCTGTGAGAGGGTAGAATGTTGTGGTGTGTGGGTTCTGTGAGAGGGTAGAATGTTGTGGTGTGTGAGTTCTGTGAGAGGGTAGAATGTTGTGGTGTGTGAGTTCTGTGAGAGGGTAGAATGTTGTGGTGTGTGAGTTCTGTGAGAGGGTAGAATGTTGTGGTGTGTGAGTTCTGTGAGAGGGTAGAATGTTGTGGTGTGTGAGTTCTGTGAGAGGGTAGAATGTTGTGGTGTGTGGGTTCTGTGAGAGGGTAGAATGTTGTGGTGTGTGGGTTCTGTGAGAGGGTAGAATGTTGTGGTGTGTGAGTTCTGTGAGAGGGTAGAATGTTGTGGTGTGTGGGTTCTGTGAGAGGGTAGAATGTTGTGGTGTGCGGGTTCTGTGAGAGGGTAGAATGTTGTGGTGTGCAGGTCTGTGAGAGGGTAGAATGTTGTGGTGTGTGAGTTCTGTGAGAGGGTAGAATGTTGTGGTGTGCGGGTTCTGTGAGAGGGTAGAATGTTCTGGTGTGCAGGTTCTGTGAGTGGGTAGAATGTTGTGGTTTGTGGGTTCTGTGAGGGGCGGAATGTTTTGGGGTTTCTGTGAGAGGTAGGATGTTGATTGTGCGAGATCTGTGAGAGGGTAGAACACTCTGTGCGCAGGTTCTATAAGAAGGTGAAATGTCTGGTACATATGAGTTCATATGAACATGAGTGCATGTGAGGCTGGATGGGGTCCTGTAAAACCCCAGGTCATCCACCTTGGCCTCGGTGCGTCCTGCCAGGAGCCTGGGGTCATGTTTCATGTTGGAGGTGACTGGGAGGTCCAGGGGCCCAGGCCAGGCTGCTGTCACCGGAAACACCCAAGTTCTCACCCTGAAGAGCAAAGGGGAGAGCGTGTTGTAGCGTCACTGCTCATGGCGACACAGCGACACCTGTGTCCTGCTCACCCGCGGGAGCCATGCAGACCAGAAGCCCAGGGTTCTTCATGTCAGAGCATCGCTGTGGGGTGTGCACAGGCGGACATGGGCACCCTGCCTGAGGCGTGTGTGTGAAGAGCTGTGCCTTTACCCCTGCCGGCCCTTCTCCCCGTGTCCCACGGCCCTGGAGGCCTGTTTGTCGCCTCCGAGAATGCAACAGTTGGCTAGAGGCCCCATGTCTTGGGAGTAGTGCCATTGGCCTTGTCCCTGGCTGAGGCAGCTTGTGTCTCTGGGAGCTTCTGTCCATCCCATGAGGCCTTGAGGGAGCCTGCCCAGGAGGTCCTGCAGCAAGGACTGATTTGTTGGAACCAAACTTGTGTCTGAAAAGTCTGAGCTAGGGAAATGAAGAGGAGCTGGCGCTGTGGCAAAGCCGGCAGAGCTGCCGCCTGCAGCGCCGGCATCCCATGTGGGCACCAGTTTGAGTCCTAGCTGCTCCACTTCCCATCCAGCTCCCTGCTAATGTGCCTGGGAAAGCAGTGGAGGATGGCGCTAGCCCTTGGGCCCCTGCAGTCATGTGGGAGACTCAGAAGAAGCTCCTGGCTTCTGCCTGGCACAGCCCCAGCTGTTGCGGCTATTCAGGGAGTGAACCAGTGGATGGAAGATCTCTCTGTCTCTCCCTCTCCCTCTTTCTAACTGCCTTTCAAATAAATAAATCTTTAACAAAAAAAGAAAAGAAAAGAGGAGCCAGTAGCCATGAGCCTGAAGGATACAAGCCCGCCCCGCTGGCGACTGACATTTGGCCGTGTGCTTGATCTCGGCTGGTCCCTCTCTTCATGTGTGTATCATCCGGTTTCCTTGACACGAGTGAGTTGTAGGCATCGGGATGTCTCCCCCGGTACTTGGGGCCGTGTCGCTGCCGAGCAGGCTGTTCTGTGTTGGCGTCACTGCTTGCTGGCGAGTGCAGCCGTGGCAGCGCGCTCATCCAGGCTCACGTCCAGACTCAGCTCCGCACGTGTTAGAGCTCAGTCGGCTCCAGGTGCCGCTGCCTCGGGAGACGCTCCACATCCAGTGTCTGTCGCCTGTTCCCTCCTGGCTGGGTGTGGGCGGAGCTTGGGGTCAGGCTGCCCCTTGCTGGGCTAAAGGGGCCACACCCTGTGGAAGATGTTCCTGGAGAGGCGGTCCCCTAGGTAGGGGCTGGGGGTGGATGTCCTGTGCGGCCTCTCCTTCCCTGCTTGGGTCCCTCCACTGGGGCTTCCAGTTGGTGGTCTAGTTCTCCTTTCTGTGCAAGCAGGGCTCACGCTCTGCCTTCTCTCTGTCCTACGTCTGTCCTGGAGACCCGTGAGCACTTGTCACGTCACCAGGTTGTGATTGTTAATGCCATTATCACTGTGGCTCAGGTGGTCCCTGTTTGATCTGCAGGAGGGCGTGGGAGCAGACCCCTGCCGTGCTGTGGGAGTCCCTTAGTTGTGAGCAATCCTTCCTGGCAAGCAGTTTCCTACTGTGTGTTCACAGCTGCTCCGGAACCCAGCCCTGGTTTGACCGAAAGATCCTCAGGGTTTTAGTGGCCTGAACATGGACTTCTAAAACAGAAAAAGTGTAAAGTTTTCGCAGAGCCTGCCTAGTGCAGCAGGGGAGACCTTTCTGTAAGAGACTGGGACGAAGCAGGGGCTCTCGGGCTCTCGGGGCCGTCTGCAGCCGTGCCAGCACTGTTCGTGGTGTGGTCCCAGGAAGGCTGGTGGCCCCCGCTGGGAGCACAGGGCCACTGGGCGGGCAGTGCCCCCAGCCTGCGCTGCTGCGGGTGCTGAACGAGAGTCTGTGTTCTCGCAGGCACATGCAATTCTGAATAACCTCATGGGTCAGACCAAGGCCAGCAGAGGGAGAGCTCAGAGGCTGTGGGGACTTCCAGGGGTTTCTTCACCGAGGTCTGTCCGTTGCACTCACAGGTCACTGTGATTCTTAATAGATGTTGGCAAATGGGAATGGGATGTGTCATTCTACTATTGCTGTCCCACAGGCTAATTTATTTGAAAGAATGATAGAGAGAGACCTTCCATCTGCTGGTTCATTCCCTGAATAGCCACATCAGCCAGGGCTTGGCCAGGCTGGAGCTGTGAGCCAGAGACCCCGTCTGGGTCTCCCACACGCATGACTTGGACCGTCCCGTGCTGCCTTCCCAGGGGCATTAACAGGGAGCTGGACAGAAGCAGACAGCTGGGACTTGGCCCAGCGCTGGTGTGGGATGCCGTGTCTGCAAGTGGCAGCTGAACTTGCTGTGCCACAACGCCAGCCCTTTAAAACTTTCTTTTTGAGGAATAATTCACATGCAGTAATGTTCACGAACAGCGTGATGGATATTGCCAGATGACCCTCCCACAAGGGAGCGCCCAGCCACCAGAAAGTGCCCCTTTGCTCTGAGGGTAACCTCAGCCCACCGGCGGCTCCTGTCTCTGGTTCTGCCTCCTTTGCTTCCACTCTTTCTAATCTGCTGCTCATTGAGTTTCATGCAATTTTTCTCTTCATACTTGTGGTTTAAAAATTTGTCTTGAAATTCTACATTGTGTCTTTTTTTATTATTATTAATATTTGACAGATAGAGTTAGACAGTGAGAGAGAGAGACAGAGAGAAAGGTCTTCCTTCCATTGGTTCACCCCCCAAATGGTTGCTACGGCCGGAGCTACACCGATCCGAAGCTGGGAGCCAGGTGCTTCTTCCTGGTCTCCCATGCGGGTGCAGGCGCCCAAGCACCTGGACCATCATCCACTGCCTTCCCGGGCCACCGCAGAGAGCTGGACTGGAAGAGGAGCAGCCGGGACTAGAACCCAGCACCCATATGGGATGCCGGTGCCGCAGGCGGAGGATTAGCCAAGTGAGCCACGGCGCCGGCCTACTTTGTCTTATGCCTCCTGTCTCCCCATCCTGTTCCCTTTCCTCTGCTGTTTTGGACGTACAGGGAACCTAACACCGTCTTGGTGACCGCAGTGTAGCCCATCATCCTTGGCGTTCCTGGGCCTGCTGTGGTTGGTTTTTCTTCTGTTTGTAGCCACATTTTCCTAATAACCCTCCTTGTGAGATGTGTAGCCTGGGATGGGATCTTGTCACCTTCTGTGTTTCTGGTCGGGATTGGTGAGACTGTGCAGGCCTGTGAGTCCAGAGCAGTGGCACCTGGGGATACCGAGGTGTTCCGTCCCTTTACCACATGCAGCCCAGTGCCAGCATGCGGGCGAGGGCGCCCAGAGCTGCCCTTTGGCTCCCCCTCCTCTGCCACTCCATCTCAGCCCCGTCGGCCTCACCCATCTCCCACCCTGACCTCTGCTGAGTGAGGCACTTCCCCCATTCTGCACCCAGGATCCCCAGCAGCTCTCCGGGCTGTCCATGGCCCCTCCCGCCTCCCTCACTCTCTCGTCCGCTTTGGAAAGAGTTCTCCTTTTGTCCAGTTTTCTAATTATTTACTCAGGAGGCAAATCCAGAGACTGTTACTCTGCTGGGTCAGAAGCAAGGGCTCATAGGTTGCTGTTTGTCTTCTCAGAGTTCCTCCGATCCCTGTGTATGGTTCCTGTGGTGGGCGTGGGCAGACAGGTGCACTGGTCTCCCCTGACTGTCATGGTGGCACATCCACCTCACCCCTTGGGGTTTGTGGCTGCACCTTGCTCTGCGCAGGGCAGCCGGGTGCTCCGTGTGGCCAGGGAGCCGAAGGCTGTCGAACATCGTTTTAGTAGCAAGCTAACATAATTAGCTGTATTTTTTGTTGCCTGAAGTTACATCTGCTGCTTGGTGAGGATAGTTCATATTCCATTACATGTGAAGCGATTTAACTCTGAGCGTTTCATTGATGTCTTTCAGGGGACTGGGAGGAGAGCTCATGAGACAAGCAGGTAGGTCTGAGTCCCTGCCGCTGGAGAGGAGAGACGGGGCCAGGCCCTCTGTGGACGTGCGTCCCAGGAGGCCCGAGGTTCCTCCTGCGGTAGTCCACCTCCCTCCGCCTGGCGCCACCCTGCTGCCCTGTGCCTGCTGCTGTGTGTCCCTACCTGCCTCCGTCCCAGCTGCTGTGGGGAGGCTGGTCTGGCCAGGAGAGTGCTGTGGCCTCTCACGACGGGGTGGTGTCTCCTCCCCGTGCGTCATTGAGCCTAAATGCAACTGTAGAGCAAAGGACCACTTAAAAATGTTCAGGAATGCAAGTGACACCAAAGCCCGCGAAACTCACCCTGCGAGGACTTCAGGTGCTCACTGGCTTGTCTGGGATTATTCCCCGGAGGGCCCAGTGGTCCTGGCCCCAGCTGCGTGAGACTTCCCCCTGGGTGGGCTGGCAGAGCTGGTGAGTGGGCTTGGGTGTGACGTGTGGCCACAGCACACCAGGCTTGGTGCGTGGTGGGTGCTGGTCTGCAGACCTGGACGGCAGCCACACGTGTGTCTGGGCTCCCTCTAGGGACTCAGCCTGGGTCCTTGCGGCTCCCAGCAGTGCACTGCCTGGAGGGACTGGGATGGAGCCTGCAGGGTTGCCAGCAGGGTCGTGGCACACAGATTTGTTTCTGCGCTGACGAGGCAGGGACCTTGCAGCTGTGGGGCAGTGTTCCCAAGATTGGAGCCCCTGGGAGTCCCAGGCATTCGTGAGTGCTGGGCCTGAGACATGGTGTCCTCTGTGGGGTGCTGACGCTGGAGAGGAGGGTGGGTGTGACTGGGGAGCAGGTGTCCCCAGGTGTGCAGAGGCTCTGAGGGAGGGTTGCAGCATCGTGCTGCATCTGCATTGCCCACATGGGACCTGCCTGGAGCTGAGAAGTCACGGGACCTAGGATCAGGTTGGAAGGCCCCGTTTGGGGCAGGTGTGTGGACTCTGAGCCATGTGCTGGGCTCCTCTGTCCCCAGGAGCTGGCTGGTGTTTGCCTGCTCAGAGGCAGGGGAGGGTGCCAGAGGCCATGCGTGTGGGTGCCCCATGACACCTGAGAGCCAAACCCCAGCACTGCCTGCACAGGTGCTTGTCAGGAAGGGAGGCACGCACCTGTGCAGCCATGCGAAGGCTGCAGCGGTGAGCGAGTGAGCTGTGGGGAAAGGTGTGCTAAGATTCCGGCTGTGGGTTCCCTGGGTTGTCAGATCCACTGTGCACAGAGCCAGGCCTGCCCTTGTGGAGCTCAGGAACTCATGGGCCAAGAGCCATCTTGGGGAGGGAAGCTGCCACACCCCAGGGACCAGGACGAGGCGCAGTGAGTTGCAGGCAGGTAGCCGTGAGCACAGTTGACGAAGCCCTGGCTGAGCTGAGGCCTGCGTGCTCTGGGGAACAGAGGCGCGGGTTCTAGGAGTGTGCAGCTGGGCTCCAGGGCTGTGTGCCCTGACGCCTGCAGCTGTCCTCGCGTGTCTGCTGAGGGCCCCTGTGCCTTCTGTGGCTGTCAGCTCAGGGTTCTGAAGGGCTTGTCCTGGAAGATGGGCCCTAGAAGCTCAAGCCCATCTCTGCCAGCTACAAGGCAGTGGTGAGATCTGCCCACTCACTCGGCCAAGAGTGGGTAGAGTGCTGTGCAGCGGACCCGGCCGCAGGTGGCAGAGGTGGGTGACCGAGGCGGCTTCTCTCCCTCCCTGGGGCCGTGGCCCTGCCCCAGGTCTCCTCCAGCCCGTGGTCTGAGCTGTCCCGGAGTTAGGCGTGTGGCTGGGTTGGGGGTGGGGTGCAGGAGCTTTCAGAAGGCCTGCTTGCTACTCCTCCCTGCCCTCAGGAGGGCAGCAGGCACGGGGCACTCCCCACAGTGCGTGGCCTGCCAAGGAGAGGGCGTCCTCTGCTCTTGCGGTGTTTGATGTGGGTTACAAACCATCTGAACAACTTGCTTGGGAGAGGTAGCTTCCCAAGTGCCTGCACAGCAGCCGGAGACCAGGCACTGACCGCAGGCCTCCCAGCTGGGTGGGAGGCGTCACTTCAGCCGTCCCTGCTGTCTCGAGGTCTGCGTGAGCGGGAGGCTGTGTCAGGAGCCGGAGCGGGGCGTGGACCCGGTGCTGTGACGTGGGGTGTGGGCACCTGTGCTGCTAGGCCGAAACACCAGCGCTGGTGTTGGCTGTTTCCTTGCCAATATGGGAGAGGCGGGAGCTTTCGCCTGGCAGGGGTGGGGAGCCCTGCCAGTCTGATGGGTTGCCCTCTGCCCTTGTCATGGTCCCTGAATTCCAGTGCCTGGGACAGCCCAGCACACTGTGGAATGGGTAGGGGTCCCTGTGCCGGTGCCACGTAGGAGGTGAGCCTTGCCCTTGTAAGGGGGGGCCCGCCCCGCCCAGCACCAGCTGCCCTCCCTCGAGCTCGGGCCCTGCCGCCCTGGTGTGAAATTGAAGTCATCCCAGCCTGAGCTGTGCGGGTTCATGTGGATCGCGCACGTACTTAGTTCGTCCTCTCTCCCTGTCTGTGCTTCTGGCTTCCCGGGCTGCAGGACAGGTGCTGTGTGGGGCGCCCTCCTTCCTGAGGGTGCCTCTGCTTGGTTGCCTCTGTCTGTCTGTCTGTCAGGCCTTCTCTCACCTTCTGAGTGGAGTCCCTCTCTGCGAAGTTCGCTGCCAGTCCGTTATTACTGTTGGATGATCTGTCCATTTTTTCTGGCTTCTGAAATTCGCCTGTCGCCAGTTTCATAACACACCTGGAGTGAGTTGTCTGACTTGCGTGCCTGCGGGCCGTGCATGTTAGCTGATCTGTGGGTTTTGCGGGTGTTTCGGCCACTTTGGGAAATTGGTTCTTTGCTGTTGTCTCTCACACGTTGCTCCTCGTCCTTCCAGTCCTGGGAGCTCAGTGCGTGGGGGAGGCGTGTCTTCCCGCCCCCTCTCTGGTGCAGTTTGGACATGCTCTTTATCTGTCTTCTGTCTGCAATTCTGCACTTCCAGAACTCTGCTTTTCTTCCTGGTTCCCAGCTCCTTGAACGTGTCAGTGAGGTATAAAATCTGTGTCCAGTGATGTCGCTAAGTGCCTGTGGCTCTTTCTGGAGGCCAGGGTCACCCCTCGTCCAGAGACCCTGGCCTTTGGGGCAGGCAGGTGGCCAGGTCCAGTGCCGGGCTGTGCTATGTCCTGTTTCAGTATTGGGAGGTTTGGTGCCAGGCCTCGGCCGACCTGTTTCTAGGGTGTGGTTCTTTGGGTCCCAGATCTGTGGAGGGGTTTGCCAGTTCTCTCTGGACCTCTTTCGCCCCACCGGCTGTGGGCCCTGGTGGGCAGCCTGACTGTCCCTGATGTCAGAATGCCTCTCCTGGAACTCGCGGGGGTCAGGGAGCAGTCACCTGTCAGCTCGCTGTGACCAGTAGCCCCTGTTCATTTTAACTTTGTGCAGCTTTTAAAAAATATTGTCTTAGCTCTAGAGGGTTGCTCTGAATTGCCTGTTTGTTGTCTTTTAAAGAAGTGTTGTATTTTGAAGTAATTACAGACTCATGAGAAGTCACAAAGTTGGCACTGGAACCGTGTGTGCTTCTCCTGTGGCACACAGGCACACAGTCGGAGCCCGAGCAGGACAGGCCTGACCCGGCGTCACTGGTTCTCGTCTGTGTGTGCCGTGGGCCTGTGTGTGTCTGCTCCTGGGCGGTCTCTGCCACATGCAGATTAGTGTAACCAGCACGCGTCTGCTCTGCTCTGCTCTGGGCTGCACCAGTCTGCTCTGTGCCTGTGACTTTGTCGTCTCCAGGTGTTAGGTGAGTGGAGTTAGAGCTTCTCCTGTCCCCGCCCCCCCAGGCGCCCCAGGTTGCTGTGTGTTCCCTCGTCTGGTGTTCCAGAGTGCCTTTACCATTTCACCCACTGAGCGACACTGGGCCTTGTCCAGCTTTGGCCGCTGGGACCGTGTGCACACTCTCCCTTTCTCTGAGGCAGATGCCCACGCTCCCTGCTTTGTGAGAGCCTCCCCAAGTGACTGCACATTCTGCCTTTCAGTGCACCCTTGCTAGCATCCCTGTTGTTGTTGTTGTTTACGTTTATTTATTGATTTGGAAGGCAGAGTGAGAGACAGAGCTCCTTTCCATGTTTCACTCCCCAAGTGCCCGCAACAGCAGCCTGAGTCAGGCTGAAATCAGGAGCCTGGAGCTCCCGTGGGTCTCCCATATGGGTGGCAGGGCCCCAAGTATTTGACTCATCACCTGCCGCATCGGGGGTGCACAGTAGCGGGAAGCCGGATTGGAAGTGGGGGAACCAGGACTCAAACCCAGGCCCTCTGACATGCGGTGTGGACATCCTTAGCATCTTCCTAATCACTGGGCCGCAGGCCCCTGTATCCGTTTTCTAATGTTAGTTTCCCTGATAACTACTGGAATTGAACGTATTTTCTTGGGCTAAAGATGTGTGTGTTTATTTATTTGTTTGACATGCAGAGTGACAGATAGAGAGCTCTTCCACCCGCTCCCTCACTTCCCAAATCGCCACAATGACCAGGGCTGAGCCAGGCCGAAGCCAGGAGCTGGGAACCTCAGCCAGGTCCCCGGCGTGGGTGCAGGGGCCCAAGCACCTGGGCCATCTTCCACTGTCTTCCCAGACACATGAGCAGGGAGCTGGATCAGAAGTGGAGCAGCTGGGACTGGAACCAGCGCCCATGTGGGATGCCAGCACTGCAAGCAGTGGCTTAACCCACTGTGCCGCAGTGCCAGCCCATGTATTTTTTTTTCTCTTTTAATTCAATAAAATGCATTCAGTGTTCACAAGCAGGGTGAACCCCCAAGAAAACGGCTTTTAAAAATTGTGAGGCCTTGGATTTCCCAGTCCTTAAAATGTGCCGTTCAACCTCTGTGTGCAGAACAGAATGGTTTCTTTCTTAGACCACACAGATAGAGCAATAGCACAGAACAGAAAATCCAGGACCCTAATGTAATGTCTGTGTGTGATTCAGCATGTGGCGAAGTGTGTCTGACACAGGTGAGGCCGCAGGGACACGGCCATCTCTGTACCCCACTGCGGCCCAAAAAAGCTTGTGATGGGATGAGGACTTACCACCAGCTTAAGTACATAAGGTGCAGATAACGTTGATACCTTAAAAAATCTTAACGTAGAGATTTTCAAGTCTGTACAAAAGTAAAGAGAAACGCCCCAGGAGCTCCGTTGGGGCTGTCCGCAGCCTCCCTGAGGGTCCTGGCTTACCTGAGGCGGAGACGGCCTAACCAGGTGTGGTTTGTGTTGTGGCTCTTGACGTGAGACCCCCTAACACAACCGGCAGTAGTTCCACAAGATGGAAACAAACCAGGAATTCGCTGTGCTTGTCCATGTGTAGGGGAATGTGTAGAGTCAGTCGACAAAGCGTAGATTTAGAGACGATGTGAAGACACAAAGACTTCCTAAAACTGCCAAGAAAAGGGGAGGGAGCTGTGGAGGATCGGCCTGCAGCCTGGCGCAGGTTCTGTGAGTGCCCGAGCTGGCGACAGAAAACGCTTCCCCCCTCAGCTTGGCCACGGTTAAGCAGGAGTGCCCCTGACCGGGGTGACGGCGGTCTCTCGTGGAGCACGAGTCACTCCCTGACTGAGAGAAACCTGGTGTAGAACTGGCTGCTGGAGGCCGAGGGGCCAGGAGACTCCGCTGAGTGGAACTCCGGGGCTGTGGACGGGAGGAAGCCTGGTCTGTCCGAGACTTCCTGTGCTGCAGGGCGGCCCCTCCAGCTGACTTCAGCTCCGCTCTAGAGACGAAACTGCACTCCAGCCCCAGGTCCTGCCTATTTGCTGCGTGACCAGCGGTCGACTGCTGGTCGACGTTCACGGGCATTGATGGGTGCTGGTGTGGGCAGGCCTCTGTGGCACACTCGGCGTGGGCACGGGCTGCCTCTGGCTCTTGCCCACTCTGAGGGGTCGCTGTTTCATGAGGAGTGGTCCTTGGTCCTCCAGTCCGATTCCCCCTCCCAACACACAAGGAGGTTGTTACCGGAAACTGCCGACCGAAGCTCAGGCGCGTCTGTTGGAGCGGTATGTCCACATGACACAGCCCGCCGCACCCACACTGCACCGCGCTGCAGTCTCGCAGGAGGTCAATATTAGCCACGGGTGTTCCACAGCTGGTCCAGGACCGCCCCTCAGGGTGGTAAGGCCCCACTGCCGCTGCTCCTGTGCCCTGACTTTGCGCCTGCACCACCTCTGTGAACCACTGAGTGCTCCTACCTCCTACGGGAGCTGTGCTTGGGTGCGCCTTGGCTCAGGCAATCAGATGCTCTGCCGTGCGCCTTGCTGCGCAAGGAAACGCGTGGTGCGCTCTGGAGGGCAGGCAGGTCTCGCTGCTCTGGGCACCCTGAGCCTCTCTGGGCCTGGCCTGTGTTCTTCTGCTGCCCAGCCCAGGGACCACGCCTGCCCCTGGGCGCGGGAGGGATCTGCATGTTCCCAACCCAGGCAGGGGGAGGCAGAAGGTCGCTCTCTGCTGGCGGGGCACCTCTCAGATACAGCAGGTTGCAGGGACGGCCACGGACACCTGGGGAAGTAATGTTGCGTTTACCCTCTCTTCTAGTGTGCGTTTTAATAGAAAAGTTATCACTCTCCAGAATGCCCTTCAAAGGGGACGCCGTCATTGGTGAGTGTTTTCCTGTTAGCCACTCACATGTTTGCCCGAACTTCTAGAACGGCTGCAGGCTCCAAAGAGAAGTTGCCCTGTGGGGATGGACAGTGCAGGGGCTGAGGTTTAAGGTGGCAGCGCCACCCTCCCTACAAACAAAGGCAGCCTGTGTCCCACCTCTCCTGGGTGCCCTGCACGGTGCTGGCCACGCTAGCTCAGTCCCCTCTCCCAGGCAGGTGGACGAGCACCCAAGTAACCAGGCCCTGTGTCCCAGGAAAATACCTGCAGCTGGCACCCAGGGCCGCGTGAGCAGCAGGAAGTGCCAACCCCGCCACAGCCTCAGGACCCAAGACGGGGGCTGTGGGGCTGGCTGTGTCCTGGGTCTCTGCTGCTGTGGGAGTTGGGACCTTGTTCCTTTTCTTTGCCTGCTGTTGGCGCTGAGTTGAATGTTTGGGTTTGCGCCGATGGGAGGAGACAGGCAGTAAAAGGCCATTGGGAGCTCGCCGTGCACCAAAGGCGCCACTTCCCACAGTGCAGCGTACGAGTCGTTCAGCTTGCAGAGTGTAACATGTCGTGGCCAGGAGGCGACTCTCCCGGGAATGTTAGGTTTCCTGCAGACGCGCCTAATGCTTTCACTTTAGAGTTAGTGGGAGATACGTTTGTTGATCTCAATTTCAGCCGAATATTCTAATTGGGTAAATGAACATCCATGGTTCCTTGACAGGTGGCTGGCGGTGGCTGATAGATGACACGTTCAGGAGCCTGTATCTCATCTCAAGTCATTCCAGACAGCAGATCAAGGTAGAGTGAGCACAGCACCGCCGCCCGCACTGCACACGTGCACATGTGGTGCCGCCGCCCCTCCCGGACTCGGAGCAGCCGCGGGCGCCAGGGTGGGGGCTTTGCCTGGCGGAGCCTCCGCACTCAGGTTCTGTTCTTTTAGGAGGCAGCCGTCTCGGCCCTGGCCGCACTCTGCCGCCAGTACTACATGGAGGAGCCGGGGAAGGCAGATGCTGCGGTTCAGGGTGAGTGGACGGGGCAGGTCCTCCCCTGCAGGCTCCAGGAGGGCGGGCGAGGGCCGGGCTTGTGCTGCTCATCTTGCAGCGGTCCTGAGTGGTGACGGGCGTCAGGAAGGGCGGAGAAAGGACTCTGGGTGATCTGGGGACGCTCCTCTCGGGCCCGAGCAGCTTTTGCTTTGTTGTCACACACTCAGGTGTGCCATCCGCCCCGAGGACCACTGTGTGGCCACTCATCCCAGGCCAGTGTCACCGGGCCACGTCTAGAGTCAGCTGTCACTCAGTTCAGCCGTGTTTTCCTACTTCGTCTCCCAGTTCCAGCCCCTCCTGTGCGGAGCCCTGGCCTGCCAGGGGCCGACTTGCTGGCTCTTTCCTCCTGTGTGTCCCCTCGCATCTCCTTGGTGCTTCTGTGCACTGTGCCCTTCCCGCCTGACTGCTGTCAGCTCAGCGCTGCTTTCCCGGCGCTCCCGAGCCTCGGTCACGCTTCCTCCTGGGAGTCTGTCTGTCGAAGCAGCGGTTGCTTCACTCCTCTCCGTCTCCTTTTTGTTTGAGAGACAGAGAGCTCTCGTCCCGTGGCTCACTCTGCCAGATGCCAGCAGCAGCCAGGGCTGGTACGAGCTGTCCTGTGCACCATCTGGCTCCCGCCTGTCCCTGCCGTGCTGGACAAAGTGGGCGTGAGGATGCTGCCCCCTTGCCCCCTCGCTGCCCAGCAGGGCCGTCCCGGACCAGCTGTGGCTGTGTCGAGCTGGTTTCTGGCACTGTAGGCTCTCGTTCATGAGCACGGTCTCACATCTTTAACAGTGTGTCATTTTCATCGGCTGTGTTAGTCTCCAACATTTCTTCATATTCTGTGTGACACATGCCTTGCAGTCACATCAAGAGTATATGAAACAGTATTTTAGGTTACAAAGTATAAAAGTCACGTGTGCCAGTCAAAACTGCTGTGATTTCTATGAAAATTAGCAGATAGCCTACAGTTGGGTCTCTGGACAGGCTTTGTAAGCTAGAGATGTTTTACAGCAGCCCCGCGCCACAGGCGACGGTAGCCTTTACCAGTTGGATTAGTGGGGTCTCGCTGAGCTTTCTGCGTGAGAACTCCCTTCGTGTCAGTGTGAATTGAGAGGGAAAGGAGAGCGGAAATTGCTCTGCTAAGGTGAGTCTCTGGGCTGTGAAGATGATGGAGACGCTGAGTCACTTAGTGGGTGCAACTCGAACTCCACGGTGTGTGTTTCCACCTGGCACGAAGACAGGAGACATGCCCGGGTCCAAGGGCCTGCCCTGCTGGATCAAACAGCCGTGACCGGGGCTGGGGGTACAGCAGAGAGGACGCGCAGAGGCGCTGGCTGCCTGTGTGCCTCTGAGCCGTGTCCCTTCCTTTCTGAACCTTGGGTGCGCGCCAGCCCTGCCTCGGTTGTCACTGTTCCCCCACTGCTCCCTCACAGCCCTGGGCTCACACCCGGCTGGGTTTGCTGCGTTCTGCGTTTGTGAGGAAGACACTGTTTCTGCAGTAAGCATTTTTTGTCCTTAGTGAATAACAAAGGAGCACTGTGAATGTGTCTCCTGCTGTCCTAATCCTTTGGAGTTCATTTTCCTAGAAGGAAGCCCTGTGGTTAGAGTTGCTTTTGAAAACCTTGAAATGGGGAAGGCACCTGACCGCCCAGTAGGCCGCTGGCGGGACCCCCGTGTCCGCCTGCCTGCAGCCTCCCGCTGAGGTGCTCTGCTGGGGGCAGCCGTGAGGGCTCGGAGGCCTGGTCCCCGACTCTGGCCCAGCCATGGCAGGCATCTGGGGAGTGAACCCGTGGACAGGAGTGTGCGCAGCCCTCTCCCTCCCTCCCTCTCTCTGTCTCCCTCTCTCTGTCCCTCTTGGATAAAACCACCTTGGAACGATTCCTTCTTGGCATGTTTTGACATGCACCGCTTGGGAACTGTGTCTGCTTTGGAAGCCAGAAGCAGTGGCTGTCTCCCTTGAACGCCATCTTGCTGGCCTGTGGAGTGTGTTGGTGTGCCCGTGACTGATGGTGCCGTGGCTCTCTGCTGCTTTTCAGAGGAGCTGATTGGGCAGTATCTGGCTGAGCTCCGGAGCCCCGAGGAGATGACACGCTGCGGCTTCTCGCTCGCCCTGGGCGCCCTTCCAGACTTCCTTCTGAGAGGCAAGCTGCAGCAGGTGACGTGCACGTGTGGGCAGAGCGTCAGACCACCAACAGTCCATGCGGGGCCTGTGGCTGGGAGGGATCTCTGAAGCCAGCGTGTGGCTGTGGGGAGCAGGGGGAGCAGCGCCCAGGGCTGTGCCAGCTGTCCTGCTCCCAGGCTGGGTTGTGGGCATAATGGCTGCCGCGGCAAGGCTGTGGCAAACTCCGGCTGGTCTGCACGGAGGCTCCCAGGACTCCTCCTCCCAAGTCAGCCATGGCCGTGGGTCCCTGCCTGCCCCTCAGAGACAAAGAACCTCTGTGGCTTTACCCGGCACCCCCCAAGGCAGTGGTGGCCTGAGCTAGGAGCACGGATGTCCTGGGGGCCCGATCTGCAGGGTGTGCTGGCTGGGGCCCTCACCCAGCCCCCAGATCTTCCCTCTGCTGTCAACTGCAGAGGCACTCGTACCCGCGGCTGCTCTCAGGCCCTCGCCCCACAGGGGACGCTCGCATCCTCACCACTCCCGAGCCCCTAAGTCTCACTGCCTCCTTCACGTCTGCCGTCGCTGCACTGGCTGCCCCTTGTCAGCCTCTCAGTGACCACAGTCCTTGTGCTGAGCTCCTGGCAGGGCCTGGCGGTGCCACACAGCCAGCTGCCTGCTAGCCTCGTCCCCCAAACCTGTCTTCCCTCCCCACTGAACCACCACCGAATCCTGTGGGTTTTTTTTTTTTATGATGGATTTATTTATTTGAGAGGTGAAGTTCCAGAGACGGGGTGGGGGGGTGGGGGAGAAGAGAGAGAAGAAAGGGAGTAGAGAAAGAGAGAGAGGTTGGTCTTCCATCCACTGGTTCATTCCCCAATTGGCTGCAACGGCTGGAGCTATGCCTATCCAAAGCCAGGAGCTTCTTCTAGGTCTCCCATGCTGGTGCAGGGGCCCAAGGACCTGGGCCATGTTCCACTGCTTTCCCAGGCCACAGCAGAGAGCTGGATTGGAAGTGGAGCAGCCAGGACATGAATGGGCACCCATATGGGATGCTGATGCTGCAGGCGAAGGCTTAGCCTACTCTGCCACAGCGCTGGCCCCAGAGTCCTGTTTGTCCCAGCTGCTCCCTGCCGAACCTGGACCGAGGCAGGAACAGGCTGTGGGCATGGTCGTTCCCGCACAAACCCCGGTGCCCTCCCTCGCCCTGAGCCCACGTAGCTGCTGTTGTGTCTGAAACCCTCGATGTGTGGACAGAGACAGAGCCTGGAAGGAGCACGTTTTCATTTGTCTTCTGCCAGGTCCAGGAGTGGACAGGGGGAACCTTGCCCAGGGCGAGGCTGGGACTTGGCAGTGGCATGGGCCGCAGGCTCTGTCTCTGAGTCCGGAGCTGCGGCCGGGCCTGTGGCTGTGAGGGGGGTGCTGCCAGCCATCTGGGGACTAAGGCCTAGCTGCTCCACAGGTGGTGGCGCCACGGTGACTTTTCACTGCTTTCAGGTTCTTGCGGGCTTGAGAGCCGTTACCCAGACTTCTCCCGGGAACGTGAGCTTTGCCGAGTCCAGGAGAGACGGCTTGAAGGCGATCTCCAGGTGAGTCTGTGAGCCCAGCACCGGGCGCTGTCAGGAGCCCAGTCGGAGCACTGTATGTTTTATGTTCCAGTTCCTTCCTCTTTCAGAGTTCTCAGTGTTTCTGTGTGGAGGCTCGTTAGCAGTGAGTCCTGCTTACGACAGACGTCCAGCCCACAGAGCGTTGCCTTCCCTTGAGTTGGCCTGGGCGACCTCGGTGTGGGGCCGGGCGCTGGCACGCTGGCCGTGCCCACCCGCACAGGCAGCCCCACTCCTGCTCCTGACGTTGGTGTCAGCCCCCTCCTCGGTGTGGAGGCTGGAGGACTGGCCACGCCGTGGGCAAGGGGCTCTGCGGCAGGAAGAGGCTGCCAGGCCACGGGCGTGCGCTGTTACTTACCTCTTACGTTTTCCACGGCAGCGTTTGCCAGACGGTGGGTGTGAGAGCAGAGGGCGCCCCGGACGAAGCTCTGTGCAGAGAGAACGTGTCCCAGGTGTACTGTGCGCTGCTGGGCTGTATGAACGACTACACCACGGACAGCAGGGGCGACATGGGAGCCTGGTAAGGGTGGCACTCGTCTGCCGAGTGTCCCTGCGTGTCGCGTGGTTTCCACTGTGCCAGTGGCCTCAAGGCGGGACCTGGTCTGCACGCAGAAGCACCGTCTCAGTGCCGCTGTGCTGCAGTAGGTGCCTGCTGTGGGCTCTGGCGCCTGTGGTGGAGGCCGGGCGTGGCTGCTTCCTGCCATGGTGGATGTGGCACAGCCTCCTGGGGCCCCTGGGTGTGCGGCCCTGCTCTCCCTCCTGCAGACGTGTGCTCGGCCGGCTGTGTGCAGCCTCACCTCGGGCCGCACGGTGCAGACCTGGGACCCCACTTGTAGCATATGCCCCCTTCCCCAGGGCTCCCCACAGTGCTTTGCAGTGTGGGGCCCCTGCCCGCCCCAGGGCCCCCATAGCATGTTGCTGAGCCCTCGCCCAGTGAGCAGCTGCGTGTGCTCTGGCTGGTGAGGTCCTCACAGGGGGCCCAGCCTCGTCTCCGGGGCAGCTCCCGTCCTGCCAGCTGTGCGGGTGCTGTTGGCCTGCCATGTCCAGTCCCCTGCGGCAGCGGGGGTGGCCTTTGGTGGCCTTGTCTGCGCCGCGTCTGCTGTGGACCTCCCAGCCTGGGTGCCTTCCCTCTTCAGGACCTCCTGGCCTCGTAGCACAGACCCAGCGTGGGTGCAGAGCGCTGCCTGGGTGAGCAGGAGTGGCCGGGGGCTGTGCCCTGGAGGCTCGGGCTGCTTTTGCCCTGCGGTTAGGCAGTAGGCTTCGCTGTCTTTCACACACACCATGTTGTGGGGAGGGCGCGATGGCGCAGCGGAGGCAGCACCACTGGCCCATGTTGGGGGACTCCTGTTGTGTGCGGACGGTGTCCTGGGGTGCAGACTCGGCCTCCTCCAGGGGACGCTTCCTGCGGAGGGGGATGCTCGGACGTCTGGGGCCCTGCGTGTGGCTGGCGGTCTCCCCACGTGCAGGGGGTCTCTGACACTCCTCGGAGATGGGCCCCATGTGGCGTGTGTGTGGGTCCATCTTGGGCGGCTGGAGTCTCCTCCCACACGGAGCTTCCCTGCGTGTCTTCACCCCACAGGGTCCGTGAGGCCGCCATGACCAGCCTGATGGACCTGACGCTTCTGCTGGCCCAGAGCTGCCCCGAGCTGATCGAAGCCCACGTGTGAGTGTCACGGGGGCACCTTCTCCCCACACCAGCCTCTCAGCCTCTCAGCCCCTGCTGCCCTGCCTGGACCCCTCTTCAAGACCCTCTGCTCGGCGCCCCAGGCCGCTGGCCTCCCTCCCCCTGCCACTGCTGTGTTGCTGAGGCCGTCAGAGCACCCACTGGGGCGACTCCTGGTCCAGGTCTCTAGTGCCTCCTGCCTCTTCCCTGCCACCTCCCCCTCCTTCCTCTCTGCTCTCACCCCGCCCGGGACCCCACACCCACCCTGTAACGGCTTCTTCATCAGTGTGCACTGAGCACACTTGGGGATTCTGGGTTGGGAAGGTGGCCCCCGGACTCTGTCCCCTGCTGGCCAGGGAGCGGGGTTGTGCTGAGCGCGCCCGGTCTCTCTTACAGCTGTGAGCGGATCATGTGCTGCGTGGCCCAGCAGGCGAGCGAGAAGATCGACCGGTTCCGTGCTCACGCTGCCCGCGTGTTCCTGACGCTCCTGCACTTTGACAGCCCTCCCATCCCCCACGTGCCTCACCGAGGAGACCTGGAAAGGCTGTTTCCCAGGTACTGTGGGGGTGGGCTCCCCCCATGCCGGCCCCCAGCGCGGCCTCACGGTGCTGCCCCCTGCAGGTCTGACATGGCCTCTGTGAACTGGAACGCACCCTCCCAGGCCTTCCCTCTCATCACCCAGCTGCTGGGGCTGCCTGCCTACCGCTACCACGTCCTGCTGGGCCTGGCTGTGTCTGTGGGTGGCCTGACAGCGTCCACGGTGAGGAGGCAAAGGGCCGGGCTGGGGGTCGGGGCTGGGGAGGTGGAGCGGCCCTGTGAGGTGTTGCCACCGTCTCCTGCAGGAACACTGTGCAGAGCCACGTTGCGGCCCCACCCTACACGGGCGTGGCTGATGCTTTGGTGGCCTTCTGTGGCCTTGCTCAGGGCGCGTTGCTCCACATCTGGACGTGCAGTTTGAAACGTTTCTTTACAGCATTTGAAGTTTTGGTATTATTAGAAATGAGTACTGACGCTTTTCTATTATATTTTTAGCTGATCACTCCTGCTGCCTAAGGAGCAGCTCCTTTGTCTTATGTTTTTCCTTTGGGACATTTTACAACGTGCATGAAAGCCCAGAGAATGCTTTAGTGGACATCCCGGGCCAGTGCGTCCCTCCTGGTCCCCAGTGGGGTTCCAGACCCACCTCGCGCCAGTGTCTCGGGGTCATAGGTCCTGTGGGCACTCGGCTTGCTGGCGGTCACGCAGCCCTGACAGGACGGCTGTCAGCAACCAGCCCCTTCTGCTGCTGTGCCCGGTGGCCGTGCCCGGTGGCCGTGCCGGCCGAGCGGCTACAGCCCTTGTCCCTGTCACCTCAGCCCGGGGGCCGCGGGGGGGCGGTGCTGCTGCCTCACGCTGTCATCTCCGTGTCACAGGTCAGGCAGTCTACGCACAGCCTCTTTGAGTACATGAAGGGGATCCAGAGTGACCCACAGGCCCTGGGCAGCTTCAGCGAGACCCTGCTGCAGGTCTTTGAGGACCACCTTCTGACTGACAGGTGTGTGGAGGTGTGGGCGGCACGGAAGACTCGCACCCTGTGTCCACGGGCCCCGGGGCCTTAGCAGGAGGGGTGGCACAGTCGCACAGGGCCAGTTGGCCACTGCCAGTCGTTGGAGTGGGCACTGGCTCACCTGGGCCCTCTCCTGGCCAGCGCTGTCCATTTCAAAGACGGTGAACAAGGACCCAGGATATGGGACGTGGTTCTCGTCTGTCAGGAGCTGCCCGTGCTCCTGAGCGCCTGTGGGGGGATCATGACTTGAGAAACGGGACGGTTTCCTGTCCATTTGGGCTGCAGCTTTTTAGCTGTTTTACACAGAAGTGGGGTACAGACCCCACAGGTCCCGACGTCAGAATTGAGAGCCTCCCCTGGAGCCCTCCAGGGGACTGCTGGGTCCTTGGTGTCCTCTCCGCACACGGAGCCCAGCCAGCGGCCTTGTCTCTTCCTGTGAACCTCTGCTGAGGGAGGAGGGACGGGGAGGCCACGCATCGTGGTGACACATGTGCACCTGTGAACACCAGTGTCCCACAGTGAAGACCGTAGCCACCGTGGCTTTGTTAGCATCTCCTGGGATTCGGTTTGAGTGAACCACGTGGCATGTGTCGTGTGTGCTGGCTGTGTTGTCCACTGCGTGTCACTGGGGATGGACCAGGATTCACCCGTGGACAGGCATTTGGGCGGCTTCCGTCTGGGCTGTTAGAAGGCCACAGGGAACGTGCTGGTCCAGCCAGCTCTCCACCGGGGGTCACTGTGCTCGGCGCCTCTGTTCCCACCGCCAGCCCCCAAGCAGGCACCTCACCTGCTGTGTGGACTTCCTGTCAGTTGGTTCCGAGGGGTGGAGTGGCTGGGTCATGGGGCAGTGAATGTTTTTTACGTTTTCCCAGCATCCCCGCTGGTGGCGTCATGAGCGCTGGTCGTCCCCTGTCCTCACCAGCACTTGGAACGGGGTCTTTCTCCTTGTAGCCCCTGCTTTGTGGGTTCCCCAGTGGCTTCAGCTTGTACTTCCCTGGCGATGACGATGCGGAGCAGGCTGCGGGGCGCCGTCTGTGCGCCTCGCGGCTCCCGGCCACTCTGGGCTCAGATTTTTTTGTATGCACCAGACGGACCCTTTGTCAAGCAGCTGACTGGCAGGTGTCTCAGGCTGTGGCTTGTCTCCTGTCGCTTCCCTCACCTTGACCAGATCCGTGTGTCTGCGTGTTCTGTGGCCTGTGGTTTCCAGGTCGTGTCTGAGAATCTGCCTGCTCTGAGTGCACAGATCCTGTTTTGCCACAGAAGTTTCATGGTTTCAGGTTTACGTTTGCTAACTGTTGTTTTCAGTTTTGTTTGTGTGCATGTGTGGTCAGTACTTGTTTTTATGTTTTTTAAAGGATTTATTTATTTGAAAGACAAAGTGACAGAGGAGATAGGAGATTTTTTAAAGATCTCTTTTTTTTTAAATTTTTTATTTTTTATTATTATTATTTTTTTGACAGGCAAAGTGGACAGTGAGAGAGAAGAGAGACAGAGAGAAAGGTCTTCCTTTTGCCGTTGGTTCACCCTCCAATGGCCGCCGCGGCCGGCGCGCTGCGGCCGGCGCACCGCGCTGATCCGATGGCAGGAGCCAGGAGCCAGGTGCTTTTCCTGGTCTCCCATGGGGTGCAGGGCCCAAGCACCTGGGCCATCCTCCACTGCACTCCCTGGCCACAGCAGAGAGCTGGCCTGGAAGAGGGGCAACCGGGACAGAATCCGGCGCCCCGACCGGGACTAGAACCCGGTGTGCCGGCGCCGCTAGGCGGAGGATTAGCCTAGTGAGCCGCGGCGCCGGCCTGATAGGAGATTTTCCATCCGCTGGTTCGCTCCCTAAATGGCCACAACGGCCAGGACGGGGCCAGGCTCTAGGCAGGAGCCTGGGCTCCATCTGGGTCACCCACGTGGGTGACAGGCGTCATCTGCTGCCCTCTCAGTGCCTTAGCAGGGAGTTGGATTGGGAGCAGAGCAGCTGGGACTTGAACCGGACTCTGATCTGGGATGCCCGCGTCACGGGGGCTGAACCCGCCGTGCCATAGTCCCCGTGCCCAGCACCGGCTGCTGGGAGGCCTCCCCTGGTCTTTGTGGGAGCCAGACGTGCAGGTTTATTGTGGACTCCCCCGTGCTCCAGCCTTTCCTGCCCCAGCCCCACGCTGTCTCGGGCGTGTCGACTTTGCCGTGGCTTCTGTCAGCCTCAGGCTCGTTCTCTTCCCGGTGGCTCAGGGTTCCCCTGACCCTCCGGTGCTTCCTGCTGGCACCCAGGTCGCTGTCGCGCTCCCCAGCCGGCGCTGCCCGTGGCCCCCCCTCCTCCCGGCGCTGCCCGTGACCCCTCCTCCTCCCGGCACTGCCCGTGGCCTCTCCTCCCGGCGATGCCCGTGGCCCCCCCTCCTCCCGGCATTGCCCGTGACCCCTCCTCCTCCCGGCACTGCCCGTGGCCACTCCTCCCAGCGCTGCCCGTGGCCCCTCCTCCTCCCGGCATTGCCCGTGGCCCCCCCTCCTCCCGGCGCTGCCCGTGGCCTCTCCTCCTCCGGCGCTGCCCGTGGCCTCACGCTCATCCTCTCCCCTCAGGGTCACCGTGCCGCTACTGAAGATGCTTGACCAGATGCTGGCCAACGGGTGCTTTGAGGTCTTCGGCGTGGAGGAGAAGTGAGGCTTTTACTCAACACCTCTTTCCTGGTTACGCCTAAGGAGCTCAGTTTTGAAGGAAAAATACTTTGTTCCAGAGATCAGAATTCTTGGAGACAGTTCTCGTGCCCACAGAGCCAGCTTTTATACAGACTGTGGTTCTGGCCAGCAGGCATCGGGGGAGGAGCGGGGGCCGGGCAGGCTCGTCCAGCCAGCAGCTGAGGTGTCTGGGTGGGCGCTGGCAGGTGGGACTAGAGTCACAGAGGGCCTGTGGGTGAACGAGGGTCACGGGGACCCCTGGTGAGAGCTGGGGCCCCCTGCAGGCAGAGCAGGTGGGCTCAGCTCTGTCTGCTTCCGTGGGGCCCTCGGCCTCTGTATTCCTGGGGGTGCCTATTCCCGTTTCCAGGCTGGCTTTCTGGGCCATCTGGACCACTGGGACGCAGCCCCAGCCCCAGCTGAGAGGCCTGCGTGCATCTGGCCCTGTGCCTGGGCTGCACTGTCTGGGTGACAGCCCGGAGCCTGGGCCTCTGCCTGCGTCAGGGTCAAGTTCTGGTCCTATTGCTGCTGAAGACTCGAAACAAAGGCTGCGCCTCCCGGCACCCCCGGTGGCAGCCAAGGCCCCAGGCCGAGGACAGACCGTGGGCAGGGACAGGTCGGCTGAGCTGGCAGCCATGTGGCCAGCTAGCGGCAGAGGGGCTGGAGACTGCTGGGTGCACATGGACCAGTGGACGTGCGGGTTGCTCTGGTGAGGGGTGTGGGAGAGAAGTGGGGCCGGCTGCAGGCCGAGTGCCGAGCAGCCCGAGGATGGAGCCGCGCTTCCCTGAGGCAAGTGGGCTCGCAGAGGGCCCACGGGGTTGGCACAGTCTGGGTGGGAGGAGCCAGAGGCTGAGGACCAGTGATGGGCGTGCTGGTCACTCGGTCCTCAGCAAGCATCACAGTGGCTGGGGCCAGACCCGGGGCACGGGGACTCTGAGCGACCGTGAGGTCTGGAAGGGACATGGCTGTGAGCTCCTCGTCTGGTCTTCACCCCAGGGGGATGCGGTTCTCCCTGGGAGCTGCTGACACAGCTGACGGGGCCGCCTGCGACCCTGATCCTGTGAGCCGCAGGGTGGGGACGTGGGCGGTGGTTGTCCGCTTGCCAAGCAGTTACCGCTCCTGTCACCTCGGTGTCACTGGAGCTGGCCTCTGGTCACTTGGTGGCAGCAGCTGCCCTGAGTGCCACAGGCACAGCCCTGAGTGCCTGCCCTCCTTCCAGCCACCCCTTCTGTGTGCGGCTGCTCGCGCTCTGCAAGAGAGAGACCAGCAAGTCCAGAGACGTCCAGAAGCTCCGCTCAGTCACCGCCGTGTGAGTCGAGCCTGTCCCAGGCGGTGAGGGGAGGGGCTCGGGGGCTCCAGGTGGGGGCTGTAGTTACGGTTAGTCCTAAGGCTGCCTAAATGGTGTGTTCTGGTGTCTGTTTTTAATAATCGTAGTGCATGCCGGGCTGTGATGGTGACCCAGCCGTTCCTGCTGGCACATGGGCACCAGGCTGGCCCCTGTGCCGGGGTGAGGGTGTGGGGCTTCACGAGGGCCCCAGAGAAGTCCTGAAGTGAGGCGGTTTGCACAGGCACAGAACCAGCTCCCCGGCCTGCGGGAGCTGTGTGCTCGTGCACCCGCGTGCAGCCCGGCAGGCACTCGTGACGGCTCTCCGGCTGTGCAGGTTCTGTGGGATGGTGCAGTTCCGTGGTGACGTGAGGAAGAAGGTGCTCCTGCAGCTGCTGCTGCTGCTGTGCCACCCGTTCCCTGTGGTGAGTGCGCGGCTGGGTGCGTCCACCTGTGGCCCAGGACGCTCTGGGGGTGCAGGCCGCGGAAGCAGGGCAGCAGGTTCTCTGGGTTCTGCTGGCTCCAGTCCAGGGGCCCCTGCACCCAGAACCCCGCCCCAGGGTTAGGTCCCCGGGATTTCTTTCCAAGATCCACAGGTGGCATTTTCCTACAAGGTAAAAACCTTTTGCACAAAGCAGTGTTTCTTAGAGAGGTGGCCGGGGCCACGGCCTCGGCACCCTCCGGGGCCGTCAGCACCACCTCTTGGGTCCTAACCTGCTGGCTGAGGGCCTCTGGGGAGGCCTGGGGATTCTGAGCCCCCCACCCATGCGATGTTACCAGCATGGCACAGGCAGGAAAGCAAGCACGTGGGGTGGTTTTCCTCTGGGTGGGGGAGAGGGGGCTTCTTGAGGGAGTGGAGTGAGGGAGTGGCCTGGCTGGCTGCCGCGGACATGGTGGGCAGTGGGGGCGCCCCTACTCCCGTTACCTCTGCTATGTCCTCGTGTGCTGCTCCCCCCAGATCCGCAAGAGCACAGCGAGCCAGGTGTATGAAATGGTGCTGACCTACAGCGACGTGGTGGGTGTGGACGTCCTGGAAGAGGTCATGGCGGTGCTCAGCGACACGGCGTGGTGAGTGGGGGCCCCCCCCTTCTGTCCCCGAGTGCACCAGGCTCTGCTGAGAGTCCAGCTGTGGGGGCCCGGGCTCCAGTTTCTCTGTGGAGGGCTGGCGGCTCTGCCCCTTGGCGGCAGGCTCCTTGGCTCCGTGTGCTGCCGTTCCATTAGAACACGGTGCGGGGGTGAGTGACCCCGAGGCTGCTGCCCCGACTCCCCTGGGGAGGGCCCTGGGTCTTCGCTGAGTTACTGAGGCCACGTGCGGCTTCAGAGACGACAAGGAGCGGGGAGTCCCCACAGTGGGGAGGGCGGGCGGGTGGAGGAGCAGAAGCGCTGCAGGCGGGGGTCCGGTGTGCTGGGCCGAGGTCCTGGAAGCATTCTGGTGCTCACCGTGACGGCAGCAGCAAGCACTCTGGTGCTGCGTGCTGTGCTCCAGGGGCCAGTGCACGCTCTCGCACACGTGCACACACACATGCTCACACACTCATTTACCTGCATACATGCGCTCACGTATACACGCGGTCACACTGGCCATCACTGCACGCTCCTGGGCACACACTGTCACCTGCTCACCTGTGCACTCACGGACACACACACTCCCATCTTAGGTGGCGCAGGCGTTTGGACACCAGGGGTCGGGGTCTCTGTGCTGGCCCCAGACACCAGCACCAGGGCTGTCAGGGTCCACGCACCCTGCTCAGCAGGCGAGGGGGCGGGGGGTGGCCTGCTCGTTTCCCTGAGGGCGGGGCCGTCACTGCCAGGGTCACTCCCATTTCTGCCTCCCTGGAAGAACGCCTGGTATGGCAGCCACGGTGTGCAAAGCCTGGTGACTGACCGGGCCTTGAGGCCGTCCTCAGCCAGATCCTGAGCGTCTGCTTGCAACGGGCAGGGGGAGCAAGGGCCGCGCTGTCAGCGCCGCACCTGCCAGTGCTGTGGGCTTCAGCAGGGCAGGGAGCTCTTTCCCCGTAACTTAGACCCCTTTTCTGTAAAACTTCAAATAATATAAAGTAGCTTTTCCTGTTACATAAAAGAAACACACCCAGTACTTCTCCATGGCATTGCTAAGCCTAGCTTTCATTTTTAATGAAAATAATACATGGCTGGATTCAAATAAAACTTACTTAAATAAAAGAAAAAAGCCATAATGAAGTCTGTGCCGCCCTGGGTTGGGCCGCAGCCCCTCCCCCAGCAGTGGCGAGGGAGGGTAGCCACCTCCGAAGGTGTCTTTTCTGCCTGCTGCCCGAGCGAGCATCCGCCTGGGTGTGGGTCCCAGGGTGAGTGGGGCAGCTTTCCCCCAGTTCTGGATCCAGGGTGACGGGGCCTCTGCCCAGCAGTAGAGGGTCCCTGGGAGTTGGTGCTAAGTGCACATTTGGTGCTGGGCCTCACGGCGCTCTTCCCTCCTCAGGGAGGCAGAGCTCCCGGTCGTGAGAGGACAGCGGAATCGCCTGTGTGACCTCCTCAGCGTGCCCAGACCACAGCTGGTCTCCAAGGTAAACCGAGTAACCCACGCTGCCCACTCGTGGGACCCCGGGGGAACCCGGTCCTCCTGGGCGGCCGGGCTGTGTGAGCGACAGAGCTGCTTGCCCCTGGCCTGCGAGGCTCCCACTCCAGGGCCCCCGTGCTCCCTGTCCTCACCTGTCTGCTCCCAGGAGTGGCAGGGCTGAGGGCGCTTGGCTCTTCCTCCTGCAGCCGAGAGAACAAGCGAGCGGGGGTCTCGGGGTCTCGCAGGCACTGGGAACTCGAGCTCACCTGGCCCAGGCCAGCTGTTGAGCGCTGAGGGTGCTGCCCCGAGCACGCCCAGGCCTCTGCACTTGTCACACACGTGCCGTCAGCACGCCTCTCGACTTGCAGTGCCACTGGGCACCAGCCGACGCGAGATGCTCCTCCCACTGTCATGTGCCTCGAGCCGCGTGGCCCCTCATCCTGCCTCTCGAGACTCCCCCATCCCCGCTCTGACCTTTCCCGCGCCGCCTCCGCTGTCGCCTCCCTGACGCAGTGTCCATCGCAGCCGCCTCTCGCCTTCCACGTCCCGAGGCCCTGGTGCCTGCAGCTGTGGCTCCTGAGGGTCCGTGTCTGCCCCGGGGAGTTTCACGATAGTCCACACACACTCTTGCCCTGCTGTCCGTGCTGTCAGTCCTCGTGTGCTGGTGCCCGTCGCGCTCCCGCCCTGCTTGTCGGGGTCGTCTGCCTCCAGGCACCCTTCTCCCTCGGTCCGACACATTCCAACCTGCCAGCCCCTTCTTTCTTTGAGAAACCTTTGCCTACTATGAGGTCACTCCACCTCCTGATTTTCCTGAAAGCTTTTTATAACACAGAAACTGGCAGTTCACCTGGCTGATGGTTGTTGCCTGGGGGTGAGAGGGGTTGTGTCCAGCTGAGCCGACTCCACTCTTGGCACCAAGTGACAAGTCAGGTGACAGCCCGTGAGAGAGAGGCGGTCTTCCCTGTCCTGGCCATGGATCTGGACCCATCCGTATCCCAGGCGCGGGCTCATCCTAGGTCATGAGTTCGTTCTTCAAGTACCTTGATTCTTCTTGGCTCTTTTATTTCCATAAAGCTTTCCGCATCAGCTCAGCGTGCAGCGTAAAGCCGGCCAGGAGCTGGGCTGAGGTCACGTGCAGCCCGAACGTTGACTCAGGCAGCACTGGCAACTGACGCTGCGCATCTTTAAAAAGAAGTGGGGGAGGGGGCAACCCAGGGAAGAGGGGAGGGCTGGTTCACTCCCCATGCAGCTGTAATGGCCAGGGCTGGGCCAGGCCAAAGCCAGGAATTCCACCGTCCTCTCCCGCGTGGGTGGCAGGGGCCGCATCAGCAGCAGGGCAGCCAGGACTTGGTCTGGCACTCTGTGTGGGATGCTGGCGTCACAGTCACAGGCGGTGGTTTCACCGACTGCCGCTACACCTATTTTTGTCACCGTCCCTGGGTTCTTGCATAGTCTGGGATGTGTCTCTGGTTCCCTTGGCCGGGGCTGACCTTGGTGAGCCGTCCGTGGCTACCTGGCTTTTCATCAGTAGCGTTTCACGTGGACTCTGAGGACTCGCATCTTCTTACCCGTCGGCTCCTGCGTGGCCCACTTTATCCGTTAGAGCCCACAGGTGATTACTCGCAGTTGTGTTAAATTCCTGGTCTGGTAACTCCGACGTCCGCCGTGGCCGAGTCTGATCCTGGTGTTGCTTTCTCCTGGCGTTGTGCCTGTCGGGCCGTGTGCTGGGTGCAGTCACGGGACCTTGACACCTTGACTCTGAGGACGCAGCGTCCTGGCTGCCAGCTGCTGCCAAACGTTTGCTGGAGTGGGGTTCCAGAGCCGCGGCTCCTCCAGGACCTCTGTCCATGCTCAGCCCGGACTCTGGCCTTGGCGTCCTCCTCAGAGGGCTTCGGTCGCACACTCTTTCACGCGTCTCTCCTGGGGCTCTGCTGGTGTGCGGGCAGGATGTGGGTGAACCCCCCAGTCTCCCAGGGGCCCCGCCTCAGTCTGCCCTCACGGGTGCTGTTGTGGGGGCAGCTCACTGTGTGTGCAGTGCGTACGCACAGCTGCGTAAGGTCCCTGGAGAGGAGGCCCCTGGGTGCAGAAGCTCCCGATAGCCCCGCCAGAGCCTGGGCTGCTCACGGAGGCAAAGTACAGTGCTTCAGTGCCCGCAGGTTTCGGCCCAGCCGCCTCTGCTCTGGGGAGCTGACCGTGGCTACAGTTCTTGCGTCTCGGCTCTGTTGTACAGTGGGTGATGCCTCCAGTTCTTGACCCACTGCAGCTGACCCCACTGCCGCCGAGGACCCCACCAAACCGTCTGGCTGTGCTCCCCGACTCCATCTTGACCCTGTGTCCCTGTCTCTCCCTTCAGTCTCGTCAGCGCTCATGAAACTTGAAACTGTGTACCCGGAGCTTGCAGTCTAGGCTGTGACACGTCCTGCTGGTGGACAGGCTCCGTCAGGGACAGGGCTGCCTGGTGCTGCCACACCCACACTGGGGCTTCTGGGTCTGTGATACCTGTCCCTCCCTGCCCCGCTTTCAGCCTCGTGTTCGTACGTCTCAGTGGTCTTTCTCTGCAGTTCGTGGTCAGGTCACGCCTCCGCTCCCGTGGAGCAACCTGCGTTAGCTGGGATGTTTTATCCATCTAGGTGACCACTGACGTGGGCCCACACCTAGCACCGTTGCTTGTCCTCACTTGGATTTTTACTGGTTTCGTTCCTCCCTGCTCTTCTGTTGGTGATGATGTGGTAAGAGGATCCCAGCATCAGCTGTGGCTCTGCCGCCCCCCTTCAGGCTCTCCACGGACACTGGGGTCTCCCAGCTGCCAGGGGGGCTCCTGTGAGCAAGGCGGTGGATCTTCTAGGCTGCGCTCTGCCTGCTGGGTCCTCTCAGCCCCTTCACTTCTCGGTTGTTCCTGCCGTTTACTTTGTGTGTGCCGTCCGCTGGGCACTGATTTAGTCGTCGTTTGACATTTTTGTCTGTCTCCATTCCCAGTGCTGTACCCAGGCCCTCACACCATGGTGGCAACAGGCTGTGTGTTGTTCACGGTCTCCTGAGGGTAGAGGCCAAACTCAACATCAGACTTGCAAGTTCAGTGTGCTTTTTACATTTTTATTAGGGAAAACTTCAAGCGTTCATGAAGGTTACAGGGGCAATTAGTGAGCCTCCCCACAAGGCACCTGGCCTCCAGTTGTTGGGGACATGGCGGAGACACGCAGGAGGTGGTGCTGGCCAGCCTGACCCTGTCCTGTCTGTCTGCAGCCTGGGGCCTGCTGACGCTGGTCCGGGAGCCGAGCCCTCGAGCTGCCTGGTGGAGGACTTCCTGTCCCCAATGGAGGAGTGGATGCCGGCAGTCAACATGGAGCCCTGCGGTGACCATGCCTCGAGGTTCCCAGCAGAGGGCGCTGTGCTTTGGGGATCTGGGTGTTGATGCTTCTGCCTTTACTTACACACAAACATGCTTCCTATAAAATCATGTACCACACGGTCAGTGCCTTCGTCTGTCTCTGAGACCGATGCACGCGAGAGCAGCAGAGCCGGCCCCCGGGGAGACGAGGCTGTGGTGGGCCCTCTTGCCGTGGAGGGTGCGCCTGCTCCAGGAATCAGGGTCTGCCCAGTCACGTTTCTCCGCTGAGATGGAAATCATGATACAAAGGCCAGAGGAGCCGCTAAGCCCCAGCTGCAGGAGTGGTGGGCCTCCCTCCCACCTCCACATACGGGCCTGTTGCACAAGCCCACGGCGCTGCCCGTGTGCAGTTTAGGAGGGACAGGTATGCAGCCAGCGGCTCTGCCACACCTGCAGGGGACTGTCCGTGTGTGTCCCAGGGTGACGTGGGATGCAGACGACTGGTCTGTTCCTGAAGCAGGCGTACCTCACGGACGCCGTGTGCCCGCTGTGCGGCAGCCACTGAGGGCTCTTGGCAAACATGGCCTCTGCTTCTGTCCCTGTGGGTGCTCGCACTGGTCCATCCTAGAGCGAGGTGGGGCGATGATATGGGTAAGAAGTGAACCCGTTAGCAGCTCCACCCTGTCCATCCAGGGTCCTGTCATGCTCACAGGACCTTGGGGTGCCCCCAGCACCACCTGGTGGGCAGCGGCCCCCTCTTGAGCTGCTACTGTTGCTGAATGAGAGCCACACATCGGAGACTCAGAGGAAGCTCCTGGCTCAGCCCCAGCCTTTGCGGCCATTTGGGGAGTGGACCAGTGGATGGAAGACCTTTCTCATTCTCTCAACCTTTCAAATAAATAAAAAAGAAATCTTAAAAATATTTTGAGTAAATTTAAGGCAAGTTCTGTCAGTAGACTGCCGTGAACTATGACGAGCAATCCAGCTGAACAGGAAGCTGTCAGACTGTCCCACGTGTGCCCGCAGCTGGGGTCACTGCCTCTGAAGACATTAAACATTCAGGAGGAGACGGGCTAACCCACGCGCAGAGTGCATGTTACTGAAATTGGTGTGTTCAGTGTGAAATTTAGCAAGCGTATGATGCAAACACAAAAGCCTGCCCTAATGGTACATGTGCAGGATGCAGACACACTGTGTGCACACATACTTTCAATAACAGACTCATTTTAAAAATGCATGGCTTTAAAAGAAATTATAATGAAAATATATTTAATGCAAGTTAATAAAATAATGTGAGGCCGGTACCGCGGCTAATCCTCCGCCTTGCGGCACTGGCACACCAGGGTTCTAGTCCTGGTCGGGGCGCCGGATTCTGTCCTGGTTGCCCCTCTTCCAGGCCAGCTCTCTGCTGTGGCCAGGGAGTGCAGTGGAGGATGGCCCAAGTGCTTGGGCCCTGCACCCCATGGGAGAAGAAGCACCTGGCTCCTGCCATCGGATCAGCATGGTGCGCCGGCCGCAGTGCGCTGACCGTGGCGGCCATTGGAGGGTGAACCAACGGCAAAAGGAAGACCTTTCTCTCTGTCTCTCTCACTGTCCACTCTGCCTGTCCAAAAAAAAAATCAAAATAGAAGGGACGGTGAAAATTGGCTGAACGTAAAATGCAGGCAGAGAGATGAGTGAGGCGGCTCAAGCAGACCCACCTGGAGGGCTGTGCTCTCAGCTGAAGTGCAGGAAGTCCCGGCCCTCGAGCAAGTGCAGCGACCGCAGGTTCTCCTCAAACTCGCCCCCTGTGAGGTCCTGTGGAGGGAGCAGAGGGTCCAGCTTGGTCCAGCCTCCTGTGGCTCCAGGAGGCCACGGCAGAGCCTCCCGCTGGGGCGAGGGTGTGGGCTTGCCTGGGTCCACTTTCTGCTAATAGGCTGAAGGACAGCAGAGCTGGTAGCGTCTGGTGCTGCTCACACACTAGTCCTGTCAGTCATCAGGGTATGTGGGAGGGGTCTGAGGAGGTCCCAGCCCCTCCCTGCACATGGTATCTGCCCCCTCCCCTGGCCATCCAAGGCAGACCCACCTTCTTCCCCCACCCCTGTGCCCCAACCCAGAACCTGCAGGCAACGCCCGCCCAGTCGCCATGCAGTGACCCCCATAGGAGGCTCCTGGAACAGGAACTGCATGTCAGGGCCACCGGCTGCCCGCTGGCTCTGCCTGATCCCTCCCGCCTGCCACCCCCATCCTCGCAGCAGACAAACCAGGCCTTGCCTCTGGGTGCCCAAATACTTGTCCTGTGGACTGGTTCTGGCCAGGCTGCCCAGCTCTGACACCCCTGCCTGGGGCCACAGGTTTAGCAAATGCCCGCTAAGTACAAGATCAGGGGGATCTAGGTGCCCCACCCCCAGCACCTGTCGCCCAGGCTTCCTCCTGCCTGGAGGACTCGGCTCCTGAAGACACAGCAGGCATCACGGCGGGTGTGAGTCCGGGCCTCACTCATCCATCTGTCCTGCCTGGCTCTACCCCTACCCAGGCTGTGTCGGAGTCTGTACTGGCTCTGCCACTGCTGTGACTACTGATCCCTGACTAGAACTACTTCAGTGAAGAACATTCTGCCTGGAGAGACTGAAATGTTTGCCCTGTGCCCTCTCTCGGGCCCCCTTCTTCCTCCTCTTATCTCTGTCAACACATCGGGCTCAGAGGCCAGGCCTGCCCAGAGTCTGGCTCAACAGTAAATAAAACAGCCTGAAAATCAGCTGGACTGGAGGTCGACATGTCCCGGTAGGAGTGGCGGGGAACACGTTTGCAAGACATAAACCCAGCAATGGCCAGCACCCAGAAGTCAGAACTCTTATGGATCATGAGAAACATCACACAAGAGGTGTCCCCAGTGCCCAGCAGAGGGACGCAGGACACTGTGGACGCCTCGTGTCTCATCTGCACACACATCCCAACCCCGGAGCACCCCTTCCCCTAGGCAGGTGGCAAAGCCTGATCATCTGGTGTGGGCCGACTTTGCCAGACGGGCTGAAGACACAGCTGTCCCCCGTGACTCGTCGCTGGGCTGGCCCCAGGAGACACAGGCAGCTGCTTGTCCGGTCCTAGCAGCGCCATGGTGGCCACGGCACTGGGAGCCACCTGCAGGCTGGGTCCCTTAGTGTGGCCAGTCCAAGGCCACAGAGACACGTGTGCACCTCAACACGTTGAGTGAAAGGAACCAGAAACAGCACAGTTTCATTGCGTTCAAGTGGACTACAGGGACAGTCAAGAGTAAACCTTGTGGTGTAGGGACGCGTGTTGTGCACAGCACAGAGTGATCAGGCAAGCAGGGTGAGAGCGGGCTTCCATGGCCACAACAGTCAGGTCTGGGCCAGGCCAAAGCCAGGAGCCAGGCACTCCATCTGGGTCTCCCACATGGGTGGCAGGGGCCCAAACACTTGGGCATCCTCCACTGCCTTCCCAGGCACATGAGCAGGGAGCTGGATCAGAAGCTGAACAGCCACGCCTCGAAACGGCACTCCAGTGGGATGCCAGTGTCACCAGCGGCAGCGTGACCTGTGCCACAGCACCGGCCCCACTGTGGTTCTTCCAGACCAGGCCAGGCTGCCCGGGCTAGCACCTGCTCAACCCACAGGCAGCTGCATTCCCCACAGGAGTGCCAGCTGCCAGTCAAGGAGCACGTGGTAACCCGTTTCCTGCTTTGCCATTACTTGTCCTGTGATTAATAAAACTGTCTACCAAAGCAGGCTTGGACTTGACCCACGTGCCACAGCCTGCCAGCCCCACGCAGGCTGTTCTCTGAATTTGTGACAGTTGACAACAGACATTTACTGAAGAAGAAAAACGTGACAAAAATTACAGAAAAGAGTAAGGAAGACCACTCTCACCACCAGTCACTGCATGAAGCTGCGGTGACTTGTGGTACCTGGGAGATGAGAGGCAGAGAGGCCCCCGCCCTGCCTGGACCCATGGTGTAGTCTGGAGAGAAACGCATCACTTAAAAACTGGTGCTGGGACAACAGGTATCCAAGAGGAAAAAATCATTTGGACCTCTAATCTTTGCAGCACAATGAATTCCAATTGAATGAAATACGTAATAATAATAATAATAATAAGTCCTGGGAGCAAACTTGGAAATGTTTTTAAATTTTATAACCAGGGTGACTATCTTGGGATAAATAAAACTTCAAAGCCACAGTAGACAGTAAATTTGTTTATACTGATATGGCAAAAGTACCCTGAATTTATAAACATAGTCAATCATCAAATGACACAAAATTTGTAATTGCAATGTTTCTTTCCCTTATGTTGAGAAAAATACTGAAAGGCCAATAAAAATGATTAATAAAAAGAAAAATTAGCTGAAAAGGGAACCAGGAGCACGCAAACATGGGAGACCCTCTGCTTCAAGTCCCCAAGCATCACCCTGACCTAACCCTCTGTTATGAGGGACGAAGACCTGCACTCTGTCCCGGGAGGGCGTCAGCAGTCACAAACCCCCACGGCTGGGTCAAAACCATTCCTGTCTGGCTGTGTCCTGGCAGACGAATCTCGCATTTCTAACCCCTTGGGTGAATGGAGGTAACACAGAGCCCCACTGCAGGAGCACTGCACCAGCAAATGATCAGAACTGGCCCACGAGCGCACCTGAGAAAGCAGGTCACAGGCATGTTTTAACTGAGACTCACAAAATCCTCCTAAATCTCTCTGCTTTCCCACTGCTTTGGTAAATTTGCTGAAATGGCTGGAAATTCCCCTGAATAAAAAGCTAACGGGGTTGGGATGCGCCCGTGGATTCTCACAGAATCACTTCTAAGAGGGCACAGAGAGCAAGATACGCAACACGCATGGGGCCTGCGGCCACTGTGTGTGTGTGTGTGTGTCCGTGCACGCACATGCGTGCACGTGGTCTCTGGGAGAAGACGTGAGACATGACCACAAACAGACGACTGGGGCTGTGAGAGGAAGCCCACTTCTACCCCAAGCCTACTCCCCAGAGTGCAGCAATGAGCAGGGTGGGTTTGATTCACAGAAACCCTGGGTCCCCGAGAAGCAGACTCAGAACAGCCGTCGCCCCTGGAACGCCCCACGCGTGTAACCCTCAATGTTTCACCTGCTTCAGCTGTAAACTTCCCCCGACTGCCCCGGCAACTTGGACCTTTGTTTATCCTGGCCTTAAAAGGATTTCATTCCTTTCTGGAACTGTCTTCAAACCAGAAACCCTAAAGCCAGGCAGGCTCGGTGGCCCCGAAGGCCATGAGGAGGTGCTGGGTGGGGCCAGCGCTGCGGTGTAGCAGGTTAAGCCACTGCCTGCGGTGCTGACATCCCATATGGTTCAAGTCCTGGCTGTTCCACTTCCAATCCAGGCCCCTGCTAATGTCTGGGAAAGCAGCAGAAGGCACAAGTCCCTGGGCCCCTGCACCCACATGGGAGACCTGGACGAAGGTCCTGGGGCTCTTGGCCTTGGCCTGCCCAGCTCTGGCCGTTGCAGCCATTTGGGAAGTGAATCAGCCGATGCAGATCTCCCTCTCTGTCTCTCCTTCTCTCTGTAACTCTTTCAAATAAATCTTTAAAAAAAAAAAAAGGTGCTGAGTGTCACTCATCATCAGGGAGAGGCCAATCAAACATACCCTACAGTCAAACAAGACCAGAAAATAACAGTGCTGGTGAGCACGTGGAGAAACAGGAGGCCCCACACATGGCCGGCGGGGTGGAAAACGGCGCTACCGTTGTGGAAAACGTTTTGCTGGGTCCTTAAAGAATCCGTCAAACTACCTCTGACCAGCAACCCACTGCTACGGATACAGCCCAGAGAAGTGAACTCTTGGGTCCACACAGCATTATGAGTTGCCAAGAGTTGTTCCCTATGAGGTCTTGTTTCTGACGGTTCTGCCAGTGCAGGCCTGGGCCAGTTTCCTGTTGCTGTGAAACAGAATCCCACAAACCAGAAGCACACGCCAACCTCACCAACCTGGGGCTGGAATCTGGGATCAGACTGCTAAGACCGGCAGCCCGGCCTCGTGAGCTGGAAGCTGCTGGAAGCAGCGCTTCTGTCTCCATCTGTGTGTTTCCAGGCCCTCACACCTGGGGCTGGCTCCCTTCATCGGCCAGCCCGTCTGGAGACTGGGTGTGCCGGGCCACCTCACCCAAGGCACTGGGACTCCCCTACCTGGCAGCTGCTACCCGCTGCCCACTCTGGCCCTGTCAGTGGGTCACGTTAGGGCTGAGACTGGTCGGGGAGCATCCACTGTGTGGCCTCTGTGCGCCGCCTGCTCAGGCCTCAGTGCCATGGTGGGGCAGAGCAGTTAGATGCTGGAGCTGGTAACAAGCTGTGCTTTCTGTGTTTTTCTTTTTTTATTTATTTTTATTTATTTTTATTTTTTTTTTAAATTTTTTTGACAGGCAGAGTGGACAGTGAGAGAGAGACAGAGAGAAAGGTCTTTGCCGTTGGTTCACCCTCCAATGGCCGCCGCGGCCGGTGTGCTGCGGCCGGCGCACCGCGCTGATCCGATGGCAGGAGCCAGGTGCTTTTCCTGGTCTCCCATGGGGTGCAGGGCCCAATCACCTGGGCCATCCTCCACTGCACTCCCTGGCCACAGCAGAGAGCTGGCCTGGAAGAGGGACAGAATCCGGCGCCCCAGCTGGGACTAGAACCCGGTGTGCCAGCGCCGCTAGGCGGAGGATTAGCCTAGCTGGCCTGTTTTTCTGTCTTAAACCAGGAGTGAAAGGGCATGACCTTCACTGGATAAAGGACACTTAAGAAAAGAGCAAACCAAAGATAGTGCCCCACCACTGTCCGGGGTGGGAGGCAGGCAGGTGGCAGCACTGTCTACACTGCAAATCCCAGAGAACACACCCTGTGACGAGGGGCCGTAGAAGTTTCACCTGCCAGCTGGTTGTCAAACCAACACCAAGTCCAACTCCGTGCTGGAGGCCAACAGTGGGCAGGCAGACAGGCTGTGAGAAAGAGCACTTACTAGGGCAACAGAACTGCTGAGGTGCCCAGGAACAAAATGGAAGACATGGAAGGACTCAGCCACGTGGGCGTTCCCAAGTTCCCAGCTGGGAGTTTCAGGGAGCTGACAACAAAGAAGAGCAGAGGCACGCAGGGAGCGCTGTCCAGCAGCAGTGCCCTAGGACAATGGCAGGTCATGGGACAGAGGGAGCCTGGTGCACTGCCCACAGTGTGCAGCTCACCTCCAGGTGGACCCAGGCTGGAGGGGGACGCCTGACGTGGCCCCGTGCTGGTCCAGGAGAACCTGCTTCTCTCACCTCAGGGAAGACTTCCTATCTGTCACAGTCACCATAAAACCTGGCAGGCAACCCTGAACTCAAGGTGAATTCTGGGATGGGGCGAGTCAGTGGAGGAGCTGAGCACCGTTACCAGGCAGAAAACTCCTAACAAGCAAAAGGAGAGGACCAAGGACCCAACAGAAATGGGATGGGCCCCCGGTGACTGCCCCAACCGCCAGCTGGAAGCTGGTGTCATGGTAACACATGGTGTGGGGGAAGGACCGTCCAGAACGACGCCGACAGTGACACGAGGCCAGGGAGCGCTCGTCAACAGGCCGCGGGGCGCTCCGCATGGAGCATTACTCAGTGCCTATGCTGAGACAGCCGCCTGCCACAAGCACGTCAGGCCTCACGCAGTGGGAGACTGGCACAGTGCTGAATCCCTGCACCCACACAAGCCAAGAAAGGAGATTTAGGAACAAGCTCAGGAAGACTAAACAGCCGTGGTCTCTCAGCCGGAGCCGGAGCTGGGGCAGAGGGGAAAAACGGCAACGCCAGCCCTGCAGCTGCAGCACTGGGGCTGGTGCCTCCTGACTTCCGGGGTCAGCTGTGGAAGTGCTCAAGTGCAGACCTGACAGCAGCTGCACGGGGAAGTCCAGGTGCGCCCACCTCTTCCTGATACCCGTGTGGGCGGCAGCTGCTGCTCCTGCCCTAGCCCTGGGTGTCCCGGTGGATGTGAGACAAGAGCTGGCCTGAAATAAGGGTGTAAATGACTGTGGCCAAGTGAACCCACATCCATGCTCCCATAACAGGGTCCTGTCCATACCACACAACCACCTGTTGGCATGGCAGAGCCATGAGCCCCCATGGTACCACCATACTCACCAGCTTCACGCAGATGACAAAGGGGGGCTGGGCAGCTCGAAAATGCAGGATGGGGATCCGGGGCCTGGGCCTTTCCTGAGACAGGAGAGAGATGGAGTCAGCCCTGCAGGGACTGTCCAGGGGTGGGTGCCATGATGGGGGGAGGGGCATCTGGGCCAGGACAAAAGGCTGGATCAGGGTTTCCACCCTGCCAGACTTTACACAGCCACCTGCAGAACTAACCAGGGTGGATAAACCTGGAGGCCCAGACCAAGGAGGAACACAAAGGGGCATCAGCCCTCCTGCCCCCACCGCCAGGGTCAGGGTCTCCCAGGGAGGAGGGCTCCATGCCAATGTCCTCCCTGGCCGAGGACTGGCATGAAGGACCCCTCTCTGGGGGGCACCCTGCGGCCCCACACACCTGCGAGTCCTCATAGCAGTAAAAGCCCTTCCTGATCTTGTTCTCATCCACATCGCAGAAGGCAGCCACCTGGGGATGGGCAGAAAATGTGATGGCTGCTGGTCAGGCCAGGGTCCATGTGGCTGGACAGCAGGCAGAGGCGGGGGAGACTACCTTGCGCTGGTTGGCGGCAGTGAGGCTTCTGTACAGCCTGCGCCCCTGCTTGCCTGCATTCCAGATGGTGAACGCTGGCCAGTGGGGGAGGGCCCGCTCCTCCAGGAAGCGCACGCGGTAGGTCCAGATGGTTGTCCTGAAGCCAAGAGAGCAGCTGGATCTGGCCCCCGGAAACACGCACCCGCCCAGCCCTCAGGCTGCCCGCACCCCAGGGGTGGGGGGCTGCCCTCCCAGCTGTCTTCTCCAGGCCAGGCCAGCCCCTCCCATCAGCCCTGGGGGTGCAGATCCAGCAGGTGGGGCCTCCCTCAGTCACAGACTCCACACTGGGATGTTACCAGTTTACTGTGGTCAGGTGCACAGAGAGGGCCTATCTTTCTGACCCTAACACAGTTGTGGAACCTTCCCTTTAGAACTTGGAAGTTGGGGCCAGAATGGCACAGAGGGTTAAGCTGCCACCAACCTATGTCGGAAAGCTGGTTCAAGTCCTGGCTGTTCCACTTCCAATCTAGCTCCCTGCTAATGTACCTAGTAGAACCACTGATGACGGCTCAAGTATCTGGGCCCCTGCCACCCACGTGGGAGACCTGGATGGAGTTCCTGGCCCCTGGCTTCAGGTTGGTCCACTTGGGGAGTGAACTAGCAAATAGAAGATCTCTTTTGATCTCTGTTGATTCCTCTTTGTGTTGTCACTCTGCTTTGCAAATAAATAAGTGCATCTTAAATATATATAATATTTTATATATAATCATATTGTGAACATATTACATATGTGTTTTATACACACACACACACACACAAAGAGGACTGGCATGGTTCAAAGAGAAAGTTTTGCTGAGAAACATGTAGTACATATGTCACATGTGAAGACCACACTCAGGAGACTCATGGGCACAAATTTTAATTTCCAAAGACATTGCTCATTTATGTTCACTGCTGTGTCTGGAGTGTTTCAGAGAAAAATTGCTAAATTATATATAGTCCATTCTCAAAAAGAACAGAATCAGAGAGTGCTCTCCACAGGAAACACGAACAAGTTCAACTCTAGCAAAGCCCTTCCACCGTTCAAAGATGTTAAACTCAGACGTTCATCAGCTGATGGCTGGATAAAGAACACGGAGTGATATATACGCTGTGGACTACAACTCAAAGAATGAAATCCTGTCAAAATGGATGCAACTGGAAAATGTTTACTGAAATAAGCCAGTCTCAAAAAGACAAACATCACATGTTTTCCCTGATTTGTGGTAACTAATACCTGGAGTGCAAAAAACGTAATGCGTATGAGCAAAACCGACATTTTGAGATTTGATTATTGTTTGCAACCCTGGTCTATACTCTCGAGAAACAATGGTTTCTCTACTTACTACTTGTTGAATTCTTTACCTAATGGAGGGTTAAGCTTGTGACTGTAAAATACACCCAAAGAACGTCCACTGCAAAAGTTAAAAAGAAAAAGGAAGGAAGGAGGGAGGATAGGGTGGGATGTATCATTATGTTCTTAAATCTGTATATGTGACATTGTTTACCTTACATAAATTTCTTTAAAAAAAAAAAGATGTTTAATCCCACACAGAAACTCGCATTAGATCACTTATTTTGTGAACACAGAGAAGGCTTCATTGCCGGCAGACAGGATGAGGCACATGGTGCAGTCCCTGGCTTGCTGCCTGGTTCCCCGGGTGGCCACGCCGGTGGCACTGTTGACTGGGGTGTGACTTGCATTTTACGGATCAGTAGGGAACTCTCTTCACACAAGCCTAAGGCAGTGCACACACTTAAGAGTGAACCTTCAGGACAATGGCAGAAGAAATTCAAAACCACAGCCCAAGAATGTCCAGTGCCAAAGTCACGTGGCAGAACCTAGCTCAGACAGACAACCACCTTTAGTCTAAGTTTTCCAAACAAACAGCCAGCTATTTCAACTTAAACAGAAATGCAACCCCCAGAGTGCAAAGGTCAGAGGGTTCCACCAGACACCCCCGCGGCCCATACCCCACCAAGATTCAGAACACCCCTGGGAAGTCCCCAGGGAGCCCTCACCAGAGGACACAGGACATCACATGTTCACCAACGCCCATCTAGTTCCACCTGTGACAGAGCTTCCCGAGTGGCCCCGTGGCACTCTGCTTTCGCAGGTTTCCCAGCCCCGTGTCTGCGTATGTCACGTCAGCCCCTACTCTTATGGACGGCACGGGTTCTCTTTGCTAAGGAGCAGCCCACCACAGCAGAATGTGCCACTTACTCGCTGCTGACAGACATCTGAGTGGCTCCCCAGTGACCTGGCTGTCAGAAACATCATACTCCTCTAATGAACACCCCAGAAGTGCAACTGCTCGGTCACAAGGTACACATAAAGTTGTTTAATTAAAAAATGCCAAACATTTCCCCAAAGAAATGTACCAGCTGACACTCCCACAGTGGTGTGACAGAGTCTTCACAGTCCCATGTCTCTGGCAACATTCTGAACTACCAGATGTTAACTTTGGCCATTCTAGGTAGTGGTTGGAGGTCTGATTCTCCAAATACTAGTAATGATGAACACACTTTTCATTTGCTCACTGGCCATTTCTACAGCTTGCTTTGTGAATTGTCTTGTCAGTTCAAGCATTCTGCTTATTTTTATTGGGTTGTCTTTTTATAGTTGAGTTGTAGGTTTTTTAAAGATACATATACATTCTCCACGCTAGTCATCTTTTTATAAATGTTATTTAAGGTATACAAGTTTCATGTGTTTCATATGTACAAATGCAGGAACACAGTGATTTTTCCCACCCCACGCTCCCTCCCACCCAAGACTGCACCCTTCTTCCTCCTCCCTCTCCTATTCCCACTCTTAATTTTTACAAAGATCTATTTTCAGTTTTCTTTATACTCGTAAGATTAACCCTATATTAAGTAAAGAATTCAACAAAAAGTAGGAAGAAAACAGTCACAACAAGGGCTGTAAACAATCATTGAACCTCAAAATGTCGATTTCACTCCTTTATATTACCTTTAAAGTACTCTTAGTTACCACAGAGCAGGGAAAACATATGGTATTTGTCTTTTTGGGATTGGCTTATTTAACTAAGTATAATGGTTTCCAGCTGCACCATTTTGTTGTGGAAAGACAAGATTTCATTTTTTTTAACTGCTGAGTAGTATTCCATGGTGCATATACACCATATTTCTTCACCAAATCATCAGCTGATGGCCATCTGGGTTGATTCTGTATCTTACTTAGCTATTGTGAACTGAGCTGCAGTCAACACGGGAGTACAGATCACTTTTTCACTTGCTGATTTCATTTCCCTTTGGTAAATTCCCAAGGAATGGATGGCTGGGTCACATGGTAAGTCTACATTCAGATTTCTGAGGTATCTCCAAACTGTCTTCCACAACGGCTGTACCAGTTTACATCCCCACCAACACCTTTCCCCCCACATCCTTGCCAGCATTTGTTGATTTCTGTATGAGAGCCATTCTAACTGGGGTGAAATGGAACTGCATTGTGGTTTTGATTTGCATTTCTCTGATGGCTAGTGAACTTGAGCATTTTTTCATGCGTCTGTTGGTCATTTGGATTTCCTCTTTTGAAAAATGCCTGTTCAAGTCCTTTGCCCATATCTTAACTAGATTGTTTGTTACTGCTGAGTTTCCTCAGCTCTTTGTTGGATATTAACCGCTTTTCAGTTTCATAGTTTGCAAATATTTTCTCCCACTCTGTCAGTTACCTCCTCATTTTGCTGAGTGTTTCCTTTGCAATGCGGAAGCTTCCAGCTTGATGTAATCCCATTTGTCAATTTTGGCTTCGATTGTCTGTGCTTCTGGGGTCTTTTCCAAGAAGTCTTTTGGTATTCTGACTGGAATAACATTGAATCTGTAAATTGCTTCTGGTACTATGGACCATTTTGATGATATTAATTCTTCCAATTCATGAACATGGAAGATTTTTCCACGTTTTTTGTGTCTTATTTTTTTCTTTAATGCTTTGTAATTCTCTTTACAGAGATCTTTTTACCTCCTTGGTTAAATTTATTCCAAGGTATTTACTTTTTTTGTAGCCATTGTGAATGGGATTGATCTTAGAAGCTCTTTCTCAGCCATGGCATTTTTTGTGTATACAAAGCTATTGATTTTTATGTGTTAATTTTATATCCTGCCACTTTACCAAAATCTTTTATGAGTTCCAATGGTCTCTTAGTGGAGTCTTTTGGTTCTTCTACATAGCATCATGTTATCTGCAAATAGGGATAGTTGGACTTTCTCCTTCCCAATTTACATCCCTTTGATTTCTTTTTCTTGCCTAATGGCTCTGGTTAAAACTTCCAGAAGTATACTGAATAGCAATGGTGAGACTGGGCATCCTTGTCTGGTTCTGGGTCTTGGTGGGAATGCTTCCAACTTTTCCCCACTTAATAGGATGCTGGCTGGTCTATAGTTCTCTTTCTCTGTTGTATCTTTTACTGGTTTAGGAATTAAGGTGATGTTGGTTTCATACAAGGAGTTTGGGATGATTTTCTCCATTTGAATTGTTTTGAATAGCTGGTGAATAATTGGAATTAGTTCTTCTTTAAATGTCTGGTAGAATTCAGCAGTGAAGCCATCTGGTCCTGGGCTTTTCTTTGTTGGGAGGGTCTTTATTACTGATTCAATTTCCATCTTGGTTATTGGTCTGTTTAGGTTTTCTATGTCGTCATGGCTCAACTTTGGTAGGTTATATGTGTCCAGGAACCTATCTGTTTTGTCTACATTTTCCAATTTGTTGGTATATACCATTATAATAATTCCTGAAGATTCTTTTCATTTCTGTAGTATCTTTTATTACATTTCCTTTTTCAACTCTGATTTTATTGATTTGGATCTCTCTCGTTAGTTTGGCCAATGGTGAATCAATTTTATTTTTTCAAAACACCAGCTCTTCATTTCACTGACCTTTTGTATTTTTTGTTTTATTTCCTCTCTAATTTTAATGATTTCTTTCCTCCAACTACTTGCCGGTTTGTTTTGTTTCTCTTGAGATGCACTGATAGCTCATTTACTTGATGCCTTTCCAATTTCTTATGTAGGCACAAATTGCTATAAGCTTCCCTCCTAACACTGCTTTTGCTGTATTCTCTAAGTTTTGATATGTTGTGTTGTCATCTTCATCAATTTTCTTGATTTCTCTTTTGATTTATTCTATGATCCACTGTTCATTCAGGAGCATGTGGTTCAGTCTCCATATATTTGCATACGTTCTAAAGACTCTTGAGCTGTTAATTTCCAGCTTCACTGCATTGTGGTTAGAAAAGATGCAATGGTATAATTTTGATTTTTCTGAATTTGGTGAGACGTGTTTTTTGGCCTAGCATATGGTCTATCCTAGAGAAAGTTCCATGCACTGATTAAAAGACTGTGTATTCTGCAACTCTGGGGTGAAAAATTCTGTAGATATCACTTAGGTCCATTTGGTCCATAGTGTAGATTAGCTCTGCTGTTTGTTGATTTTGTCTAGTTGATATGTCCATTGATGAAAGTAGGGTGTTGAAGTCCCTCATTACTATTGTACTGGAGTCTATATCTCCCTTTAGATCCATTAACATTTGTTTTAAATAGTCAGGCACCCTGGCATTAGGTATATACATTTATTATAGTCATATTTTCCTGCTGAATTGATCCTTTAATCATTACATAGTGCCTTTTGTTGTCTCTTAACAGTTTTTGTGTTGAAGTCTATTTTGTCTAGTATTAGGTGGCTACATCTGCTCTTTTTTGCTTTCCATTAGCATGGAATATCTTTTCCTATCCTTTTACTTTCAGTCTGTAGGTATCTTCGTTGGTGAGGTGTGTTTCTTGTAGGCAGCAAATAGATGGGTCTTGTTTTTTAATCCATTCAGCCAGCCTGCATCTTTTAATTGGAGAATTTAGGCCATTTACATTCAAGGTTATTATTGATAAGTAACAATAAGGTTACTAACTTGGTCCTGTCATTTTTCCAAATATTCCTATTGTTTGCTCTGGATTTCCTTTGTACTTTTACTGGGACATTTTCTGCCTTCACATTCTTTCATAATGATGACCATGTTTCTGTGTGTGTAGCACAATCTTAAGCATCTTTTGTAGGGCTGGATGAGTAGTAACAAATTCTTTCAATTTCCTTTTGTTATGGAAGGTCTTTAGTTCACCTTCATTCATAAATGAGAGTTTTGCAGGGTACAGTATTCTGGGTTGAAAGTTTTTCTCTTAAGACTTGAAATGTATCTTGCCATTCTCTCCTAGCCTGTAGAGTTTCTGTTAAGAAGTCAGCTTTGAGTCTAATCTGGGATCCTCTGAAAGTAATCTGGAGTTTCTCTCATGCACATTTTAGAATTTTTTTATGTTTTACTGTTAAAAGTTTGACTACAATGTGTTGTAGTGAAGATCTTTTCTGGTCAGGAGTTTTGAATTCCATTTCAAGCATTTCATCAATCTCTTCATCTTCACATTCTAATGTCAAAGTGTCGATGTGTTCCTTTGTTGTGTGTGTGTGTTGGGGGGGTCATGTTGTCTTCCTTATTCTTGTTTCTTGAATTTCTGCAATTATTTTGAGGCATTTGTGGAGTTACTTGCTGTTGTTTTCCTCTGCTGGCTTTTCTCTTTGAACTATGCCTCTGTGGCTTGGTGGGTGCTCCTTCAGTGAATATCTTGAGGTGTGTGCTGGGTGTGGTCAGGGCTCTGGTCCATGCTCCAGGGTGGGGTGAGTATCAGGGTGAAACCCACGCTGGATGTGGCAGAGCTCCTCTTGTTGACAGGAAGGTATGGTCACCTCTGTTGGTGTGATCACACTCTCACCTCCTCTCTTCCACGGTGATCCACACCTGGGTGTCAGCCACAGTGGGCACAATGCTCATCTGTGCTGCTCTCAGTGTGAGCACCAATCCTGCTGCAGTGACTCGCCCCAGGCAATCAGGGAGCTCTGGGCACATGGAGCCACACACAGAGACCCAGCTATCCCCTGCACCCTCTCATGAAGTCAGAGTCCCCACAGTTACAGGGTACAGAGGGTCCATTCCACCCTGCTAGCCTGTGCCATCCACGGAGGGGCGAGACATTTCCAAAGCCAGCTGCCTGTGAGTGCTCAGTCTAGGCAGTCTGAGCCCTGGAGCCTGTGATATGTTGAGAGGATGGGGCTCTTCACAGTCCTACATGGATGCCCCGCTCCTTTCAATCTTCTCAGCCAAACTCAAAGTCAGTGGGGAACATGGATTTTTCCCTCTGGTAAAAGAGGGAAAAACAAGAGCTGCCGACTGCAGCCCTGCCAGTTGCCAGGCACACACAGGAGCCTCTGCAGTCTGTACTGATGTCAGAATGGCTCCTCCTCTCTGCCCACTGCACCTGAGCTGCTGTGGCTGCTGCTGTGGCAGACGGTGTCTTTTTTTTTTTTTTTTTTTTTTTTTTTTTTTTTGACAGGCAGAGTGGACAGTGAGAGAGAGAGACAGAGAGAAAGGTCTTCCTTTGCCGTTGGTTCACCCTCCAATGGCCGCCGCGCTGCGGCTGGCGCACCGCACTGATCCAATGGCAGGAGCCAGGAGCCAGGTGCTTTTCCTGGTCTCCCATGGGGTGCAGGGCCCAAGCACCTGGGCCATCCTCCACTGCACTCCCTGGCCACAGCAGAGGGCTGGCCTGGAAGAGGGGCAACCGGGACAGAATCCGGCGCCCCGACCGGGACTAGAACCCGGTGTGCCGGCGCCGCTAGGCGGAGGATTAGCCTAGTGAGCCGCGGCGCTGGCCGGCAGACGGTGTCTTGTCCCTGCCACCTGATGGGTGCATGCACAAGCGGTACATAAGCTGCAGCTTATGTACAAAGTGGTGCCCACCCTCTCCCAGCTGGTGGCCGGGTGCCATTGTGTGGGGGTGGAGAGAGTGAAACACACCCCCTTTCTTCCCCCGCTTGTGTTGGCGGGCACCTTGTTGCCCTCAGGGCTCCAGGCCAGACTCAAAGGCAGTGTAGTCGGCTAGGCTCTCCCTCTGGTTCTACCACCAGTGGCACAGGCTGCTGCAGTCTGACCTCACCTTGCTCTCAGAAGCTGGCACTTGCTCTGGCTCTGGCTGCTGGGGCCCGTACTTGTCGCTGTGAGTCTGCACTACCATGCAGATCCATGGCATCCTTCCTCCTTCCACTGCACTCCAAGTTCCTGCAGTTCTACTCTCCCCTAAGAATGCACTATCCATTTTTTTTTTATTTTTTTATTTTCCCCTAGCCTGCAGCAGTATGCCCTTACCCTAGTCCACCATCTTGGAATCTTGTCATTTGCTAAATTTATGTGTTAGGAATATTTTCTCCCAGCCTGGGGTACACCTATTTGGTTTCCTTATAGCATCTTTTTGTGAGTGAAAGTTTAAAGTTTGGATGAAGTCCACTTTATCATGTTTTAAATGGTCACTGACTCACAGCCTCAGACTCTGGCCACGAGCCTCTGCCTCCTGGTGTCTTCCGCAGCCCTCAGAGTTTCAGCTATTTTCATAGCTTTTCCGGCAGCGGGGGCAGGGGCTGTGATCCACTTCCCAACCATGTGGCCGCTTCTGTCCCACAGCTCACAGCACACACCCTGCTCCACTGACTGGCTTTGGACTTAGCTAAAAATCACCTGACTCCATCAGTGAGTCTGTTTCTAGATCCTTTATTCTGTGTTGATTTCTTTATCTTTATGCTGCTGTTACATTTTCCTGAGCGTGATGTTTACTAGTTTTATCGCAAACCACCCACCCTTGATTTTTGCTAATTCTCTAATTTTTCATTTTCTATTTCATCATCTGCTCTCACTTCCTTCCTATCTACTTTGCTACTGATTTAGTAAATTTTAAGGTGCAAGTGGAGTTCCTGATTTTATCAGCTCTTAAAGTCACAAAGTCACACTGTCACACTGCAAACTGTGTTAGCTGCATCCCACAAAAGTTTTCATTGTCATTAAATTTCACTTCTAATTCCCTTTGTGTGTGTGTTTTTTTTTTTTTTTTTTTTTGCCTTGGCTACTTAATTCCCAAATGTTTTGTATTTAAGATGTTTTAATGATTTCTGGTTTAATTCTGTGTTGATTGCCACAGAACGTCTTAGCATAACTCATATTTGAATTCAGTGTCTGAAGTGATGGATTCAGAAAGTGCAGCCTTGGCGGATGACTGGGACCAGTGCCCTTGCAGAGACCTCCCAGCAAGGGAGGGCACAACGAGAGGCACTGTCTGGCCAGGGAAGCCCTTGCCAGGCACGGAATCTTCCATCACCTTGACTTTGGATGTCCAGAACTGTGAGGAACAAACGTCTGTCACTTGTAAGCTTCTGTGGTTATAGAATTCTGTGACAGCAGAATGTCCTAACACAGTGGTCATAAAACATACTTTGCATGACTTCAGCCACTTAAAAGTTATCAAGACTTGTCTGATGGTCCAGAATACGATATTTTGTGGGCATGGAACCAAGTATATTCCACAGGGCAGTGTTCTCTGGATGTCAATCAGGCCAAGCTGGCTAACAGTGCTGTTCATGTCTGCTTTATCACGACAGATGTTCCCTACTCCTCTGCCAGTCTCCTAGAGGATGAAAATCTCCAACTGTCAGTGTTTACTTCTGTTCAGCTTCCTAGTGGCACACGTGTAGGACTGCTACCTTCTTGCTAAATGACCTTTTCCCCGAGTGTGTTAAGTCCCTTCCACACCAAGCCAGGTTCATGACAGCAAACTGCTGCCACGAATGGTTCTCTAAAACACTCAGTGCTAACCAAAGGCATGAGAAACACCACACAAAGCTGGAGAGTGCGGAAGCCGAGTCTTCATTCTGAACAAAGGCCCACCATGGTCAGCGGGGTGGCTGGCAGCTGGGACCCCCACCCATAACGTCCCCCACAGCAGTCTGTGGCCCAGATCAAAGCCAGGATCTCGCCTGAGTCTCAGCCCATTGAAGACATCGCCATCAAATTTACTCCTGGAGCACAGGTGTGGGGACGTCCAGCTCCCCACAGCCAGGAGGCCTCGTGTCCATGGGTCCAGAACAAGCAGAATGCATGGCAGCCTAGCAAGGGCACAGGCGATGAGAACCCACACATGTCCTGTCACACACACAATGCGACTCCAGAACTACAGACGCCCTCCTCTTCCTCGCAGGTCTCCCTGCCTCCACCAGGCCCAGGGTGGCCAGCCTTGTGCCATGCTGGTGCCACAGAGACCGGGGCCAGGCCCCTTGCTGCCGTGACACCCTATGTGCAGGACGTGTCCCTAGCAGGAGTTGTGTCTGTGGCAGCTCCTCCCCTCCATGGAGGATGGCATCCCCACAGGCTGCCACAGGCCTCCCCGGAGTCACGTCAGGCTGAAGCAAGTGACAGCAAGAAGTCACTGAGTGCCTGAATCCCTTAAAAAGACAGCATTGAGCCCTTCTTGGGTCCCAGCCACTGCATGCACCCCACACCCCCTCCCTGCTGTCACCTATCTCCCAGGAAATCTCAGGTCCCTGCATCTGCTCCTTGACCCCAGTCCGGCCATGCTGTGGCCGCCAGCTACTCACTCAAGGATGGAATGAGTGACTGCCTGTGGGTGGTAGCGGTACAGAAGGAGGCTCTGGTCCACACGGACGACCCCACCGCCCTTCCTGAGGTGCTGGTAGAAGAAGAGCAGGTCCTCGGGCTCCCCCTGCAGGAGCAAGAAGAGCAGCCTGTCACAGTCCTCACCATGTCAGGGTCAGAACCCCCGGAGAGGTGCTTGTTGCCAGAAGCCAGTTCAGAGGCTGAGTGCACGGAGGCAGTGGGGGTTAGCAACTCGGTCTCTCAAAAGGTGGGAAAACGGATCCTAATTGGGGCTTGAGAGACGCAGAGCAGAGGGTGGTAGGGATGACAACTCTGGCCTGCTTCTGTCCCAGATCCCACTTTGTTGAGCAGAAAAGATTTGGGGGTAAGCAGTGGGGTGGGTCAGGGTCACGGGTTCGCTGGGCCCAGGTCTGGCCTCTCTCCCATGGCTGACCACTGGTGCACAGCCCTGACTCCAAGCGGATTCACTAAACACCCACTCTGGGTTATCGGAAACCCTGCTTTGGAGCATCACCTGCAGGCTTGTCTCCTGGACTTTTCCATCTTGGGAGAACAGCACCCCTCTGAGCTGCGCCCCCGGGGCAGAGCGTGGCAGGAACCATGGTGACTCCACATCTTGTTGTCTTGACACCAGACACTGCCAGCTTCAAGCTCTATTTTCCTTTGCTGCAGCCATGGCCCCACCAAGGACTGATCCCCGATCTCTGGTGCCTGGCCCTTGGGTCCCGAGTCCCCAGTTCCTGGCCCCCTGGCCATGGCCCCGAGCCCCGGCACAAACAACGGCAGACTTCCCTCTACTCTGGAGCCTCTGCTGCAGGCAGAGCACTGACGGGGCCCAGGAGGCCGGGTGCACTTTGACTCCTGAGACTGCCCTTGCTGCAACTGAAGGGCTCACATGGGCCTTGACCTGTGCTCTCCGTGGACATCCTGTGAGCCATTTCCCACAGTGGGTTTTGCAGCAAAACACGAACAGCAGCATCTTAGCCTCACCTGCATGGGTGTGGAGGTTCCTGGCGCCCACAGGTGAATACAGGGCCCCATGGGCACAGAGGCCACCCCTCCCTGGGAAGGCACAGCTCTTACCAAGGCCAAGGTCCCCAGGGCAGGTGGTGACCACCATGTGTACACACAGGCTCCCGCCATTTGCATTAATTTGGGGGAGTCAGGAACACGGGGACTGTGTCACAGGCCTGACACCCTAACATCAGGAAGAGAAAGTTCCTGTGAAAAACAGATCTTCAGGCCCTGGCCCTGCTGCCTGTGAGGCAGGCAGGGGGCACTGCAGCAGGGAGGGCGTGGTGGGGCCTGGTACAGGAGGCCCCTGACATTGTCAACTCCAAGAAGGTGCTGCTGGTGCAGACAGCTGGTTTATGTATCAGGGCAGATGACTGTGCCTGGCCCCCTGGTTTGGGAACATGGGAAGGGTGCTGCTCACTGGATGGCAAAGGCACCAGGGGCTGACCTGAAAGGAGTCCCAAGTGTGGTTTGCTCACCGGATGGCAAAGGCACCAGGGGCTGACCTGCTCTTGTCCTGCTCTGGGAGAGTTCCCAGCAGCAGCGCAGGATGACCCTGAGTGACGGTCCTGGCCAGGGCCCAGCCAGGAGGGGGCAACAGGAAGCTGGTTTCTCCCTCCAGAATGAAGCAGGATGGATGGAGGGTGGGTACAGAGGAGCCAGCAGAAACTGGCAGAGGCTTGTTGGGACCAGAGAGGGGGATGGCAGGGACCATGCTGCTGGTCCATGGGGTTCCTGTGCAGTTGGCAGATGCTGACCGCATTGTCCGGATGAGAAACTAAGGCTCAGAGCAGGAGGGGTGGATGTGGCCTTGGTCACAGGGACAGGACGTGGAGACTGGACCCTCTGCTGGCCTCTGCACATCTAGGCTCCCTCCCACCCACCACCTAGGCGCCTACTCTGCCACTGCCCTCCAGTACCCCGGGCATCCCACACGCAGCTCCAAAGCCCGAATGAGGCCACCTGGAACAAAGCCAGCGAGACATCCCCATCCCAGCCTCACAGAGATCCCAGGTTCAGTGAAACACTGGAGCACTGTGGGCACCGTGGTGGGGCTGGAGGTCCCTCAGCAAGGCCCAGGACAGCAGACAGCCTGACACGCAGGGAACCCACCCCCGGGCTAACAGAGGCCCCTTCCTCTGGCACTTACCTGCCCGCCCTCCTCAAATGGGCCCACGTGGGAGAACCATGCGCGGGAGCAGAACCAGGTGGGCATGATCACCGTGGGGCCGTGAGAGGTGAAGACCTAGGGCAGTGAGCACCAACAGGGTGAGCGGGGAGCGGCGCCGACACAGCCCACACAATTCACGTCTGCCAGAGCCTGTCCCTTCTCTGCAGAGCAGGTTCAAGACACCGCACAGCTGACCCCAGACCAAAATGTCCTCAAGGCCGACGGGTACAGGGAGGCCTTCTCCAGGCCACGTTCCCATGCCAAGTGGGTGTCCTGCTTTCAACAGACAGCAAAACTTCTTGTGAGGATCAAAAATAAAGTCGGGCTCTTATTCATAAGAAGGAAACCTGGAAACAGCTTGAAAGGTTTGGAAATCTACTGGAGAGCCGCAATGAGATAGGTTCCTAGAAAGCCAAAAACCACCAAAGCTGCCACAGAAGAAACAGAAAACGTGAACTGAAGACACTGTAGCAGTCAAGGTCTCCCCACTCAGACAGAGCTGGACCCCAGGGCTCCGGGGGCCACGTGCCTGGGGGACGCATGATGGCCTACAGCCCTCACTCAAACCCTGACAAAACCCTGAGAAAATGACATACCACCATCTCTCACGAGCAAACTCCAGCAGACTGAGTCTGTCACCAGGGACCATGACTGAGTAGGCTTCAGATCAAGATGGAAAACTGGGGCCACACATGAAAACCAGCCGATGAATAACACCCCAGTCATGGAGTATAGGACAAACACTGCATGGTCAGCTCCACAGGTGCAGGAGCATGGGACAGACCCTGGCTCCCTCTCGGGTAAACTACTTAACCAGAACTAGAAGGGGACTTCTTTAACCTGACAAAGGACATTGACAAAAACGACAGCCGATGTCATCGTTGAAATGGTGCAGTGCAGGAAGCCTGCCCGAGAGGTCAGGGAGATGACAGGGGCGGAGTCTTCCCCACTTCTGTCCACACTGCACTGCAAGCTCTAGCCAGAGCAATCAGCCACACAGAGAAGCAGCCGCAGCATGGAAAGGGTGGTGGGCAGCAGTCCCTCTACTGGCAGACGACAGGATCTTGTAAGCAGGAAACGCTGACACAGGTGTACACAATCTGTGCTGACACAGTCAGCCAAGTTGTAGGATTCAAAATCTCTAAGAAAACAAATCAATGATATTTCTGGACAACAGCAATGAAGAGTCCAAAAATGTAATCAGGAGAGCACTTCCATTTAGGAACAAATTTAGCAAAGGGAGTGCAAGATTTACACACTGAAAATTAGAGAGTATCTTTGAAGAAACGTAAAGACCTGAGCAACTGGAAAGGCAACCTACAGAAACGGACTGAGAGACCCAAAGCTGACAGCACACCAACACTGCCCAGCGGATATACACAGGCAGCACATCTCTATTAGAACCCCACAGCTGGGGCCAGCACTGTGGCATACCGGGTAAAGCCACTGCCTGCAGTGACAGCATCCCATATGGGCACTGGTTCAAATCCAGGCTGCTCCACTTCTTTTCCAGCTCTCTGCTATGGCCTGGGAAAGCAGTAGAAGATGGTCCAAGTCCTTGGGCTCCTGCACCCAGGTGGGAGACCTGGAAGAAGCTCCTGGCTCCTGGCTTTGGATTGGCGCAGCTCCGGCCACTGTGGCCAATTGGGAAGTGAAACAGTGGATGGAAGACCCCTCTCTCCCCTCTCTTTCCGTGCAACTCTGACTTTCAAGTAAATAAATCTTTTATTTATTTATTTATTTATTTATTTGAAAGACAGAATTACAGAGAGAGGTAGAGACAGAGAGAGAGGTCTTCCATCCACTGGTTCACTCCCCAGATGGACACACAGCAGGAGCTGTGCCGATCTGAAGCCAGGAGCTTCTTCTGGGTTTCCCACACAGGTATAGGGGCCCAAGGACTTGGGCCATGTACTACTGCTTTCCCAGGCCATAGCAGAGAGCTACATCAGAAGTGAAGCAGCTGAGTTTCGAACCGGTGCCCATATGGGATGATGGCACTTCAGACCAGGGCGTTAATCCACTGCGCCACAGTGCCGGCCCCAGTAAATAAATCTTAAAAACAAACAAACAAACAAACAACAAACAACAACAACAACACAGCTGCCCTATGCGTAAAATGATAACCAGATCCTAAAATTCATAGGGAAATGCAAAGGACCCAAAATGGCCAAAACAAGGTTGTAAAAGGATACAGCTGGAGGATTCTCACTTCTCGCTTGACCTGTCATAATCAAGACTGGTTATGGACACAAGAGTGGACACAGGGGGCCGGCGCTGTGGTGTAGTGGGGAAAGCCACTGCCTATAATGCTGGCATCCTATATGGGCACCGGTTTGAGTCCTGGCTGTCTCACTTCCAATCCAGCTCCTACTAATGGTGTGGGAAAAGCAGTGGAAGTGCTTGGGCCCCTGCCACCTGCGTGGGAGACCCAGAAGTTCCTGGCTCCTGGTTTCAGCCTGGCCCAGTCAGGATTGTTGTAGCCATCTGGGGAGCGAACCAGTGAATGAGAGGTCTCTCTCTATATCTAACTCTTTCAAATAAATAAGTAAACCTTGAAAAAATAACAGACACAGACATGAATGGAACATAATTGAGAGTCTCAAACCAAACCCACACAGTGAGGAGCAACTGATTCTCACAGGCTCCAGTGGGGGAAGGGCAGCCAGCAGGGCACGGTGCTGTCCAACGTGCAAAGGTACAAAGTTAGGGCCCTGCCTCACACAATATACAAAAATAAGTGTAAATGGATCAAATAACCTAAATATCAGGGCTCAAGCTGTAAGATTCTTAGAAGAAAACGTGGTTGTAAACCTTTAAACTTGGATTGGGCAATAGCTCCTTCAATAGCTGCAGTGCCAAAAGCATAGCAACCAAATTAAAAATAAATTAAAATAAATAAACTAGACTTAATCAAAAAAGTCTTGGAGCTGATGCTGTGCTACACAGGGTTAAGCCATCACCTGTGACACCAGCACCTCGTAAGTGCTGGTTCAAGTCCCAGCTGCTCCATGTCTTATCCAGCTCCCGGCTAACACACCTGGGAAAGCAGCAGCAGATGGCCCAAGTGCCTCCCACCCACGTGGGGACCTGGATGGAGCTCTAGGCTCCTGGCTTCAGCCTGGCCCAGACCTGGCCATTGCAGTCATCTGGGGTCGTTGTGGGGTGATTCAACAATGGATGCCCTCTCTCTCTCTCTCTCTATCCTCTCTCTGTAACTCTGCCTTTCAAATAAATAAATAAATCTTAAAAAAAAAAAACTAAAATATTTTGTGCTTCAAAGGATACTACTAAGAAAGTAAAAAGACAGCCATGAAAAGGGAGGAAATATCTGCAAACCATCTATGAGGGTCTACCATCAAGAACAGGTCCAGAACTCTCCAACTCAGGAACACAGAGAAAATCCAGTTTTTAACAAGAGGCAAAGGACTGGAGCAGACCTTCTTCTAGCAGAAGGCAACTGTTTACAAGAATGTGCATTCCTGATCCCACAGAAATGCATGGGTAGAGGGACATGCACAGACTCACACCTGACAGTGACGGTCACACACACACACACACACACACAGCTATATGTAAATACACATGGATTCAGACACACACAGAGCTACAGACATACGCAGTTACACGTATATGAATACACACACATAGTTCTATACAGATACATACATACATGGATACACACAGACACACTTGGATACACACATATACAAACACAGACAGGCAGACACAGACACACTGCTATATGCAAACACATGGATACAGATATGCATGGATACACATACATACACAGCTACATAAATACACAGATACAGGGGTGTAGATACACACATATACAAAGACACATATAATTCTACATAGACAAACATGGATATAGACATACACTCATGGATACACAGACACACACTTGGATACACAGACACAAACATGGCTACACACACAGATACACACACACACACACCCTACCTGCTCACTGCACAGCGATGCACCTGTGATATAATCAGAAGCCTCCCCCTGACAAAGTCTGGCCCCCACCATGGCCTCTGAGTGAAGGCAGATGCCCTGCCCTGCTGAGTGCTCCCCTGAGAACCTGCTCCTGGTTTTGTGTTGAGCTTAACCAATGGGGTTTCCACCAGCGGAACTGGTGTGGCCCTAACAGATAACCTCTGATACACCTGTGGGTCAGCAGCTCTGAAACCTGCTCACATGTCATTCCAGGTTCTCACATGGTCACCCATTCCATATGGGCTCAACGGAGTTCCTGAAGTGTATAGCAGCTTGACCAGGCACAAGAGTCCGCCTATGGCCACCCACTAGGGGCATCAGGATCCCGGGGCCAGAGAGGAGTCAGTGGGCCTACCTGGCCAGCGGCCAGCCTCATGATTCCTGGTGTCCACGGAACATGCAAAATGCCTCAGGGAAAGTCTGCCTTCCCTTAACAGTGGTGGTTTTTTTTTTTTTTTTTTTTTTTTAACAGGCAGAGTGGACAGTGAGAGAGAGAGACAGAGAGAAAGGTCTTCCTTTTGCCGTTGGTTCACCCTCCAATGGCCGGTGTGGCTGGCGCGCTGCGGCCGGCGCACCGCGCTGATCCGATGGCAGGAGCCAGGAGCCAGGTGCTTTTCCTGGTCTCCCATGGGGTGCAGGGCCCAAGCACTTGGGCCATCCTCCACTGCACTCCCTGGCCACAGCAGAGAGCTGGCCTGGAAGAGGGGCAACCGGGACAGAATCCGGCGCCCCGACCGGGACTAGAACCCGGTGTGCCGGTGCCGCTAGGCGGAGGATTAGCCTAGTGAGCCGCGACGCCGGCCAACAGTGGTGGTTTTGAAGACATGCTGCACCCCAGGGTGGCTATGGGTGCCCTGGCACCTCGCACAAACCCTGCTCCCTCAGCTGTCCTCACAGGCCCAGGCCAGGCTCCTAGCCTCCTCAGATGGGTTGCCCATCCCAGAGGTCCCCATGATGGCCAGCACCAGGAGAAGAAACCTGAGAGCAGAAGGAATAGGGAAGATGATACCTCTAGGTTCCCTGCCCTATCACAAGTCCTGCACTGGCCACAGGGCAGGAGGCAGCACTGTGGGAGCTTTGCCCATACCCAGGAGCTCAAAGTACCCCTTCCCACCAGCCCTGGGTACGGGCAGAGCTTCCACCTGATGAGATTAGAACACCTAGCCACATGCACACAGATACACACATGTACACAGATATACATACCAATACATAAGCACACAAATGACCACAGATGCACACACAATACATTAACACATACATACACACAGATATGCACATAAATAAACACACATACCAGGACATGAATGCACACACGTGCACACATATAAAAACAGAGACATACCAACACAAAAACATACACAGATACACCAACCTAGACAAAAACTTGCATCTATCAAAGGCCACAATCACCAAAGAGGAGAGGGCTAACATCCAGAACACATAAAGACTCCTACAACTTAGCAACAAGAAACAACTCAGGATTTAAAATGGGCAAGACTCATTAAAAGATTAATTTATTTTTATTTGAAAGGCAGAGAGAGACAGACAGACAGAAATATTGTCCATCTACTGGTTTGCTCCCCAAATGGCTGCAATGGCCAGGGCTGAGCCAGGCCTGAGCCAAGAGCCAAGAGCTTCTTCCAGGTCTCCCACATGGATGGCAGGGGCCCAAGTACTTGGGCCACCTTCCACTGCTTTCCTAGGTACATTAACAGGGAGCTGGTTTGGAGATAAAGCAGCCAGGACACAAACTGGCACCCATTTGAGGATGCTGGCTTTGCAGGCAGCAGCTTAACCTGCTGTGTCACAACGTTAGCACCTGGGCAAAAGACCTGACATAGATTTCTGAAGAAAACTTAAACCATGGCCAGTAAGTCCATGAAGAGATGCTCAGCACCACCAGTCACTAGGTGTTAACTTGTTAACTTGTTAAGGTGCAGGAGTTCTTTCTGTATTCTAAATGTTAACCCTTACAGCAGCCATCCAAGCCTGTGGAGAGATGAGATGCGGCTGCAGAAATCCACACAATCCCGCAATTCCACTCCCAGGTGTGGAGGCCAGAGGCTGAGCGACAGGGCTGCATACCACGTTCAGAGCAGCAGCACTCACAACAGCTGGAGATGGAACCACCCATGCACGCACAGGCAGCAGGGGAGGCAGTTCCTGACCAGGTGGCCAGCCGGAGGGCAGGAAGCGTCTGTCCAGTTCTTTGAGGCTGGGACCTTACCTGGGATGTGGGTGGCCCCAGGCGCTCAAGTATTTTCATTTATCTCAAATTCTGCTCCCTCCAAAAGCTGTTTCAGCCAGGGCTCACCTGTGTGTCACCTCCCCCAAGAGCCTGTTCTCTGCCTGCACCTGCCCTGCATCCGCACAGGTCAAGAGAAAAAAAAAGAAAAGAAAATTTGAACTGAGTAAGAAATTTCTGAAGACATGTTAAAACTGTAAAAATTATTTAAAATAATTATTTAAAATTCTGTAGCTTGAAATCTGCAAAGAAAGGAAGGTGTCAGATCCAGGATCTGAGTAACCACCTTCAGAAAAAAGAATAGCAAGTATACCCAGAGCAGAAGATGGGCCTTCAGAGGCCAGGGCGGTGGTCACCGGGACAGGAGACACAGAAACAGTCAAGCAAATCTGCAAAACCAAAAGTGGGTCTTTGAAAAAAAAATCAGTAAGACTCACAAATCTCTACACTGCATGGCAAAATAACAAGATAAAATACATAAATTATCAATATGTGAAATAAAAGAAGCAGACCACTATCAAAACTGCAGACATTAACAGGATAGTAAGAGAACATCATGAACAAGTCTGTGACAAAAAGATCCCCAAGTAGAAGGGATAAAGTCAGAGTTGAAAGCGTTACCGCTCTGCACCTCTGAAGAGTTCCGATTCCTACTAACACTGACTATGCTGCATCCTGGCTGGCATCCAGGAAGGAAGAGCACCATTCACACAGAAGCGCCCCCATAACACAGAAGGGGAACGTTCACCCAAGACCCAAACCAGTCAGCGTATCATATGTAAACCTTTGATCAATGTCCACCTTGAAAACAGGGGAAAGATCCTTGACAGAGCTTTAGCAAGTAGAGTCAAGCAATTTATCAATTACATGAAACACAAAATTTGCTGACCAGGTGGTGTTCATTCCATGCTTTCAAGTTGATGTATATTTGAACAACCAATCCTTATAATACACCACATTATCCTAATAAAGGAGAAAAATTATGTGACTTTTTAAAAGGCAGGATGTGTGTGTGTGTGTGTGTGTGTGTGAGTGAGAGAGTGAGAGAGTGAGAGAGAGAGACCGTCCATCTGTTCTATCACCCCCCCCCCCCATAGCCAAAACAGCCAGGTATGAGCCAGGCTGAAGCCAGGAGCCAGGAACGGACCTGGCAACTGTCTCACTGTGCACACCAGGAGAAGAGCATTCTGGGAACTGTGCCTGTGCACACCAGGAGGAGAGCATTCTGGGAACTGTGCCTGTGCACACCAGGAGGAGAGCATTCTGGGAACTGTGCCTGTGCACACCAGGAGAAGAGCATTCTGGGAACTGTGCCTGTGCACACCAGGAGGAGAGCATTCTGGGAACTGTGCCTGTGCACACCAGGAGGAGAGCATTCTGGGGACTGTCTCACTGCACAACCGGAGGAGAGCATTCTGGGAACTGTCTCACTGTGCACAACCGGAGGAGAGCATTCTGGAACTGTCTCCCTGTGCACACTGGAAGAGAACACCCTGGTACTAGCTCAGTGAGCACTCCAATAGGTGAGTTCAACACCTGCTGGGATCCATCAGCAGAGGATAGAGTTTTTACCTGGTTGTGGGGTTTGAACAGGTGCATGGTTTACTAAGCTGGGCAGAGGTGGCCCTAAGCAGTAATAGGGTATCTACAGTGTTCTCCGAGTCCTTTGTTTTCTTAAGAGTCATACTTTATTCCCTTACATCCTATTATTACACTTTTGGGCGGAAATGGGACTAACCTCTACCCCAGGCTTTGCTTTTTTCAGGCCCTCTTATGTAGGGCAGCTTGGGGCATGTAGATGCCTGGGTCATCTAATCTCTCCTCCACATGACACGTGGAGAGCCTACCAAGGCCCCTTAGAGCTGTCCTATTTCCAGGCTCGTTAAAACCCTGGCTTGTCTGCTGATCCGCCTCTCAACCTGGCCAGGTGTGCCCAGGATGACAGATGCCTGGACCCTCCAGTGAGGAGAGGCAGGCCTGGCCTCAGAAGCCTTGGTACCCTGAGACCCCAGAATGGCTTCATGCGGAGGGGCTGGCCAGACCCTGCTGTCCTGACAGAGCAGACCGGAGGGATAGTACCTCCAGATGTGGGGTCACTCGCATGCCAGCAGCCTGTTCTGAGCCACTGAACCTTGGGCAGTAACTGTACACACAGTGCTCAGTGCTGAGTGGTGTCTTCGCCACCGCTGCAAGGGGAGAGCAGTGGGAATGCTGGACTCCCCACCCAGAGGTGGACGTGCCACAGGCAAGCTGCCTGCAGGCAGCCCTGGCTCCACACTCAAGGACAGACCAGGTGCAGGCAGGGGCACACTTCCCCATCCCCAGTGAGGATGCAAGGCCAGGTTACTCTACAAACCCCAAATCCTGGGTAGGGGGCTCCAAGGGAAGACCCCTGGGACTTTCTATCAGTAGCCTGCAGTTGGGCCTTATCCAGTGATTTCTTGCTCTCCCAGTTCTGACCAGGATTCCTGCAGGCCAGTTCTGCCTGACACAAGACCACAAGGCCTTTCAGTCTGCATCCTACCCTTGAGCTAGATGTGCCTAGAGAGCTGCAGGGGGGCCCAAAGTGACAATGCCACCTGACCCAGAGCAGGCTCCCTCCCTATGGGGCTGGCACTGACAGTGATGGCACAGCCACTCTGCTCTGGAGGTGGAGTGGGAAGGCCCCTGGGCAGCACTGGAGACTGTGTCCTGCAGTGGACGTTCTCATCAGCACACTGGAACTTCAGATCAAACCTTGCTAAAACCTCAACGTCCCGAAACTGACTAACGCAGCAAACATAGCAACTGTCAGCAGGTCTTCAGAACAGGCACAGAGGAGTCTAGAGCGTGGCAGCTTTTACAAGTCTTGGGGAGGGGGAAGGGAGCAGAGGAAAAGAGAGAGGAAAGGAGAGGGAGACATCTTCCACCTTCTGGTTTACTCCCCAGATGGCTGTAACAGCCAGGGCTGGGCCAGGCTAAAGTCAGGAACTCCCTCTGGGTGTCCCTCACAGGTGACAGGGGCCCAAGTGGTTGGGCCATCATATGCTGCCTTCCCAGGCTTTTTAGCAGTAAGCTGGATCACAAGCAGAACAGCCAGGACCCGGAGCAGCTTTCCAATATGGAATGTAGGTGTCTCAGGTGGTGACTTAACTCACTGCGCACAACGCCCACCCCTGCTATTTCTGAAACTACCTGGGAAATGAAGAGGGTAGACTGAGGCAATAACATGACTTGTCCACAGAAAAGTGAGTGCAGGGTTTGAGATTCTGCTCCCAAATAAACTGAATTACACACATTTATAAAACTTCAGGCAGGCCTGAAAGTCCTAATTGGAAAGAAAGGAAAGAGAAGGTTCAAAGTGGCCTCCCAGATGTGCTGCGCAGCGCGTGCACTGGAGACTGGAGGGGGAGAAAGCCAGGGGAGAAAAGGGTGCAGCAGGACGCTGCTGGGCAGTGTCTGTGGAACACTGCAGACAGGAGACTGACTCAGATGCAAAGTCACTTGGACTGAAAGGCACCCCGCCAAGTGAAAGAGAAACCAAAGGGTTTAGAGAAAGGCCTGCGAAACGGCACCGGCACCGTTTCCTGAGAGCCCTTTGTTCTCCCACATGTGCTGATGTGCAGATGAAGACGCCACTCCAAAAGCACTTCTCAGGTAAGCCCCCAACACGTCCTTGCACAGCTCAGCACCCTGGTGGCCTCACATTCTCATGATGTCATCCTACAGCGCGTGGGAAGCTTTCCTGTGATCTGCTGGAATGAAAGGTGACAGGGCTGCAATTACGACTCTGTGCTGCTGCAGTCCCGCCTGAGTAGACGGGGGATGCACAGGCCCACGTGATGCAGACTTGAGGCCATCAACAGAGGGCAAGAATGATCCACGTGGAGATCAGCATTGTGGCACAGCAGGTAAAGCTGCCACCTGTGACAGGGGCAGCCCATACAGGGACTGGTTCAAGTCCCAGCTGCTCCACTTCTGATCCAGCTCCCTGCTAACATGCCTGGGAAAGTGGCAGAGGATGGTCCAAGTACTTGGGCCCCAGCCACCCATATGGGACACCTGGATGAAGCTCCTGGCTCCTTACTGTAGCTATCTGGGAAGCGAACCAGTGGATGCATGATCTCTCTTTCAAATAAATAAATCTTTAAAAAAAAAAAAAAAAGACAAACAATGTGTCCAGGCAGAGACTCGAGGCCATCTGCAGAGGGCAGGAAGATTCCTGTCCACAGGAACAGGGCTTGCACATATGTCCACACACAACCTCCAGCTCCAATCACCCCGTGTGCCATATTTCCTGGTTCACAAAAATGAAGCTGTGGAGACAATTTTCAAGCTCATGACTTTTCATGGTAGATGAGGTTCTGGCAGCTTGGCTGGTTTTTGGCAGCAGAGAGCTAGGGCTGAGATGGGGTCTGGCCAACCTCCAGAGGACAAACACCCCTGGGTCAGGTTGCTGCCCCTGGATGGCAGGCTCTGAGCAGAGAGGATGTGTGGGGACCCCAGTACAAATATACAGCTGCTGTATAACCGTTTTATTTTGCTCCTAATTCAGAGGCTGGGGACGTGGGGTCGGCTGCACGGGAGAGCACTAGGCTGTGCTGCCTGAAGCCTCAGGCGGGGCTGGATGCCCTCAGTGCTCCTCCCACCATGAACATGGCTGGTGCTGACCTCTCTGCGACACGGACTCAGGGAGGAAGGATGCGACTTGCAGGACCCCAGCTGCGTGAGCACAGCCTCCTGATTACCCTAGCACCACCCCTCTGCAAATGCCAGGGTTACGCCTCCACCCCTGGGAGAGAAGGGCAGCTGAGGTACCTCCAAGGTGGGGACAAGAGCATAACCCAAGGCCACCATGCCTATTTCGTGACCATCAGTTTCATACAGATTTCTTCCCTCAATAGAACTCATGCACCAGAGAGAGCCCTTGTCTGACCCATGCTCTCAAAGAGCCAGACCTGGCATCTCAGGATGGGTTCCAGGCAGGGAGGAGCAGGGCACAAGATCTGAGGCAGGAGAGAAGTGGGCACAGGAGGAAGTGCTGTAACAGTAAGAGGAGGAAGACAGACAGGTCAGATTCTACACATTCCAGAGGAGCTGCTGCAGGAGGGGACACCTCAGTACCCTGTGGGGCAGGAGCATGGCCACATGCAGCTGGTTCTGTCACTGGTCTTACACCTTATGGTCCTGGGGACTGTGTCCTTGTCCATCAAGCAGCACTGCCCTCAGCAGCTGTTGGGGGTTAAACGTCTGCATCTGCCCTGAGGCAGAGGGGCAGAGGCGTGCACCACAGTGATGATGGCACTGATGTCCCTGCCTTTGCAGTAGGTGGCTCTGGCTCCATGGGACCTCTGCTCTCATAGTCCCCACCTATACAAGGTGGGTCAGGGGGCCTCAAGGGGGCCCTCAGGGTAAAAGTGGTCTCCAGTTGTAACCGTACCCTGTGGGTCAACAGAACAGGAAGTGCCACGCCTGGCGTGTGCACAGCCTCACTCCACAGGGTAGTTGTGGTCCTGCACCAGCCAAGGAGATGTTGGTGGCTATGCAGCAAATTCAAGCTGGGACCTCCCAGCAGCCTTGGCAATGCTCGAGCTGGACCTCAGACAGAGCCCCTGCACACCCGCCTGGGAATGAGGAAGCAGACATCGAATGCTGAGTGCCTGTCCTGCTCGCCCCTCCTAACCCAGCACTCCCTGCTGAGAGCTTCTCTGTTTGAGATTCTCTTCCTGGCATCTGCATTACCATTTTCTCTGCACTGAACTTTGATCCCCGCACTTGGGGAGGGAAGTGAGAAGCAGAAAGGGGAAGCAGGGAGGTTTTTCCTGAATCTGTGACCCAAGAGCTCCAATCAACTGCTTCCGATCAAATCCCATCATTACACATCTACACTAACACTCAAAGACACGGAGCACCTCACCACACGGGAACATGAGCATGACCTCCCCAGATGTGCTCACCCTCACACCCAAGAACAAAGCAGGAGATGCCACTGTGCTACCTTCAAGCTTCTGATGGAGTCTGAGGAAGGCTGCAGGCTGCATGGGGCCACTGCCTGGGGAGTGTGGGACTCAGGTGCAGGTAGAACAGAGCTGCACTCCAGGCTGCCCACTTCCTGCCTCTCGACAGTTTTCCACAAAGTGGGCTCTCCTTTGATAAACAACTCGCCCAGGTTTGAGGAGACGTCAGTGTTTCCATGACTGCTCCACAGAAATGACCCAGACTCCCTCTCTGTGGCCGGCTGCAGGTCAGCTGACTCTGAGCAGACCAGAGCAGGGCCAGCCTCAGTGCAAGGGAGCCGGGGCCATGAGGTCCCACTCTCACAGCAGGGGTTCCTGACCTCCTGTCCCTGTGCCATCAGGACCCAGAGAGCTCCATGCAACTGTCAGGCAGGTGAGCCAAAGGACATCCCCTCCCTGAAGACACAGCCTCCAGTGTGCCACACAGGCATCTGGTTCAAACAAGTATAAAATATTAAAATTCCCCAACAACGAGTTACTGGAAAACAGAAATGTTTGGGCTGAAGGAAGAGATGTCCATTTTAGTTGGTGTGGGCAATGGCGATGCTGTCCCCAGAATGCAGCTATAGCCGCCTTCAGCGGACTGGGCTCAAAAGTGAAAGCCAGCTGGGCCCCCCTGGGGGAGGAGCCAGGTCTCCAGTGCCCTGGCCCTAGAGGACAAAGCGGGATTGGCAGTCTGTGGTTGGTCAACCCTGAGCTGGGCCCTGTACTCAGAGACACACAGCATTGCCACCGGCCTGCCAAGAAGAAGCCACATTTCCTCTGTGGACACTTAACGGCCTCTGCTGGACCTCAGAGAAAGCCTGACCAGCATGGGCGCCAAAACTCCCAGGCCTCAGCATGGCATGCTCAGGAGACGTCAGGGCCAGGTGCATCGGCCCGCCCCCTGTGGACCAGGCTGGTCAGAGGTGGCCATAAACATACCTGTGTCAGTCCATCACCTGGTCCTCCAGTGAGGACAAGGAGAGTCCCGACCTGCTCAGAACCTGCAGTGAGAAGTGGAGGCAGCATTCATACCAGGCTGTGAGCCTCCAAGCTGTGGCCTGGCAGCCCCAGAAGCACAGGCCTTGCAGACCTCACACTCAAGCATACACATGTGCACACCCATACTCATACATGCATGCTCACAAGGCACACTCACACTTGCACACACGTGCTGTGCTCATACACTCACATGTGTGCATGCCCACAGCACACGCCTCATACATGTGCAAGTTCACAAACATCTTTATACATTCATACTTCCACATACGTACACAGGCACACACATGTGCACACAACTAAAAGCATACACACATACTCATATGCTCACACTTGTGCACATGCACATTCAGACTTGCTCATGCACATATGTGCTTGCACTGCACACACTCACATGCTTCCACTCTCACACTCGGGAGAAATGAAGTGAGGGCACAATCTCTGCCTGTACAATTACCAGAGTCAGGTCTACCAGCCTTGCTGGCTCTGGCCTCCCTCTTTATCTCTAGGACCTCCTGAACTGAGAATTCCAGGCCCTGAGCACCAGGTCAAGGCCAACCTCATGCTGCTATGCAGGGTAATCCTAGAAAGCTGGATGTAAACATAGACAGAATACACATAATTGCATGATAAATACTCTTCATAATTGTACTTTCCCAAAGACTTTATATCATGTTGGTGATTTTTCCTAAAGAAAAAAGTCCAGGACTCCCATGCCTTACATAAAGGGCTCTTTAAAACCCACACATGCTGGGCTGAAGGAGGGCACATGCAAGACAAGTGGTTCTTCCTTCCTGGGCATCCATGCCCATTGTGTGCTGAAGCCTGCAGCAGTCTGGGCCAGGACTGCTGACTAGGGATGGGGAGGTGGGCTCAGGGCAGAGGGGCAGGGTGTCAAAGTGAGGACGAATCCACCAAACTGACCCTCACATACAGCACACACCCAGAATGATCTTGAGAACTAGGACAGAGGGGGAAGGGCTCACATTTCCTGATTTCAAAACTTATCTCAAGGCTACAATAAATTAAGGCGGAGTGGCCCTAGCATAAGACAGAGTCCCAGACCCACAGAACAGAAGAGAGGGCCTGGAAACAAAGCCTTGTAGATGTGGTCAAATGACTTTCAGCAAGGGCGCCAAGGCCAATTCAAGGGGAGAAGACAGTACTTTCAACAACGATGCTGGGAAAGCTCGTTCAGAGACCTGCACCTAAGAGCTGAAACTATAAAAGTCTGACAAGAAAACACACGTATGGATCTTCACGACCTCAAATCAGGCAACAACTTCTTAGATACGGCACCAAAAGCACCAGCAATCAAAGGAAAAATACATACATTGGAATCCATCAAAATTAAAAACAGGAAGTTAGAAGTTGCCCTGTGTGTGTGAGAGGGGCCTGAGGAGCAGAGAAGTTTCTCTGGAGAGGAACGCAAAGCCTCAGCAGCAGCCTAGTAGTCCACACTGCAAAGTCCTGCCCAGACCCTGACAGCGTGCAGGTGGGCTCAGCCCTCCCCCCAGGGGAAGCTCCCTAGGAGAACCCTCTCTCCTCAGCACCACATGGGTTACCTGGCCTGGTAACACAGAGCAGGAAAACAAAATCACATCCTTCCTCCAAGGCAGGCACCCTAGGGGAAGCTCCCAGTCTGCTAGCACTGAGTAGAAAACCTGGGGGAGAATTTTTCCTGATTTATAATCAGCAAACCCTTTGTCCTGGGGGAGGGGGAGGGGGAGGAGGAGGAGGAGGGGAAGGAGAAACTGAACTGGACCCTTTCCCTCATAAGCCCCAGTCTGAATACAGACTGTGCACCCAGCACTCAGCTCTCTGCTGAGCCGCCCGCCAGGCCTGCCAGGCGTATTCTCTCCATTTAACCATGGGACCTTGCTCTCCCCAGTCTGAGTGACTGGGCTCACTCACTCTCACTCTCTCGCGCACTCTCTCTGATTCTGTCCCATCCTTTCTGACAATGCCCTACCCTAATAAACCTTGTCTCAGGCCTGAATTCCTTATTGTGCGAAGACAAGAACTGCCATCCACCTCTGCTAACAAGAGGAGAGGAAATGGATGCAAATGCCAGAGCTGATGAGGCTCTAGGAACCACATCCACAGCTCCCCGGGCAACAGCCTACAGCCCACTTAAGACAGGCAGGAGACCCCAACCGATGCTTCCCCAGGAAGAGAGGCAAGCGGCCCAGGAAATGAGCACAGTATCTGGGAAACACACCCCAGCCTCAGGCAGGCACCACCCTACCCCAGGAGGGTAGCTAGCAAGTGAGAAACGGACCAGGAAGTGGAGGACCTGCAGCCTGTGTGATGGTGTCAGACACAGATTACCACAGCACCCAACAACTGCAGTCCTTGTGTACGCTACAGTCTGCTCTTCAACACTGAAACCAAACACCCACAACGAGCAGCTCAGGGAGGAAGGGGGTTTACTCTGGCTCCTGGCTTGGGAGGTCGCAGGGACAGGCTGGAGGGTGGCAGTGGCACAGCAAGTGCGGAGGTCACATGCAGGGCAGAAAGCAGAGAGCGCCGCCAGGTCCATCGCAGCCTCTGCAACAGTCCTCTCACAGAACTGCCTTCCCAGGGCAGCCCCAGTGGTCCAGGGACCGCCCCCGGGCCCACGCCCAGACACGATCACTGGGTAAGATTCCACTCTTCCAGATCATTGACTTGGTTTTGGTAAAACATCCATGTGCGCTCAGGAGCCAAGAGATCAGAAAACAGAAACTCAGACAATGAATGACAATGTTCACAAGCCCAGAGGTGGACACAGCCCAGTGTCATAGAAATACTAATGGAGAGACCCCCCACACCCAAAAGGACTTTAAGAATTTGTGGGAAAGTGGAAAATATGTATAGCTTGACACAAAAAATTGTAAAGCCATGCACAGTTTTTCATTTTTATGAACTTTCTGAAGATCCTCCATGTGCATGGATTTCAAAATTACTGTGTCTCCAAATGAACTCATCTTTTAATTCTGTTTTTCATGAAGCTTTTTAAGTCTCCTCATGTACAGTACACTAGCATGGACTAGCATCTGCCACAGAGAGAAATGCAGAGCTGGGATGTGCTATGATATAGCTGAACCCTGAAAACATCAAGCCAAATAAGCCAGGCACACAAGGACAAATCCAGACATGGGAAGGGGAACAGAGGGTACCAGGGTCTAGGGAGTGTCTGGGGTATGGGGCTTTGCCTGGGGTGAGGAGAGCATTCTGGAGATGGGCAGTGGTGACGGCTGCACATGGGGGACTGTAGGGTGCTGCACAATTATCAGATGCCGCCAGGCACATTTCATTCTGTTAGGTAGGAAGTTAGATATGAGCTTATGTGTGTGTGACATAAAAGCCTGAAGAGAAGACGTCTATGTCCAGCATATGCATCTGCATCTCAAAGTCATCCTGACAGTGTTTCAGGGGCAGCCCAGTGGTCGCATCCTGCCCTGCCCCCTTCTACCCGATAACCTGCCAGGTGGGGGCCCCGCCCCTTCTGCCTGACAAATCTCCCACAATCTCCCAGATGCAGCCCAGTATCTGCATTTCAAACACCCTGCTCCGGATCCCCATTCTCTAGGGGGTCCTGCTCACCCTTCCTCTGAACCCAGGACGGCACCAGCTAGGCTTCCTCCTGTCTGATACCTTCAGGGGAAAACTCAGTTAGGAGCTTCTTAATATTTACAGCCATAAAACCCTTTGTTTCAGGAGGAGATGTGTGAAGACAAAGACCCACCTCCTTAAAAACCCCCGGCCTCCCCGCCTCTGCTGGACTGTGCGCTCAGCCCTCTGCCTCTCTGCTGAGTTGCCCGCCTGACCTGGTCAGGTGTAATCTCTTCTCTCAACATGTAACCTTGCTCCCTCCCACCCCAGTCCGAGCGACTGGGGCACTCTCTCAAGCTCTGTCTGGAGAGGTGCCCATCCATCCTTACGGATGTTCCTTCCCTAATAAACCTTGCTATTTTACCTCCCACTACTCTCTGTCTCACGCCTGAATTCTTTCTTGCGCGAAGACAAGAACCCTACCATTCTCCGGTAACAAATCCACCCCTTTGGTTGCACGGGACTTCTCTAGATGCTCACCTTGGAGGGCTGTGGCCCTCAGGGAACACCCAGGAAGCTCTTGGAGGCTGTGGGGGACACTGGGCAGGACTGGGCTGGGTACCTCCCAGCTCAGGGACAACCAGATGCTATGTCCTTCCCATCTCTAACCACAGGAGGGTCAGGCCTAGGGCTGGGAGCAATGCATGTGTCCTTGGAGGAAGCAGAGGTCAGTCAGCCAGCACCTGTGTCAGGGCTTGGGCGAGGCACCTCAGGTACTGCCTGGAGCAAGTTCCTCTCTCCACAGCCCACTGGGGATCTGTGAAGATAATGAGAGCAAAATAATAAACATAGGCAAAAGACAAAGAAAGCACCGATTTGTGGCCACATCTTTTGGCTCTGTCAGAACACGCCCAGTGTGAAACGGGGAAACTAGGCAGGGAGTCAGAAAGACAGAGGTGAGCTGGAATGTTTGCCAGTCCTGCACTGTCACTTCATTCCTTACCTTCCCAGGATGCACCTATGGGAGGAGACGCCATGGTGGCCACATGGAAGTTAAATTCCACAGGGAGGTGCCATAAAAGACCCCACCCCATTTGTTTATTCAATGAAGGCACCACTCCCCACCTCTTAAGAGACTGGTAACAGGGAGGAGCTCTCTTTTGCCTGTGGCCATGCTAAGGGACCTTCTCAGGCCTCCACTTGGGCAGTCTCCAGAGGCAACTCTGGCCCACTCATGAAGGCTGTATGTTCTCTCTCTACTAAATAAATCCTGCTCCCTTGTGCAGTACATGGATGCCTCTGGTTTGAGAGCTACAGAGAGAGATCCTTCATCCTCTGGCTCACTCCCTAAATGGCTGCAATGGCCCAGACTGAGCCAGGTCAAAGCCACAAACCGGGAGCTGCATCCAGGTCTCATCTCTGTGGCCCAAGAAGGATACCATGGCCACCTCACCTCCCTCGCTGGCCTTCCTGGTCACTGCTTGTCCAAGGCCCTGAAGAGTTCACGCTGCTGCTCAGATGACTCTGGCTTCCCACTGGATCTGACTGCAGGGCGAAAGCCCGAGGCCTCAACTCTCCAAAGGGAACAATATCTGATCCAGGGGACCGTCTGATCCCTCCCCTCTTGTAAAAGCTCTCTTCCTGATGATGAGGCCAGGATGGGCATGAATGACCCAGAGCATGGCCTCAGGAGGTCCCTGCCCTCAGCCCCCTTCCTTCCTCACTCAGCCCTTAATCACCAGAACACAACTGCATGGCTGCCTGGCTCCAGGGAGAGAGGCAGGCCCATGAGACAGCACTCATCTGTTCACTGCTCCACAGACTGGGCTGACCACACACTGAGGACTCAGTCAAATCCCGTGGAGGAGAAACACGCTTGCTGATAAACACTGCTCTTCTCCCGATGAGGGGGCAAGTGAGGGGTGGGATGAGGTGCTGTGATCTTAAAATTTCAAAGAGTAGTTTTCTTGGGAAAGAATCCCACTTACTACTGCCATGCAGACAACAGGCAAGTTTCAGATTATTCTAAGCTCTTACTCTTTTTCAAAAAATGTATTTGAGGGGCCAATTTGTGTCCTGGCTGATCCACTTCTGATCTAGCTCCCTGCTAATGGTCTGGGAAGGCAGCAGAAGATGGCCCAAGTGTTTGGGCCCCTGACACCCACATGGGAGACCTGGATGCAGCTCCAAGTTTGTGGCTTTGACCTGGCTCAGTCTGGGCCATTGCAGCCATTTAGGGAGTGAGCCAGAGGATGAAGGATCTCTCTCTGTAGCTCTTTCAAATACATAAAAAAATCTTTTTAAAATTTTTACTTGAATATCTGAGATAGAGAGAGAGAGAGAGAGAGAGAGAGAGAGATCAATCTTCCATCTGCTGGCTCATTCCCCCAAATGCTCACAACAGCCAGGGCTGAGCCAGGTGAAGCCAGGTGAAGGAGGTGGGAAGTCCATCCAGGTCTCCCACGTGAAGTACCTGGACTATCATCTGCTCCCTCCTATGGCGTATTATCAGGGAGATGAACGGGGTGGAGCCAGGACTTAAACCCAGGCACTCTGATGGGGGATGCAGTTGTCGTAAGTGGAGCCTTAAACACTGTGCCAAACACCTGTCCCTCTAAGGCTTTCCACGTGCAGATCAGAAAGAACTGCAGGACAGACCAACAGTGATGAAGTACACACCCCTGCACCACCCACTTCCCTGCAGCAGTGGGCTCTAGACAACAGCCTAGCAGTCACACAAGGGACAAAGGCCTGGGGCCAGAGACCTGTTCTGCAACTCTGCAGGGTGGGGGCTACAACTCTGTGCTGCAGGAAGAGGAAATGAAAATAAAGAGCTGGGCCACTGACCTCACCACCTCATCCAGCTGCTGGGCCACGAGCATTGCCTCACCCAGCTGCGGAGCCACGTAAGTCACCATCTCACCTAGCTGCCAGGTCCATGTTCCTGCAAGAGCAGGAGACATCGCCTGAATGACGAACAAGTAAAATCTCCCAGCTTTCTTTTGAAAGGTGAAAGATGGCAAAGGTGAGAGAGGATACAGAAACGAAGGGAAATCTGTGCTAAGAAGCCTCAGGAACTCCCACAGACGAGGAGCCAATGGTGAGGAGTGAAGATGCTCTATCCCAGCTCGCAGCTTTGGGGAGGACAAGGACGCACCCAGCTGTCTCAGGCCCTTTCTCAGATAAAGCGCACGTCGTGGGACCTTCCCAACACCCATGAGGACTTGTCGGGCAGGTGTTCTGGAGTCATGCTGCTGGCACCCAGAGCAGGACATGAATGACTGGGAGACCTCAGGCCCAGACCACCTGCATCACAGTACACAGAGCTGACGGCTCATGGCAACTGCAGGGATGGGGAAGGTGTGGGCAATTCAAACATCCAGCCTGGCCTTCAGGGTCCCACAGCACACACTGCCCACCTTGGGAGACTCGTGAGCTGTACCAACGTGGCCTGAGGGAGCACACCTGGCCCAGCCTGAGCCCAGGGATGGGGGCTGTGGACAGCCTGGGTGTCAGTCCATTCAGGACTCGCTGCTTCCTGTTCCTGAGAGACACAGCAGAGACAGGCTCAAGTGCTGCGTGACAGCCCCTGGAGGGTACCTCAGCCCCTCCACCAGGAGGTGGGAGACTCTGCTGTTTCACACCCAGCTCCACGCAACAGTGGGCCATCCTGAGTGGCTCCCTGGCCTTCTGAGGAGTGGAATCATCTTGTCCACCTTGGGGTGCTGATGTGGGGAGACTGCATTATTACTTATTAGTTCATGCAGAGTACTTGTACGTGTGGAGGACACACTTAGCAAGTATTGGCCAAGATCCCAGTTCAAGTGTGGTTCTGGGTGTGTCTACCCCTGGGCCAGCAGGAACTTCTCTGTAAAGCTGCAGTGCTGACACTCCAGCTCTGCGGGTTGGAGGGTGTGTGTCGCAGCTCCCTAGCTCTGTGGGCGCAGCTGCTCCAACAGCAGGGCAGGTTTGGCCTTGAGCCTCAGCGTGTCAAGCCCGTTTAACTGGTATGGAATGGAGCTCTGGTTTCAGATGACGTCAACGCTGCTTCCTTGATGGCTTAAGTCTGGAACAGGCTCAGTTTTCCCTCTGTTCCTTCCCCAGTAGATGGTCTACAATTAAATGAGTAACAGAAAACGGCAGGTAGCACCCAACAAAATCAGAATTTTTGGAGCTCAAATGAAATAGATCCAAGAGGCACAGGTCCCTCATTATTATTTTTTTCTTTTCATTATTGTATGTTTGGGTAAATTATATCCAAATGACTCATCAAACAGGTTCAAGGCTCTCAGTGCTCTCAGCCAAATCCAGGCCCCCCTCCCCCAGCAGAGGGCGCTCCAGGCCACGAATGACAGGTGCATCTCACACACATGTGAGTGCAGTGCCCAGATAGGTGTGAAATACAGAGCACCTCAGCCAGTAACTCCTGAGAAGCCCCCTTTTCATAGAGGGGCCGGGGTACCTTCCACAGAACCCCAAGATGTGGGGCAGCCACTGTGCTTCCTCTGCTTGGCCCCCACATGTGGCTGGGCTACCTCCTGCTTACTGCTGAGCTCCTGGGCACCCTTCCACTCTGACACATGGCATACCCATGGTGGCTGGCTCTGTCCCATCTGGAATCCCCAGTGCCTCTGCTGACCAATCCAACCCTGAGGGCCCATGGGCAGGGCACCCCCAGCCTCCCCTCTACCGCGTTCCTTTGAACACGGTTTCTCTGAGGTGGTTTTCACACTCTTTAGCTAGCCTTACTTGCCTGGCAGTACTTCACTCTGGGGAGGGGACTCCACTGTTTCCTTTGAATATGAACTTTTGGACCAAAAATATGTTTTTAGAAGAAACCTCTTTATTAGAAGAGGTACAAGCATGAAAGAGAGAACATTTTACAAAATGGCTCAAATGCCCTTCCATAGTGACTTTAGGTCCTGCGTCTCCTCGGCAGGACAGGACCTGCTGGGGTCAAACCCCACACAGGAAGTGGGAGGAGCAAGAAGCACGCAAGGTGAGCATGGAGCTGCAGTCAGAAGGCCTCCAGGAGGACCTCTGCTTCTACTTTCTCATGATTCCTTCTCAGCTCCTGATTACTTTTTAGAGATTTTTTAATTTATTTGAAAGGCAGAGAGAGAGAGAGAGAGAGAGAGAGAGAGAGATGTCTTCCATCCACTGGTCCACTCCCCAAATGCCCCCAGCAGCCAGAACTAAGCCAGGCCATAGCTAGGAAGCCCAGAACTCCATCCAGGTCTCCCCAAGAGGTGGCAGGGGTCCAAGCACTTCAGCCATTATCCACTGCTTTCCCAGGCAGTAACAGGAAGCTGAATCAAAAGCAGAGGAGCTGGGATTCCAACCAGGCTCCCCGACAGGGATGTGGGCGTCTGCTGCACACAGCGCCAGCACCTCCTGGTCTGTGTCTCTTCTTTCACCATCAGGCTGCCACTCCCTTTCTGATCTGTTAGCAACTGAACAATGAGATACGCCGTTTCCTAAAACTCTGTCACCGAGGGAGCTCACAGGCATGGCCAGGCGGCCCTGCTGCTACCAAGGGTCCTGGAAGCTTGCTTCCGGTTTCTTGTAAAAGTGTGCTTTACAAGAATTAATTCTATGGAGCTAATAAAAGTTGAGAATCTATTCAAATGCCTTGGACAGTGTACAAAATAAGACAAACAAGTTTCAAAGCTCAAGGCCAAAAGCATCCTGAATAGTCTAGCCTTAGCTCTCCCAAGGAGCTCAGGGCGCCATCCAAGAGGAACAAATCATGTAATTGCTCTTGGTGCTTAAAAAAAAAGCACATAAGGATGACAGACTTGAACTCAGCGTTTCACTGTTTACTTAGAAAAAGTAGGCCTGGAGTTAAAGCAGGGGTGGGGAACCTTTTCCCTGCCAAGGGTCACTTGGATATTTATAGCATTATTCATGGGCCACACAAAACTGTCAACTTAAAAATTAGCCTGCCACAGATTTACTGAATTTCATGGCCCATCTGAGGTTGCCTTAGCAAGGCCAGACCAAATGATTCTGTGTCCACAGGCTGGACGTCCCCCACCCTTAATAAGTACTTAATGAAATGCACAGCCCTCATCAGACACTTGTTACCACAAAGTGGTGTGCATGCTTCCTGCACAACTCATGTTCAGATTCCTGTGGCTCATTACCCTCATCCCTAAAGCCCAATTTATTGGATGACTGTCTTACACAGATAACCAACTTCCCGGTGTTCTGACATTTTAACACCCACATAGCAACAAGAATAAACTCTGATGTGAAACCCGAAACTTACGGCTCCTGGATTTAGTAAAGACACAGACATCAACAAAATGTTTCCTCTTGTCACAGATATGCTCTTCTAACACACTGCAAGTTGCAAGTTTACACTGATCCCCTGGAAGCCCTACAGGTAATTCACTTTGAAATATGTTTAAATTTCCCGAATGCTAATTTGTTAGAGTTAGGTTAAAAAAACCAGACCATTGAGTTATGAAAGGCAAACTTTTAAGAAAGCAACACTGAAATGGCTAAATATGAAACACTTTAATCTTTTCAGATGAACCAGTCTCACCATTTAATAGAACAAAGACCGACAAGCTTTTCAAAGCAGCAGGTTATGCCTAGTAAGACTCCTGCCTGCATCTGCTGGTTCCTGGGAGACAGGGACAGGCATGGGGGCAGGAGGCCTCGGCTCCTCCAGCTTCTGCACTCTCAGGGAGAACCACGGTAACCAAGGGCCTGCGCCAAGTGACCCACTCTCTGTCTTCTCAACTGGCACAGAAATCACCTTTATTTAGTTCTGCTAAACCTCCAGTGAACGGGTCACAGAACAGTCACCCTGTAAAGGACTGGGTGTTCTTGTTAAACTCTCCATCTACAAAGAATAAAACAGCCCCCGAGAGCTAACTAGGGTGGGATGCGGGGAGGCCCCGACTCCTGACCTCACTGTGTGGTGTCCAGGGCTCTTTCTGATGGCCGTACCCCTCCCACGTGTTCCTGGCCTTCCTTCTGGTCCTAAATTGGACCCAAGGGGGAAACCATAGAAGATACTCTAGCTCACAGCAAGTGTCTGCATGGTGCCTGCTGGAAGTGGACACTGAACCCGGAGGGTGACAGCCCCACAAAACAGAGTCTGCTTCTACCCTGCCTGGAACCCAGCAGCGCTGGGAAAGGAGCCCGGGTCACAGCAGGCAGGTCAGGACGTGGGGGAGGTGGGCAGGGGCAGGGGCTAGGCCTGGGCTGACTAAGGCACTGACTCTCCCCGGCTGGAACAGCTGCTGAAGTGCAGAGGTGACCACTGCTGTGGAAAAACTGAAAGTGAGCCAACATCAACGCTGACTCATTGAAAAAAGGGAGGCAAACAAACATTTCGCTACTTATTTTCTGCTAGAACTGACGGTGTGGGACACCTGCCAACAGGAGACTGCAGGACAAGAGGGAAGGAGCTCCCCAGCGGGCGGTGTAGTCTTACAAGGACAAGAGGCCTCCCCCCTTGATGACCACAGTGTGACATCACATCACACTGAGCATCAGGCCCCCAGGACGCTGGGTCTCACGCTGACTGCAACACCTAAGGCCTGGGTGTCCCGTGTAGCCAAGGGAAGCGTGTGTTCTCTTGCACATCTGTGTATTGTGAATGTTTCAATAAAAAGCTTTGTTTTCTTGCAGAAATCTTATGTGTGTGGAGTCAGCCATCTCCTGAGGTTTCCTGGGGGCACCTGGGACTCTCAAAGCTCTGGCTGTGACTGTTTCTAGTCACCGCCCCTCCTAAAACAGGCAGAAAACCAGACAGAGCTCAGCCACTTGCTGTGAAAATCCACCTCTGGTCAACAAGGGACCACAGCCGACAGGGAGCCCACGAGTTCGGGTTCCGCCCAGTGATGTCCCTGCTGCCTCACACACACGGTGACGCTCACCAACTGGTGCTGTCCAAGCTGCACTTCTCAGGACACGTCCCTGTCCTTACGCAAGGCAGGGCCACGCACAAGGAGTGTGGACTCCAGGTCAGATCTCGACCCTGAGGGGAAGCCGCCTCGCTCCCTAGGGCGTGTCCAGCCTTGGGGCTGCATCAGCAGGAAGGAGGAAGCCAAGAAGTCTAAATGTGCCAGTTTCCTCTCCTAGGCACCCACTTCCTAGAACTATACTAACTGAAGCAGAGAATCACTGGTACTTACTGCTGCTTTTGCCTTTCTGTTTCCACCACGAGCTGTTAGGTGCCCCAAATTTCCACCCTTCCTACACTGACTGAGTTTCTGCGTTTCTCAGCTCCCTTCCATCAGTTGGGAGGAGTCACTTGACTTGGACCCGCCCTCTTGCTGCAAGGAAAGCTGTCTGTTGTTTTCCCTGCTCACTAATTGTTCCTGTAAGTTTTCAGAAGCAAGCATGCACTTTGCAGCTCAAGCACTCAGTCCTCCCTCTCCCTGGAGCTCTGTCCAGGTCCTGCCTGGGCGGGGGAGGGGGAGAGAGGAGTCCCCTGCCTGTCTCCAGGCTGGGCACCTGCTGGCTCCATCTCGTAGTCTTCCTTAACTTGCTTCCCAGTATTTTGCAGATTCCTCCAGAAATTTCTGAGAAAGATTTTGTAGGAAACACGTTTGGATCCTTATATGAACGGGTCCTTGTATTTCCCCATAGGATCAACACTTTGGCTATCATCTCACACTCACTCACATCCTGAGGTCCTGGAAACAGTGCCCCCAGGTGCCCTGGACTCTGCACTACTGCTGTTGCTGCTGAGAAATCCAGGCCACCGGGTCCTGCTGTGTGTGCCTCTCCACGTGGACCTGAGGCCGGCTGCTACCCGGCTTCTGAGACTGCCTTCTCTGGGCTGGGCCCTGGTGCGCTCTGCTCACGCACACCCTTTGGTCTAGGGAACTCCTCTGTACTGTTCTTGGCTAATTCAGTTCTCTTTTTACAAACCTTCACTGTGCTACACTGTGTTGCATCAGATCAGCAAGCGCCCTGTTCTCAGAGTGGACCCACTGAGAGCTGGCAGATGAGGCGGCGCCCGTGCCCCTAGACACCCGCTGATGCAGAAGAGCTCCATGGATGAACAGCTCATGAATCAAGGAGGAAGCCTCAACGGATGTCCAGAGTGTACTGACCTGCATGAGAACGCAGGCACTTTTAAGACCATAACACAGCTAAAGCAGCATGTATAGCACCAAGTGATTACATTAGTAAAGAGAGATCTCAAGGGAGCCGGCGCTGTCGTACAGAGGGTTAATGCCCTAGCCTGAAGCGCTGGTATCCCATATGGACACTGGGTCAAGACCCAGCTGCTCCACTTCCAATCCAGCTCTCTGCTATGGCCTGGGAAAGCAGTAGAAGATGGCCCAAGTCCTTGGGCCCCTGCACATGCGTGGGGGACCTGGAAGAAGCCCCTGGCTCCTGGCTTTGGATCAGCACAGCTCTGGCTGTTGTGGCCAATTGGGAAGTGAACCATCAGATGCAAGACCTCTCTCTCTCTCTCTCTCTCTCTCTCTCTCTCTCTCTGCCTCTCCTCTCTCTGTGTAACTCTTTCAAATAAATAAATGAATTAAAAAAAAAAAAAAGGAAAGAGAGATCTCAAAACAAAACTCTAAGCTCCCACCATAAAAAAAAAAAAAGAGAGAGAGAGCAAAACAAAAACCCAGAGCAAGCAGAAGAAAAGAAATAATAAAGGTAAAAGCAAGAATGAATAAAATTAGAAACAGAAAAGCAATAGATAAAATTAACCAAAGCTGCTGCTTTTGAAAAGATAAGTAAGACTGATAGACTTCTAGTAAGATTTACAAAAAGAAACTAGAGAGGGGCTGGCACTGTGGCGTAGTGGGCTAAGTTTCCACCTGTGGTGCCGGCATCCCATATGGGCACTGGTTCAAGCCCTGGCTGCTCCTCTTCTGATCTAGCACTCTGATTATGGCCTGGGAAAGCAGTGGAAGATGGCCCTTCCACTGCACCCAGGTGGGAGACAAAGAGGAAGCTCCTGTCTTCTGGATTCAGACTGGCCCAACTCCAGCTGTTGCAGCCACTTTGGGGAGTGAAGTTTCCCTCTGTCTCTTCCTCTAACTCTGCCTCTCAAAAAAAATTAAAAAAGAAAAAAAAATAAATAAAAGAAAGAAAGAAATGAGAGGATCCAAATAACTGATATTAGAAATGAAGGAAGACCTATTACTACAGACTCCACAGACATTATAAGGATCAATAAAGAACACGGTCAAACACCTCTTAACTAACACATTTGATCAATTCCTCAAAAATTATAAACTACCAAAACTCTTAAGTTGCATCCAACTAAGATATTCAGATGAAGAATTTGAACAGCCCCAGGTCAGACACATCTTTCTATGTGTTTGCAATCAACAATGGGTAGCATTTATACTTGGCCTGAAAGAACAGAAACACTTAGGCATTACTTTAACAAACGTATGGGCCTCACACACGGAAAACTATAAAATGCTAATGAAAGTCTTCTTTGACAGACAGCATGAAGGGTAAACCACATTCAGAACTGGAAGATCCAACAGAGTGGAGCTATCAATTCCACCCAGGTTGATTTACAGAATTAACACACTTCCTATCAACACCTCAGCTGGACTCTTTGTAGATCCAGACAAGCTAATTCTAAAATATATATAGAAAAAGTCGGGGCCGGCACTGTGGCACAGTGGGTTAACACACTGGCCTGAAGCACTGGCATCCCATATGGGCACTGGTTCGAGACCCGGCTTTTCTACTTCCTGTCTAGCTCTCTGCTATGGCCCGGGAAAGCAGCAGAAGATGGCCCAAGTCCTTGGGCCCCTGCACCCACATGGGAGACTTGGAAGAAACTCCTGGCTCCTGGCTTTGGATCGGCACAACTCTGGCCATTGCGGCCATCTGGGGAGTGAACCATCGGATGGAAGACCTCCCTCTCTCCCTCTCTCTCTCTCTCTGCCTCTCCTATCTGTGTAACTCTGACTTCCAAATAAATAAATAAATCTTTATATATATATATATATATATATATATATAATATAGAAATAGTCAAAAAGAAGAATATCCAAAAAAATTTTTGAAAAGAATGGAGCCTGGGGCTGGTGCTGTGATATAGCAGGTTGGTTTGAGTCCCAGCTGCTTCACTTGAAATAAATAATCTTTTAAAAAAATACAGAAGAATGGGGCAAGTTTTTTTTTTTTTTTTTTTTAAGATTTATTTAGTTATCTGAAAGTCAGAGTTACACAGAAAGAGAAGGAGAGGCAGAGAGAGAGAGAAAGGTCTTCCATCCTCTGGCTCACTCCCAAGTTGGCCGCAATGGCCGGAGCTGAGCTGATCCGAAGCCAAGAGCCAGGAGCTTCCTCTGGGTCTCCCCCGCGGGTACAGGGGCCTAAGGACTTGGGCCATCTTCTACTACTTTCCCAGGCCATAGCAAAGAGCTGGATTGGAAGTGGAGCAGCCAGGACTTGAACCGGTGCCCATATGATATGCTGGCACTGCAGGCAGTGGCTTCACCCACTATGCCACAGCACCGGCTCTGGGGCCAGTACTGCAGTGCAGCAGATTAAGCAGTCACCTGCCTTGCTGAGTGCCAGCTGAAGTCCCAGCTGTTCTGCTTCTGATCCAGCTCCCTGCTAATGCACCTGAGAAAGAAGTGGAAGATGGTCCAAGTGCTTGGGACCCTGCCACTCACGTGGGGAGCTGGATGGAGCTCCTGGCTGCTGGCTTCAGCCTGGCCCAGTCCCAGCCATTGCAGCCACATGGGGAGTGAACCAGCAGATGGAAGACCTTTCTCTCTCTCTCCCCTCCTGTCTCTCCCTACTTCTTCACTCTGCCTTTCAAATAAACAAATAGATCATTTTAAGAAACAAAACAATGAACCCAGAGGATTCAGATCAATTAATTTTAAGACTGCAGTGCCGGCATCCCATATGGACCCCAGTTTGAGTCCCAGCTGCTGCACTTCTCCACTTCCGACCCAGCTCTCTGCTATGGCTTAGGAAAGCACTAGTAGATGGCCCAAGTCCTTGGGCCCGTACACCCACGTGGGAGACCCAGAAGAAGCTCCTGGCTCCTGCCTTTGGATCAGTGCAGCTCCAGTCATTGTGGCCATCTGGGGAGTGAACCAGTGGTTGGAAGACCTCTCTCTCTCTCTCTGCCTCTCTGTAACTCTTCCAAATAAATAAATAAATCTTAAAACAAAACCAAAACAACTAAGTCACCAAGAAGGCATTATACAATTGTGGTACAGGGGAGTGAGACTCACAAGTATGGACCTCACAAGCACTGGCCACACGAGTAGGGCCCACACAAGGACAGCCCACAATACATGGCCCAATGAGGATAGGCCACACAAGTACAAGCCACACAAGTGCAGCTCACATGTGCAAAGCCAACTGTTCATTTTTTAACAAAGGTCCAAAGCAATTCAATGAAGGAAGACAGTATTTTCAACAAAAATGGTGTTGACTAAAAAAAATAAAAAACCTTGACCTAAATCTCACACCATACATGAAATCAACCTAAAATGAACCACAGCTCAATGTAAAACACAAAACTAAAAAACTTTTAGAAGAAAACATAGGAAAAAGTCCTTTATGACCAAGGATTAACTGAAGCAGTCTTAGATGTTGATGCCCAAAGCACAACCTGTTAAAAATTAAATGACTTCCTCAAAAGTTAAAACTTTCGTTGCTGGTATTATGGCATAGCAGGTAGAGCCGCCACCTGCAATGCCAGCAGCCCACATGGGTGCTGGTTCAATTCATGTCCCTGCTGCCCCATTTCCGATCCAGCTTCCTGCTAATGGCCTGAGAAAGCAGCACAAGATAGGCCAAGTATTTGGGCCCCTGCCAACCACATGGGAGACCTAGATGGAGCTCCCAGCTCCTGGCTTTGCCCTGGCTCTGCCCTGGCTGTTGTGACCATCTGGAAAGTGAACCAGTGGATGGAAGATCTCTCTCTGTGTCTCTCCCTCTGTTTCTGTAACTCTTTCAAATAAAGTAAATTTATTTTTATTTTTTTGACAGGCAGAGTGGACAGTGAGAGAGAGAGACAGAGAGAAAGGTCTTCCTTTGCCGTTGGTTCACCCTCCAATGGCCGCCGCGGCCGGCGCACCACGCTGATTCGATGGCAGGAGCCAGGTACTTATCCTGGTCTCCCATGGGGTGCAGGGCCCAAGCACTTGGGCCATCCTCCACTGCACTCCCTGGCAACAGCAGAGAGCTGGCCTGGAAGAGGGGCAACCGGGACAGAATCCGGCGCCCCAACCGGGACTAGAACCCGTGTGCTGGCGCCGCAAGGCGGAAGATTAGCCTAGTGAGCCGCGGCGCTGGCCATAAGTAAATATTTTTTTAAAAAGTTAAAACTTTTGTACTATGAAAGACTCTGTTAAGTGGATGAAAGGAAAAGGTAGAGGAGAAAGCTCTTGCAAATTTCATCCCCAGCTGAAGGACTCGAGTCCCAAGAATTCCCAGACTCAATGAGAAAACAATCTGATGTGAAGATGGGTCACAAGATAGCACGGTGAAGGCCACTCAACACTGAAGGGAGGCACAGCCCAGGGAGAATAAGGTGACTGCACCACCCAGCTGCCAGAACAGCCCTGGGGGAAGTCAGGTGAGGATGACGAAGACGTGGCACAGTCTAGAGACTCTGGGAAGCTTCTCACAAAGCGCATGTGCACTTATATATGTCTCAGCAAATGTGCCCTGGGCATTCCTGGTCCATACCAAAGTGTACCAATGTACACGGTGGCCCAGTGAGCAACAGCCCCCAGGTAGAGACGAGCCCAACGCCCTCAGCAGTGGCTTGTGTGCGAACAAGCTTGTCTGTGCAACAGACCGCTGCTCAGCAATAGGAGGAACCGTGGAAGCTGCAAGAGTACAGCTGGCTCGAGGCACCACGTCATTTCACTGGAAGACAAATCTGAGAGCGGATCGGATTGTGCATGCCCCTCGAAGTCACATGCTGAATCTGCTGTCAAAGTTTGACCCCTACAGGGACAGGATGAGGAGTTGGGGCTGCTGGAGGTAATTCAGGAAGGTTCCATCCTGAAGAATGGAACACCTCCAGGAGCTGTCCGTTAGCTCCCACCTGTAAGACCAAGAAGGAAACTGCCATGTTGGCCAGCAAGCAGCAGAACCTCCGTGGACATGACATCCACCAGTGTTTGATCTCAGAATGCCCTGCCCAGAGTGTGAAGACATAAAGGCTGTGGTTCAGAAGCTACCCCTGCTGGCATTTTTGTTATGGCAGCCCCCCAACACCTGAAGACAGGGTGGGAAAGAGCACGCCTGAGGGCAGCCCCAGGGGAGTGGGAGTAGCCCTGCATCCGCCCTGTGAATCCAGAGCTGTGGCTCTGCTTCACACCCTTTTGAACCCTCTGGGCTTTACGACCATTGCAGTTAAACAGGATGCTAGGAATGGGGGCAGGCACACAGGAACTCTGTTCCATTTCTGTAACTTCCCTGTGAGCCTAACCTTGCTTCAAAGTGCAAAACTGTTATTGAGCAGACTTTGTAAGAAAAGACGACAACCCTGTGGGAGAGTTTTCCCGTGTGGGTACCACTGACCCCCATTCAGTTGTGACGAGTGCAGCCTCCAGGCACACATACAGATATACACTCCCAGGTTCATCCATGTAGCGTATTTCAGAATTTCATTCATTTTAAAGAAATAACACTGACTGACATTCCACTGGTTTCCACCACAGCTTGCTCACTCAGACACTGGGCTGTTCCCATCCTGCGGCTCTAGTGCACAAAGCTGCTCAGAGCGTGGGTGCACACACATCTTTAACAGCCTGCATCCAATTACCTGGGATACAAGCCCAGAAGTGGAAGTGCTGGGTCATGAGTTCTACTTTTGATATATTGAGGAAGCACCATCCTGTTTCCCACAGCAACTGCACCATTTTACGTTCCCACCAACAGTACACAAAGCTTCCAATTTCTCCACATCTCACCCAATTCCTGTTAGTGACTCAGCAGCTGCTCTTGTGTGTATGAAGGGGTGTGTATGATGGAACACTCAGTGAATACGCAGGAACTCTAATCAGCAAACGACATGCAAGACTCTCAACAGGATGACTGTGAAGGAAAGGAGCTAACCAGAAGTATCCACAGCACAAATGGTTCTTTTCCTGGGACACTCATCTGACCAGCTGGCATCACAGAGAGAGTGGAGGCAACACGGAAGGGTGGGCACTGAGGCTCAGGGGGACTGTGTGTCTCTAGATCTTGCCGTGAGGGCCCCTGTCAAAACCCATCAAATGGTACGTTTGAAACTGGTGCAGTTTACATCAGTTATATATCAACAAAGCTGTTTAAAAGTAAACAGAAGACAAACAGACCAACAGCCACAGATCTCATCAAGTCTGACCTCAGTACCAGTGCACAAGAAAACCAGGGCTGAGAAGGATGTGAACAAATTTCTCACCTCTGATGGAGCTGACGACCAAATTATCCAACACCTTCAGCAAAGTATTTCATGGAAAAAGAAAAACAATGGAGGCGAAATCTAAAGAGTGAAAGAAATGAATCAACAACGACAAATGTGTGGATCCCAACTCAAACGAGAGACAGAGGACGAACAGGAAGGAGAGAAGGGAAGCAGGCTCAGCGAGGCGACCCAGACACTGCCTGCACACAGAGATATTAAAGGGTCTGCCAGTTTCTTAGATGAGGTAAGGGTCCCGTGCTTGTTGATAGTCCTTTTCTTTTTATTTTTTAAAAGATTTATTTATTTATTTATTTGAAAGTCAGAGTTACATAGAGAGAGGAGAGGCAGAGAGAGAGGTCTTCCATCTGCTGGTTCACTCCCCAGTTGGCCACAATGGCCGGAGCTGCGCTGATCTGACGCCAGGAGCCAGGAGCCAGGAGCTTCTTCCGGATCTCCCACATGGGTGCAGGGGCCCAAGGACTTGGGCCATCTTCTACTGCTTTCCCAGGCCACAGCAGAGAGCTGGATCGGAAGTGGAGCAGCCTGAACTCGAACCAGCGCCCATATGGGATGCTGACACTGCAGGTGGTGGCTTTACCCGCTACGCCACAGCGCCGGCCCCGAGAATCCTTTTCTTTTACAGACATGGACAAAATGATCTTGGATAAATGTCAGTCATGCACTGATGACAGCAGAAACAGGAGGTACACCTTGCTTCCTCAGCTCTCGTTTGTGTAACTTTGCAAATACCCTTTTACAGAAAATGGTAAACCAAACAGAAAGCAAGAGGATGACCTGAAAAAAATAAAGATTTGAGACTCTCAAGCAGCTGTCCCTTTTGCTGGACCACAGTTCAAATGAACAAACGTGTGAATGATTGTGAGAAACACACAGCTCTTGACACAGACTTCGGTCACTGGCATTCACCTGCCAGGTGTGACAGCAACGCTTTTGTGGAGCTGCAGATTAGATCCTCACAGGCGAACCATGTGGCTCTAGAATTTGCCCCAAATAACTCTGGGCAGGGAGAGGGATGGACAAGGCGCAGGTGACCAGAGCAGACGAGGACAGAGTTGAAGGTGGGTGAAGAAGTTGCAGTACTCTTTTCCTTCCATAATGTCTAAAATTTTCCTAAATATTGAGTTAAAAAATCCTGATGTGGAGGGCATTTAATCTGGTGGCTAAGTTGCTGGTTACGAAACCTGCATCCCACATCAGAGGACCTAGGTTTGAGTCCCAGCTTCAATCCTAACTCCAGCTTCCTGTTAATGCGCACCCTGACAGGGAGGACGGTGATGGCTCAATTGCCTGGGTCTATGGCACCCACACAGAAGAACTGGATTAAAGTTGCATGTTCCCAGCTTCAACTCCCCTGTCCATGCAGTGATACTCTCGGCACTTGGGGAGTCAATCAGTGGGCAGGTGTTTTCTCTTTCTTCTCTCTTCTGTCTAATAAACTTAAAAAACAAAACACTCTGCCGGCGCCGTGGCTCACTTGGCTAATCCTCCGCCTGCGGCGCCAGCACCCCGGGTACTAGTCCCAGTTGCTCCCTTTTCCAGTCCAGCTCTCTGCTGTGGCCCGGGGGGCAGTGGAGGATGGCCCAAGTGCTTGGGTCCCTGCACCGGCATGGGAGACCAGGAGGAAGTACCGGCTCCTGGCTTCTGATCGGTGCAGCACCCGCCGTAGCGGCCCATTAGGGGAGTGAACCAACGGAAGGAAGACCTTTCTCTCTCTCACTGTCTATAACTCTCTAACTCTGCTTGCCCGCCCCCCCCCAAAACACTCTTAAGGACAGGCATCCACAAAAGACGGTGTCAGGTAACAGGGCCTGAGAGCTGGCCCTACCTCTACAACTTGCCAACCAGACAGAGCTGGTTCTGGTGCCCCAGGCCCTCTGCCTTAGGAAGGGCCACATTTCCACAAGAGGGAGAAGTGGAACTGAGAGCTTGACTTGTCAGGTTTGGGGCTGGGATGATGGGAAGCAAGGGTCCAGGTGAACAAACTGCCAGCTTCTGCACTGCACAAAGTAGCGCCACGTGAAGGCCGGCAGTCAAACTGACGTTCCTATGGAGGGAGTCTCTCCCCACCACACACCATGGAAAGACACTCCTGGGTCATCACCACTGAACTCAGACACAGATGCCTCAGAGGACGGCACGCCCAGCAGGAGCTCCACCTGCAGGGCGACCTCAGGCTGCCCGACGTACGAGCACAGCACGCGCTGTGTGTGAGAAGATTCCCCAGCAGAGCACACTTCAAGTCCTGCAGGGCAGCTCTGTGGGAAAGAATCCTGGAACTCGTGACCCAGCCAGAAGCCCCTCCACAGGGTGTTGCTACGTGGCCCTCTGAAGATGAATTGACATCACTAAGCCTTCAGGAATGCTCGGGTGGAAGGCTGTCGATGCCACATGGCGGCCACGAAGCACCTGGTACGTGTGTGTTGGGGGGTGAAACTGCACCAGCCTGCTGCAGCCGTCGGGCCAGTGTGAGAAGGAGCTGCCGTTTCCCCTGCAGACTGGGCTCCACGGTGGCCTGGACCTGCCTAACAGATCACTCCTGAGATCTTCAGAGGGAACATGATCCTTACCTAAACTAGCTCACTTCTATGAAACAATGTTTTATTCTGCTGACAGCAGCCTCTGAGACACGCAGGGAATTTCAGAGATATTTCAGACAATCACGGCCTGGATGCCTATCACGGCCTCACAGCAAACGTGACATGAAAACGGCCACCACTCTCCAAGTGGCAGATCAGGGGGCTCTAGTGACAGCTGTATGAGCCCCAAACGGGAAACACCTGGAGGAGGTTTGTCAACATGGCAGCCATCGTTCACATGGACTAGCACGTAGGTTTTGGGCTTGGCAACACTCTGTTCTTTGTGGGTGTTTTAATATTGTTTTAATTTCTTTATAAAAGTGAAGCATACTTTTTACAAATGCTTTTAAATTGTTTAAGTAGATACAGTTATATAACTGATAAAGAAACATTAACTTCTTTTAATTAAGAAATACCAAAAATAAAAACAAATGTTTATGAGTACAAAACCTGACCCTCCGTGGCAGATCATGAACCCACACTACAGTCTGCTCCTGAAAATCACTCGTAGTGAGGTCTGTCTTGAAGCGAAGAGCACCTCCTTCTCCGGTCAGTGCAGCAGCAGCCTGGCCTGCCGGGAGACCACAGCGCCCTGTCTGCCCAGAGGGGCCTGCACTTACAGGACAGCAACGTGTCCTGTTCTGAGTACTGCCATGAATTCACTACACAGCACGTCCTAACACTCCTAGTACACAGCCCACAACGGAAATATGGGGCTGGGAAGCTGCAGCCCACGCTGGCCCAGTGTGCCAATCTGTGCAGGAAGGGCTGTCCTGACATGGCACAAGACACAGACACGGATCCAACAATGTCCACACCCTCCTTTCAGACCCCAGGCAGTCCCCATTGATGACCCCCATGGCTAGTCTCCCATCAGCAACTCCGCGACTATGGGCCCCCGGCTGGCCATGGCCATGGCCTCACAGCTGATTTTCTGGGCATAACTAGCATTGGCCTGAAGCATCACTTCACAAAGCAGCTGCTCAGTGTTTCCAATCAGCTGGCCCTTCCTGACACTCTGCCTATCAACCGCCATGTGAACAGCAGTGAACATGCCCAGACCACGCACTGATGGCTGGCTACAGCCACACACAAGCTCCGCCTACTGCTCCAGGAGGGAGCAGAGGCACCGCACAACAACTGCACGCGCAAGGGTACCTGTGTCAGAAGCTGGTCAGGTGCTAGCTGGTTGACCCAACGCGTGTATCGTTCAGTGGAGTTCGGGGGCTCTCTCCTCACTTGGCATCCTATGATCTGAGAAGAATGTAAGAGAAAGGCATGAGAGTGGGCATGTCAGACCCCTGCGTGCACAGACAGAAAACAGAAACCGTGGAATCCGACAGGTAAGACCTTCTAGATTGGAGGCTAGGGAGGTGGTGACACCTGCTCCAGCTCAGGGTGGGCATGTGCTGGATGACCTGCATGCAAATTTAGTCTTGAACAGTTAAAGCTGCCCTAAGCCAGAGGAAGACTGTGTCACAGGAGTGGGCACTGGGTTCCAGTCCCTACCCTGCTTTCCAGTATAACTTCCTGCTAATGTGCACCTTGAGAGACAGTGGTGACGGCTTCAGTGCTTGGGTTCCTACAACTCACAAGAAAGACCAAGAGTGAGTTCTCAGCTCTCAGCTTGGGCCTGGCCCCAAGGCATCTGGGGCATGAGCCAATGAGTGGAGGATTTCTCTTTCTCTGCCTCTCAAATAAAATAAAACAGAATTTATCACTGATAATGCTCTCCGTTTAATGTACTCAAATTAAAATGACACAAATATAAGGTCAAAATATGGCTATTTCTAGTACTTTCCCTCCTGACCCTAACTCAACATGACAGAGTCACCACCACAGGCTCTGGGCAGCAAACCAAGGGTGCCAGATTCTGTGTCAGGAAATCAACTCTCTAAATAAAAGTCACTTCCCCCAGGAAGCCTCCCTCAGTCCTTCCCAGACCCTCCTCCTGCGTGGGCTGCAGGCAGGACCACTGGATGCCCGACATTTCAGGGCCATCAGACACACAAGCTCCATCTCAGAAAATGCCTATTCGTGGCTCTACGCCTCCCCCTTTCCGTTTCTGGCCTGACAACACCTTGGGTGGAACCGCACAGGTCCCACTGCCTCTTACCTCCTACTTTGGTCCCATCCCAGCCTCTGCCTCCTCCCAACTATGGACTCGATTCCCTCTCACCACCACTGCCCTTCCAGGGCACCCTGCAACCAGACAAACCTCACATGTTTCACATCCCTCAGAAGCAGAGACCTGACAAAAACTAGTCCTACTTGGATACCGGCTGTTAGGTGGCGCACATCTCCCTTTGTGTCTGCCGGCAGAGCATCCACCCTTCAGTGAGGACCCAGGGCTGTCAGAGCTCCTTGTGAGTAAAGGTCCTCACAGGCACAATCCCCAGGCAAGGCAGGAGAGACTGAGCAGGCAGAGACCGAGAGGGCAGGCCCCAACACTGAGCTTTCCCTCCCCGATGACCAATGAAAAAATAACAACAAAAACTTTTTTTTTTTTTTTGACAGGCAGAGTGGACAGTGAGAGAGAGAGACAGAGAGAAAGGTCTTCCTTTGCCGTTGGTTCACCCTCCAATGGCTGCCACGGCCGGCGCGATGCGACCGGCGCACCACACTGATCCGATGGCAGGAGCCAGGAGCCAGGTGCTTTTCCTGGTCTCCCATGGGGTGCAGGGCCCAAGCACCTGGGCCATCCTCCACTGCACTCCCTGGCCACAGCAGAGGGCCGGCCTGGAAGAGGGGCAACCGGGACAGAATCCGGCGCCCCGACCGGGACTAGAACCCGGTGTGCCGGCGCCGCTAGGCGGAGGATTAGCCTAGTGAGCCGCGGCGCCGGCCACAACAAAAACTTAACAGCAGTCAGTAAGAGCAATGTCAGTGAACCAGTTTTACTAGGAATTGATCAAAAGGTACACCAAGGTATTTAAGGACTTTTTGGTGTAGTTTGTTGGCTGGTGTGGAGAAGCAGAGAAAAAGAGAGAAACAGAGATATCTTCCATCTGCTGGTTCACTCCCCAAATGCCCACAACAGCAGGGGTAGGCCAGGCTGAAGCCAGGAGCCTGTAATTCAATCCAGGTTTCCCATGTGGGTGGCAAAGACCCAAATACTTGAATCATCACTGCTGCCTCCCATGCTTTGCGATGGTAGGAAGCTAGAAGCAGGAACCACAGCCAGGACTTGAACTCAGGTATACTACTGTGGGAAGCAGGCATTTTTTTAAAAAAGATTTTTTTATTTATTTGAAAGTCAGAATTACAGAGGGAGAGACAGAGACAGACAGACAGACACACACACACACACAGAGAGAGGGAGAGGGAGAGGGAGAGGGGAGAGGGACAGGGGAGAGGGAGAGGGAGAGGGGAGAGGGGAGAGGGGAGAGGGGAGAGGGGAGAGGGGAGAGGGGAGAGGGGAGAGGGGAGAGGGGAGAGGGAGAAAGAAAGAGAGGTCTACCATTCTCTGGTTCATTCTCCAAATGGCCAGGGCTGGGCCAGGCCAAAGTAAGGAGCCAGGAGCTTCTTTCAGGTCTCTCACATGGGTGACAGGGGCCCGAGCACTTGAGCCATCTTCTGCTGCTTTCCTAGGCCATCAGCACAGAGCTGGATCAGAACTGGAGCAGCCAGGACTTGAACCAGCACCCATACAGGATGCCTATGCACATAAGATGGCGGCTTAACCCACTATGCCACAGCGCTGGCTCTGGTGGTATGCATGTGAAGCACTAGACCGATCGACCCCCCCACACACACCCCTCTCGCATTCCTCACCTATCTGGACACACGGAGCATAGTATGAGCCACACAGGCTCTGGCAGGGTCCAGGCCCAGACTGCACTGAGGACCCACATCCCCTTCACCCTGCCTGAGCTGGGCAGCACGGCCCCTGCCGCAGTGCCACAGTACTGCCCTTCCAAGCATATGGCCTGAGTGGAGCTAACACAGCCTCGGTCACTGGCTTTCACGACCCCGCCCCCCGGCCCGGAGACCTTTTGCAGGGTTCTGCTGGAAACAGTGCTAGGGTGTGGAAGCCCTGTGGTCTCACCGGATGCCCTCAACCAGGTCATTCCTGGCTTGGACTACCACTGCTAATCTGCTCTGGACTCTCATGCGCAGGTTTTTGCTGAGCATTTAGTTTTCACTGGCAGTTGCTGGGTCACAGGGTGGTTACACGTTCATTTTTTAAGAAATTCCCAAACTGTTTCCTGGCAAGACGGCTGCCTGATTTCACATTCCTCTCAGCAATGTACTGGTTACCCTGTTTTTCTGCAGTGCCACCAGCATCTGCCACTGTCAAAGTCTGCATTTCAGTCATTCTGACAAGTGTGTGGCGGGCTCTCAATGTGATTTTAATTTGCATTTCTCTAAAGGTTCATTTTCTAATCCGAATAAAACACCTGACCACAGATATATACTTCTCTTCATTTATACTACTGTATTCTATCTGTGAACCGAACTCTCTTCAAAGCACATACTAAGCTAGCTGACTTCCAAATTCCATGAAGAAGTCACGAGTGTGGAGCTCCTGAGACATTCTGTGCGTTTGTGCCAACAGGTGAGGCAGGAAGTACAGGTTCCTGGAGTCAGTCCCATAAGGAACCTTGAAACTCCAAACTCATGTGGGGAATATTAGCATCTGTTGGCTAAATCTGAGAAAAAAAGGTCAAAACGTTGAAAGGAGGGATATTGAAGGTGGGAAAGAGGCTGAGGGGTGTGGCCTTGGGTGTTTCCCAAGCTGGACACACCACATACTCTATCTTGCCTGCTCTCACATGGTAACCAGACCCTCATCTCATTGAGAGGAGGGATCTGTGCCCCTCCCCTTGAATCTAGGCCCAGACTGAAAGGTAACACAGCCTCTAATGGGTTCTCTTGGGACACCTGTTCTTGGAATCTGCCACCACAATTAACACCAGCCAGCCACAGGGAGGGGTTGGGGGGCATGGGGCAAGGCAGGGGGATTCTAGCAGCCAGCCAGCCAGCATTCTCACAACTGTGAGTGTGCTGGAGCCTCCAAATCCTAGCCTCGGCCATCCAGTGTGTCCAGCTGAAGCCCACTGTGAACACAGCAAAGCCATTCTCCTTGTAGAAAGGAATGCAGTCCTCCAGGTGAGCCCCTAACCCCTCTATATCAGTCTGGCAAAGCTGCATGGTCTGAGGAGGCCTTCAAAGCCCACTTGCCCCTGCCCACAGTGCTAGGCAATGTTGGCTTTGGCTTCTGATGCACATGAGAGTGCACACAACAATCACTAATGAAATAAGGAGACCTGAGAATTCAAGTTCAAAATCACACTGGGGCAAGAGAAAAACACATTTCTGACACGGATGTGAACTCCCCTTGGGTTCACCATCCTCTGCTGGCAAGATGGCACTGCATGTGGGGTATGTATGATTACCAGGTAGGCAGGCCTACCCTTAGGGCCCTGTTCCTGGGGCATGTCTGTCCCACACCGAATCACCAGCACCAGGGTTCCACGTACTATTCCCAAGTGGGTGGTGTGGTGACGAGAGGACGAAGAGCGCCTATCACCCTAATGCTTCCCAGTGAGAGTTGCTCAGACCACGGCCCAGAGACCCCTGGAGCTGCCTCTAGGAACTGGGCAGCTTATCAAAAAAAATCTCGCACTCACTCAGTCCCGCTCACTCTACACTGGTGTGCAGACTCAGTCCAGCACAGTGTTCAGAGGTGAGGCCTCTGCAGAGTGACTGGATTTGCTGGTTGGGCCCTGGTGGCTTTATAAGCAGAGGGACAGAGACCAAACAGACATGGGAGCTCTGTGTCACCTCAGGACTCTGCATCAAGAAGGCCAGGGCCAGTGCTGTGGCTCAGCGGGTTAACGCCCTGGCCTGAAGCGCCAGCATCCCATATGGGTGCCGGTTGTAGTCCCGGCTGCTCCTCTTCTGATTCAGCTCTCTGCTATGGCCTGGGAAAGCAGTGGAAGATGGCCCAAGTCCTTGGGCCCCTGCACCCGCATGGGAGACCCAGAAGAGGCTCCTGGCTCCGGATCGGCACAACTCTGGCCGTTGCGGCCAATTGGGGAGTGAACCACTGGATGGAAGACCTCTCTCTCTCCCTGCCTCTCCTCTCTTTGTGTAACTCTGACTTTCAAATAAATAAATCTTAAAAAAAAAAAAAAAAAAAAAAAAGAGAAGGCCATGGCCAGTGATCATTTACTTTAAATTTTTTTTTGTTGTGTTTATGATTTATTTTGTTTGAAAGACAGAATTAGAGAGTGACAGAGAGTGAGAGTGAGACAGTGAGAGTGACAGAGAGACAGACAGACACACCTTCTATCCACTGGTTCACTCCCCAAACGGCACAACATCCAGGGCTGGGCCAGGCTGCACCCAGGGGCTGGGAATTCCATCCAGGTCTCCCACACGGGTGCAGGGGTGCAAGTACTTGGGCCATCTGCTACCTTTCCAAGCACATCAGCAGGGAGAGGGATGGGAAGTGGAGCAGCTGGGATTCAAACTGGCACCCATATGGGACGGCAGCATCACAGGTGGTGGCTTAATCCACTATTCCACACTGCTGGCCCCAGAATGAATAGATTTTATTCATTTTAACTCCATCATTTAATCTTGGCTGCTCTTGGTTCCCATTTTATGAAATTCATCCCTTAAGAGCACACAGCTAACGATAGCTGAGCATCACAACGGCTCTGGACTGGATTCTGGACCAGAACTGCAGGTAAAACATGAATGGTCCAAGAGTGACAGGAGATCACGGCTGATGTCCTTCTGTTGACCACCAAATGGTGGTACCCTAAGAGAACGCCATGCTTTGATGTAACACGTACCAATCAGAGACAGACAGACATCATCCAGGGCAACTTACTCCCAAGGCCTCCAGACTTTTGCTGACAGGACACAAGGAGGCGGGTGACACCAAAGAACCTTTTGAGGAACTGGGTGAAGGTGTCACCAACACCAGCTTATTTCAGAGTGCTGAGAACTAAGTGACAGAGCCCGGAACCCAGTGGACAGCCAGGAGAGAGGAATCCCTGTAAGAATCAAGTGGGACTCAAGGCCAACGAGCCAACTGCAAAGTGCCTGCAACCACTCTTCATGCTGTTCCAGGGGCCATGGTGGGCCAGGGACAAGCAGAGGCAGCAGCAGCTGCTAGGTCCGGAAAACCCTGTTGCCTCTCAAGCTTGATCAGCTCAGCCACCGCAGGCCTGTGAGGCAATGCTCACCCCATGGAAAGTAGGGCTTGCCACATGGCACACGGCAGCCTCTGGCTACAGGCGTCTTGCTCCCTTGCAGCTCCTGCCGACTCTCCCTGTAGCCTCGCCCCTGGCTGATACAGGTCAGACTCCCGGTGGAGATAACACACTTCCCCCCAAGGAAAGTCCACGAGACTGTCCCTTTGGTGGACAAGGGATGGTGAGATCGTATGGGTGCAGCAGCTACCCCACAGGGTGGTAAAGAATCGAGGAGGGCTGGGTGTTGATAGGACAGGGAAACAACGGCTCTCACCCTGAGATGAAGACCATATGCCCACACAGAGGTTCTGCTGCCCCAGCTCTCCCACCTATGCCCACCTGGTGTCCATGAGCTCAGCACTGATACCAAACCCAGGCTGCCTTGATACCACAGATCCTGGACGCTCTCGTGCTGACCCATCCTCTGGAGCTGTCGGGACCCAGGGAAGGCCAACTATCAGCCTTCAAGTTCCCTCTTTCCCGAGGACCCAGGGAGGGGCCTCCGTGCACCACTGCACCTTGCTCTACCAGGCACCCATCCAAGGTTTGTGTCCCTAAGGCTTCTTATCTTGGTTTCCTACCCTGTGCTTTTGCTCAGATGACCCCCCAGGACGGCTCCCTTCTTGCTCATCCTCAAGACCACCCACTCCAACCCCAAGCAAACAGAGGCACCTGGCTCCTTCTACCTCTTGTTCCAGAACTAACCTCTGCTGAGGAATCAAGAAATGAGTGAATAGGGGCTGGTGTTGTGGTGTAATGGGTTAAGCTGCCGCTGCGGCACTGCTCCACTTCCAATCCAACTCGCTGCTAGTGTGCATGGAAAAGCAGCGGAGGATGGCCCAAGTGCTTGGACCCCTGCCACCTGGTGACACAGATGGAGTTCCTGGTTTCTGGCTTTGGCCTGGTCTAGCCTTGGCTGTTGCAGACATTTGGGGAGTGAACCAGTGGATGGAAAAGTGCTCTCTCGCTTTCTCTCTCTTTCTCTCCCCCCACCTCTCTTTGAGTAATTCAGCCTTTCAAATAAATAAATAAATCTTTTTTTTTTTTTTTTGACAGGCAGAGTGGACAGTGAGAGAGAGAGAGACAGAGAGAAAGGTCTTCCTTTGCTGTTGGTTCACCCTCCAATGGCCGCCGCAGCCGGCGTGCTGCGGCCGGCACACCGCGCTGATCCGATGGCAGGAGCCAGGTACTTATCCTGGTCTCCCATGCATGTGCATGGGCCCAAGCACTTGGGCCATCCTCCACTGCACTCCCTGGCCACAGCAGAGAGCTGGCCTGGAAGAGGGGCAAACAGGACAGAATCTGGCGCCCTGACCAGGACCAGAACCCCGTGTGCTGGCGCCGCAAGGCGGAAGATTAGCCTAGTGAGCCGCGATGCTGGCCAAATAAATAAATCTTTAAAAAGTATGACTGAGGGGGCCGGCACTGTGGCATAGTGGGTAAAGCTGCCACATCCCATATGGCACCAGTTCGAGACTCGGCTGCTCCACTTCCAATCCAGCTCTCTGCTATGGCCTGGGAAAGCAGTAGAAGATGGCCCAAGTCCTTGGGCCCCTGCACGCATGTGGGACACCTGGAAGAAGCTCCTGGCTCCTGGCTTTGGATCGGCACAGCTCCTGCCATTGCGGCCATCGGGGGAGTGAACAAGTGGATGGAGGACCTCTCTCTCTGTCTCTACCTCTCTCTGTAACTCTGTCTTTCAAATAAATAAAATAAATCTTTAAAAAAAAGAGTGAATAAATACAAATATTATACTTGGAGCTGTCAAATGATGCCCAGAATGTAAAATTTAAAACATTCTGGGGCCAGTGCTGTGGTGTAGTGGGTAAAGCTGCTGCCTGCAGTGCTGGCATCCCATATGGGCACCAGTTCAAGTCCTGGCTGCTCCACTTCGGATCCAGCTCTCTACTAAGGCCTGGGAAAGCAGTGGAAGATGGCCCAAGTCCTTGGGCCCCTGTACCCACGTGGGAGACCCGGAAGAAGCTCCTGGTTCTAGATTGGCACAGCTTCGGCCATTGTGGCCATTTGGAGAATGAACCAGTGGATGGAAGACCTCTCTCCCTCTCTGCCTCTCCTCTCTGTGTAACTCTTTCAAATAAGTAAATAAATCTTTAAAACAAACAAAAAAAATGTTCTGCAGTGGTTTACATTCAATTGCACGAGTTATAAAGGCTGTCATCAAGGATCTTTAGTTCCTAATTAAGTGGTTTTCTTGTAAATGGTCATTTTAAAGAAAATGACCAAGTAAAAGCATACAGCCAGCATTCATTTCATTCTTTCAGAACAAAGTCTACAATATAATTGACATAATCGCCAGCTGGCAACTGCAAATTAAGATTCTTGTAGGTTGTGATTAAAAATAAAACTGGCCTCACAATAACCACCTTTCTAAAACTGACTTTGTTTTGGTGGAACGAAACTATTACGACATCCCCAATTTTCATACAGAAAAGGCTCCTGGCAGGAGGAAGGGCACTGATACCTGTGCAGTTAGAAGAAACACGGCAGGAGGAGCAGCCAGGCTTCCCCCTGAGTATCCAGAAAGTGGAAGGCCAGGAAGACACAGCCTCGAAATTGAAACACTTCGTAGAAATGCAAACCCAGGCTGCTTTGATTCAGACAAACGAGCAGCTTGCATTCTCCCAAATTCCTGGGCATCCCCAAATACCACAGTTCATCAGAACCCATGACATGAAGAACGGCCAAAAGTAACCTCATGAATGAAGCCAGTCTGTTTAACTTTTTCAGCATGAAAATGAAGACTTATCTGAAAGTATCTCATTCTCTAAAATGTCAACACTCATCACAAAATTCTTAGAAGTTTCCAGTGTATAATGCATTTTAAATACTCTGAAACTGTTGTTTCTGGCTGTGTAAACATCACTCTGAATGCAGCCAGGCCCTCTTATGTAAGGATGACTCACCCAGTTACACTGAGGCCCAGGGCCCAGGGCAGTGTCTGCTCGACTTCAATTTGATAGGATTACTCGGTTGTAGGAAGAAGCAAAGGGAAAGAGACCTGCTCCAAGCATTTAACTTGACAGTCCAGAATACTTCAACACTGGGAGAACCGGGTCACTCCTCGCCTTTAACCACCGTGTACACTACCATCATACTGCCAGCCCCAGGGAAGAAAATGTCTGCAAATGCCACTCTCAGCATCTCCCTTACACGACCTACACAGACATTCACCTACATGATCTTTTTTCTTTTTTTTCCTTTTCCCAACAAAGGAACAAAACTCAAAAAGCACAGTCTGCACACCTACTCTCTTGTCATCTGACTGAGAACGTGGCCAGCACCTCTGGGGGCTGAGACAGAAACCCCTGAGGCATGTGAAACCCAATGCCAGCCAGCAATCCTGGGGGCCCAGTGGACTCCTCCCTCTGGCACAAGGACCGGGTCTGCTGCCCGACACCGTGGATAGTTCCTGTCATTTTTCCCAACCAGAGAGGCATAAGACCTAGAATATTCTGGAGTCCATGGAAACTGCTCTCCTGTGCATACTGGCACTTACTCGTGGTAAACTGCTCCTGACCCTTCAAAAATCTGATAAAAGCCCAGAGCTCTCTCACGCCCCCACTGAAAAGGCAGTGCACACAGAAGCCCCCACACCCCCCAGGGCCTTGCCCTGAGGACCCTGCACACCCACAGTGGAGGCAGCTTTTTTTTTTTTTTTTTTAAAGACTTGCTTATTTATTTGAAAGGCAGAGTTATGGGGGAGGGGGAGGGGGAGGGGAGAGGGAGGGTTGAGAGAGAGAGAGAGAGAGAGAGAGATCTTTCACCCACTGTTTCATTCCCCATATGGCTGCAATGGCCAGTGCAGGGCCAGGCTGAAGCCAGGAATTTCTTCTGGGTCTCAAGAGCACTTAGGTCATCCTCCATTGCTTTCCCAGGCACATCAGCAGGGAGCTGGATCAGAAGTGGAGCAGCCAGAACATGAACTGGTGCCTATTTGGGATGCTGGCTACACCTGCTACACTACAATGCCAGCCCAAGAGATGGCCAATTTTAAAGCTTGCATTTAGAAAACCAAGATGAAAGGGGCCAGCACCGTAGCTCACTTGGTTAATCCTCTACCTGCAGCACCGGCATCCCATATGGGCGCCGGGTTCTAGTCCCGGCTGCTCCTCTTCCAGTCCAGCTTTCTGCTGTGGCCCGGGAGGGCAGTGGAGGATGGCTCAAGTGCTTGGGCCCATGCACATGCATGGGAGACCAGGAAGAAGCACCTGGCTCCTGGCTTCGGATCAGCGCAGCACTGGCCGTGGTGGCCATTTGGGTAGTGAACCAATGTTAAGGAAGAGCTCTCTGTCTCTCCCTCTGTCTATAACTCTACCTGTGAAAATAAAATAAAACAAAACCACGATGGAAAGAAGGCGTCATACTTACACTGGTTGGGTGCTGGGCAGCAGCTTCATGTTGCAACCTCACCCTCTGGGGCATCATCACGTCATCCTGTAAGAGAGAGCACACCCTGACTTCTCAAAAAGCAACTGCACAAATAAGTCAAACAATAGCAAAATAGGCAAATGCACCCATTGGTGGACTTGGATGGGCGAATCCACCACGAGCCTCATGAGGGAAATGTGACTGTTCAGAGAGAAAGAATGAAAAACCCTGGTTACTCCAGTGAGGCCAGGCTCCCTTCCCTACAGGGCTGGGAAGGGGGGCACAGATGGTGGGAGACAGTCTGGCACTGCCCAGCCAGCTGGCAGATATGCGTCCCTTAAGACCCAGGCGTGTAGCCACCTATGGTAAAACATCTTACACAAGGGGCCGGTGCTGTGGCGTGGCGGGTTAACGCCCTGGCCTGAAGCGCCAGCATCCCATATGGGCGCCAGTTCTAGTCCCGGCTGTTCCACTTCCGATCCAGCTCTCTGCTGTGGCCTGGGAAAGCAGTGGAAGATGGCCCAAGTCCTTGGGCCCCTGCACCCACGTGGGAGACCTGGAAGAAGCTCCTGGATCCTGGCTTCGGATTGGCGCAGCTCTGGCCGTTGCGGCCATCTGGGGAGTGAACCATCGGACAGGACCAGCTGGGCAGCTTTGCCCAAGTGTGGGAATGACCCAGTCACGGGCATCAGCTGGACACACACTGTGCCAGTTACCACTGTGAAGAAACGTGTACTTGTTCTGCGCTGCTCCTTCACTCCTTGTCAGGTCTGTGGCTCCTACTTAAGTTTCTGCAGCTGCTACTGGGTTCCCTGCGGGACGGTGTTCAACAGTAGTAACATGCAGTTTACTTCTCCAGCTGATAACTCAGGGATGCTGGGTCAGTCCCAAACCCCTTGTGCCTCTTCCATGCACACGTGTAAGACCTTGACACCCCACGTGGCGCATGCCTGCGTCTCAGGGGACATGCGCCCTCTGGCTGGACAGGGCCAGGCTGCCTCATAGAGTTCTGCCCATCCTCTTAGCCCCACGGGGGATGAGAACCAGTGTCATTTGGAATTGAGAGGATTTATTTCATTTACTTATACTGAAACCAGGCAAGATGAACAGTGTTTATAAAGAAATGTACACACAATAGAAACCATAAAGAAACACAAGTGCATTAGGTCACAGCAGTGGTCACTCTGTGAGGAGAAGGGGGCTAACAGCAGGGAAGGAGGGTGCCCCAGGATGTGGCAGGCTGTTCTTGACCAAGCAGCGGTTACAAGCACACAGCAAGAGTCATACATACACACACACACACACACACACACACACACAGTGGAGTCACATACACAGCAGGAGGCAGGAGTCACACACACACAGCAGCAGTTACATGCACACAGGAGTCACACACACAAGTGGCAGCATTCAACCTGAACAGGTATTTCAAAAAAAGCAGAGGCTGAGAGAAATCACAGGTTAACACATTTCTGCCCACTGTTGGTAAAAGCTCCGGTGGCTTGTAAGGCTGCTGAGAGGGAGGCCTGGTTTATGGCATGCAGGAGGACCATCTGAAGGACAACCCTCACCCACCTCCAAAGGCAGGGAGCACTGAGAGTCAAGCCTGCAATCTGCTGATCCCCAGTGCAACGCCTGACCCTGGTCCAGGCTGAGGTGTCCTTTGCAAAGGAGTGTCTCTAACCCCTTTCTGGAACCAAGACCAGCCCAGGGCTTGTATTTTGTTGGTCCCCAAAATATTTACTAAACAAGGAAGTGGATTTAGCTCAGCTCATTCATTTACAGAACATTCACACACTCTGACACTTAACCACCCTCTCCTACGGCTGGAGACAGAGAAGCCAGCATTGCTCTCACCGTGCAGCCAAGGAAAATGAAATTTGGAAGGGCTGTTTCACTCAGTCATGCAGCAATTGCATTTCATAGTTAAAACTGGACAGGATGCCTGATCCACTGCCAGGTGGTCCCCACAGCACTGCTCCTGACCAAGGACCTCACGGCACCACAATCAAGGGTGGCCCACTGCCAGGTGGACCCACAGCACTGCTCCCGACCAAGGACCTCACGGCACCACAATCAAGGGTGACCCACTGCCAGGTGGTCCCCACAGCACTGCTCCTGACCAAGGACCTCATGGCACCACAATCAAGGGTGGCTATGGACTCGTGCTTGTGGAACTCACTGGTCTTACCTCTTCCTCACCGTCCTGAAGCTGCTGGCTCCAGAGTGCTGGAGGCACAATGACAGGACCAGCTGAGCAGCCACAGGGTCTCCAGTAGGCTGTCTATGCTCTGCTTCGGGGTCCAGTGGATGGCCCTGCACCCCCCAAGTCAGGATTCAGGAATCGAGGGGTGGAAAAAGGAACAGTACCACTTGCTTTGACCCCACAGACTCACTATCAAAATTCTGCTTAAAGTTCCTGCAACTTTCTACTCTGCCAGCCTAGAGGTCTCGGTTCCAGCAAGAGGACGCTTCCTCCAGGGGGCACGGCAACAACTCCTCTGAACTGAAGTAAAGATGCCACTGGCCACCTCAGACCTCCACACCCCGGGTCAGCAGACTCAGAGGGGTTACAGGGCTGGCTAGGGCGACTGGTCCCAACTACCAAGGGGAACTGCCCTACTGTCCACATGGAGGTGAGGGAGCAAGTGTGTCCGGCATACTGGTGACCCCTAGAGTGTGTTTTAGGGTTCCCATGCCCCGAGTTTAGGTCTGTGTCTAATTACAACAGCCCAATCCAGGCAGGAGCGTGAATGCCACAGACCCGACAGGATGCAGGCTGGGCCACCCCATCAGCTTAAGGACCATGATCCACTGAGATGCCTGCTGAAGACAAACAGAAATACAGGGTGGGTAGACAAAGAGAGCTACAGCTTCCAGCAATGACCACATGATAGTTACAGAAACAGGACTGCAACTGTCATGAATGTGTGTGTATATACAAGGGTATTTCAGAAAGGATGTGGAAAACAGAATTAAAAAGTGAGTTTGGGAGCCAGCACTGTGGCATAACTAGCAGCGCTGCCATCTGCAACACCAGCATCCAATATGGGTGCCAGTTTGTGTCCCAACTACTCCACTTCTAATCCAGTTTCCCCATTAATGGTCTGGAGAGGGCAGCTGAGGATGGCCCGAGTGCTTGGGCCCCTGCCACCCATGCAGGATACCAGGCTTCAGCCTGGCTCAGCCCTGAAACCATCTGGGGAGTGAATCAGCAGATGGAAGATCTTCCCCCCACACAACGTTCAAATAAATATAGATATTAAAAAAAAAAGTGAGTTTGGGGGTGAGGTGGCACAGCAAGTTAACCAGCTGCCTGGGATGCCAGCATCCCATATTGGAGTGCCTCATTCTAGTCCTGGCTATTCCAGTCCAGCTTCCTGCTAATCCATTACCTGCACCTGGGAGGCAGCAGGTAATGGCTCAAGTGCTTAGGCCTGTGCCACCCACGTGGAAGACCGAGACAGGGTTCCAGGTTCCTGGCTTCAGCTTGGCCTCGCCCTGTTGTGGGTATTTCAGGAGTGACCCTGTGGATGAAAGATCTCCATCCCCACCCTCTATTGCTAACTTTCTCTCTGCCTTTCAAATAGATGAAAATAAATTTTGTTTTTAAAAAATGAGTTTATTTGGGTGTAAAAAATGTCGAAATCCATGCATATGTGTTGTCTTCAGAAAGTTCAGATGTGTATTATGAAAAAACTATGCACGGATTTTGACATTTTTTACACTAAAATAAACTCATCTTTTAATTCCATTTTCCATAAACTTCCCAAAGTCCTCTTATAATTGCCTAGTGTATCCTCACTCTCAGAAGTCAAAGTACATTCAAATACAAATCTCCATCACTTCTAAAGAGTCACCTGCCCTGCTGGGTGGCTAAGTAAAGTCAACATCTGCAAGGACAAAGAGAAAACTGAAAACACTGCACACTCACTCACCAACAAGCTGTAGTCCAAGGATGGACGCAGTGAGCAGACATTCAAGCCCGAAGAATGGATAGCAGGGCCGGCCCCTGAACCACTTCAGAGCCACAGTGACTGTAGGTTATAAATGAGCTCCTTGATCTCTCACCGCCATTCTGCTGAGAGGAGGGAGGAGGCCACAGTCCCCACTGCACATGAAAGCGAGGGGATGTTTGAACAGCAAGCCAGGCTTCGCTGGTGGGGCTGTGATCCCACCACCTTCACAGGAGGCGTCCCCCACAGGCCCCTCCTCCAGCTCTGGGCCAGGTCTATGGTGCTCACAGCTGGTGCCAAACACCAGGAGCTGATTTTAACTGAAGTCAGCTGGCATTCGGAATGCAGAGGAGAGGGGTTAAAAGGATAGAACTTCAAAAGCCCAGTATGCATTTCAAGTAGCTGTCCCAATCTGAGGGTGCTTTCGGAAATGCCATTATTTGTGAACCCCAAAGCATGCAAAATTCCCAGACAGGCTGAGATTATAAAAGAATAACCAGTTAAGAAACATTCTTGGCAGCCTGGGGAAAGAATTTAGATATATTCTAAAAATACCATAAATGCAGAATGAAACACTATGTCCTTTCTGACCATAAAAATGTGGAGTAGAAAAGGCTACCTGACTAAATTCAGGATTAGAAGCAGCAGCTTCTGCGTGAGGTACCCCTTACTAGGCAACATTCCTGGAGCTGCAGGCCTCAGATCCGACTGAGAGGCCCCGGCCAGGGCCAGGGTAGGGAGCGTGGAGGTGGAGGCTACTAGCAAATGAAGAAAGTAGGCAACAGCCGCAGTTTCTTTGCACGAGAGAACAAAAGTCCTTTGTGTTTGTTAAGCCTTCTTTGTGTTTGGCTTCTAGACAAATTAAGATTTGAAGACACCGCTGGAAATTACCTGATCGTACCAAACCCCTCAGGGAACAGGGCAGACCCAGCTGTTGCTGGGAGCTTGTGTCCAACATAGTGAGGTGACCAGGCTCTAGGGAGTTTTCATACCCACAACATACTAACCATCTCCCAGACTCTCCAGACACAGCTGGGGTCCTGTGGCTGAACTAGTCTGACACTGACCCCCTGAAGGCGGTGCAGACACCACGGGTCACAGCTCAGTTCTCACTGTGCCCTCTTCAGACACCATCACAAGGACTGGGGGCCCAGGGCACCCACACTTGTGGGCAACTTGGCTACAGAGCCGGGGCTCCCACCGTCCCTGCTCGGTGTGGTTGCTTTTGCTCTCACGCCCCTGCTCGCGGGGAATCGCCTTCACCAGTTTCTCATGAAGGATGTGATGGGGGACGAGGAAGAACAGCCAGATGACCAGGTGCAGGGCTTCTGTCCCTGTAGGGCTGTGGGTGCCACCCCCAGCACCCCCAGGGGCTCCCTACCCCGGGAGCTCTCTGGACTCCATCGTTCTGGAGCTTCTGTGCAGATTTCCTCACACAGGCATGACCGATTATTCGTTCCACCTCCAGCCCCTCCCCGTGAATCGAGGGTTGGTAATGCCCCGTGCTGAAGCTCTCCAGAGGCCACTGAGCTACAGCAAAAGATGAGCCTGTCCCCCAGGAAGTCCAAAGAACTTAGAGCTCTGAGCTAGGAGGGGAACAGAGTCCAAATGTATATTTCTGATATCACAATATTTTACACACATAACCTAATTTCCCCCAAATCTGAAGTTACAGAGGAGAAGCAAACAATCCAAGCTGCCTATTCCTGCAGCGCCAGGAGCAAACGCTACCCACAGAAGTGACAGGTAACTCACAGCACGCAAACAGCTGCTCCGCTGAAACTGGGGAGTCCATAAAGTATTTTAAAAGTCTTAAAGGCAACAATGAGTTAACAAGATAGTACTGAATTACTGGGCCAAACTCTAAGAGAAGGCATACTACTAGAGAGGGAAAGAGCCCCATGTGGCCCTAAGACCTCTCCCAATCCAGAAAAACAGTGAATTCACTTAAGTCTGGTTTTGATAACACTGCAAGGCTGCAGGAAACAGAAATGGAAGCCAAGTGTCTGTTCAAGGTCGGGGCCTGGGACCTGTCAAACTCCCAGGCCACCAAGGGTTCCCTCCCAACGAGGAGAAGAGGGGAGCTGAAGCTCCGAGTGGACTTCCCATGCAGGCCTCACACAACCACATGGAGAACTGCTCAAACACAGTGACAGTAGACAGAGACACAAAGTTACAGACAAGGCTCCAGGCATTCAGAGTATCCACCAAAAATGTTTTAAGACTTAGGCAAGGGATGGTGTTGTAGCGTAGTGGATAAAGCCACAGCCTATGACGCTGGCATCCCATAGGGACACCAGTTCTTGTCCAGGCTGCTCCACTTCTCATCTAGCTCCCTGCTAATGGCCTGGGAAAGCAACAGAAGATGGCCCAACTGTTTGGGCCCCTGACTTCCACTCACATGGGAAACTGGAAGAAGCTCCTGGCTTTGGCTTGGCCCAGCGCCGGCTGCTGCAGCCATTTGAAGAGTGAGTGGACAGAAGATCTGTCTCTCCCTCTCTCTGTGTAGCTCTTTCAAAATAAATAAGTTTAAAAAAAAAAAAAGACATGCAAAAAAAAAAAAGCCTATTAAAGAAAAGAAAAATGTGTAATAGACCAGACATAATGGCACAAATATTGTTTTATGAAGTAATTAGAACACAATTTGCAGAGACAGAAAGTAGAATACTGGTTAGCAGGGGCTCAGGGACAAGTTACTGTTTAATGGAGGCAGAGTTTTCGTGGGAAGATGGAAATGTTCTGGAGGCAGACGGCGGTGACAGCCACACAGTGGCATAGGTGTGCCTACTGCCACAGAACTGCACAGCGAAGTGATCTGAAGTGTCAATTTTATGTTTTGCATACTTAACACACATGAAAAAACAAAGACAAGCTTGCAGAATTAGAAAAAATACAATTCCAAATGAGGCAAAAAACGAATTTAACAGCAGAATAGATGTTTTTAAAGAGCTCATCAGTGGCAGTGAGAACTTCTCGGACAAGATCTCCTCCCCCACCTCCGGGAGCAGGGCAGGAGGCAGGTGCCTCCTCCCCAACTTCTAGCAGGGAATGCATCCAAAAAAATAGAACTACAAGAGACAGTCACTGAGCTTGAAGATTTAGCAAAAGAAATTATTCAGAATTTAACAAAAAGAGACCAGAAAATGGAAAATAGAAAAAGGGAAAAAACAACGAAATAACAAGATAAATTATAAAGGTGGGGGGCTGGGGGGAGAGTAGAGGAGAGGCAATATTTGAGGAAGCGACAGCTAAAAAGTTTCAAAACTGGTAAGAGCACGAACTAAGTTTTTTTTTTTTTAAAGATTTATTTATTTTACTTGAAAGTCAAGAGTTACACAGAGAAGGAGAGGCAGAGAGAGAAAGACAGAGAGGTCTTTCACTCGATGGTTCACTCCCCAATTGGCTGCAACGGCGGGAACTGCGCCTCTCAGAAGCCAGGAGCCAGGAGCTTCTTCCACGTCTCCTATACAGGTGCAGGGGCTCAAGGACTTGGGCCATCCTCTCTGCTTTCCCAGGCCATAGCAGAGAGCTGGATCAGAAGTGGAGCAGCTTGGTCTCAAACTGGCACTCATATGGGATGCCGGTGCTTCAGGCCAGGGCGTTAACCCGCTGCGCCACAGTGCCGACCCCATCCAACCAAGTTTTTAAAGCCCAGTAAAATCCAAGACAGACAGACAAATTCCAGAAGCAAAGCCTACTCCCAGAAATGGGTGAGTAAACTGTTTCAGAACAGTATTCTCGATGAGGACAACTGTCAGGTCTAGAAAAATGATTTTAAAATGTCCAAGACTCCTGTTAAAGGCACTGGAGAGACATTAAGGTCGAAGGACAAAGACATGGAAGAGCAGGAAGCCCCAAAGGTGAGAAACAGCATGCACCTGAGGGCGCAGGCTGGCTGCCATGCAGTCACCTGCCCCTCAGGGCAAAGCCAGCCCTGGAGCAGGTGAGAGACCACCCAATTCCTTCTACAAACAGCCCCTCATGGCACCCACTTGCCTGAGAGCTGCCAGAAGAGGCTGCAGCTCAGAGGGCGCCTGACACTGTCAGGGCCAGAGGAAAGACCTCAGTGAGAGACCTGAGGGGACAGAGGCTGGGGGTCCTCAGGGCTTTCAGCTGAGACAGGGAAAGGGCAACCAGAAACAGGGCTGCGTCACAGGCTGGCTGCCCACCTAAGCAAAACAAACCCTCAGTTTCTAGAACTTTTCAAATTCATGTTCCAGTACACAATTAAAAGTAAAGAGGCAAACAAGAAGACAAATTGTGCCTAAAAAAGTAAATGAAAGGAGCATAAAATAGAAGCAGACCCACAGAGAACCCAGAATGGAGCTGTGAGGCACGGACTAAACAACACAGTGAGTGACACATTCAGAGCACTCAGAGACAGTCAGTGCTCCTAAGTAAAAACCAGACGGAAATCCCAGAAATAGAAAACAGGACAACAAAGTAAGCACTCAACAGACAGGCTAGACGGCAGACGAGACACAACTGAAGAGGGAATTAACTGGATAAAATATAAGGGTACTTTCAAAAGTTCATGAAAACAATGGATTTAAAAGGTAAGTTTATTTTGCTGCAAAGAAATGAAAATCTGTACAGGTTTTTCATCATATGCATTCTCCATGAACCTTCTGAAGATCCCTCACAGACACCCTGGTGCTCAGCAAATCAGACGGTTGAAAACTTCAGAGCAACAGATGGGAGACTCGAGTGCAGCGTGAAAACATTAACAGGACAGCAAGATGGAGAGTGGGGCTGAAAAACCTCTCCACAAGTCATGGCTGAGATGTCCACAAACTTGAAGGAAAAAATAGAGAGGTCTTTAAAAATACCACATTGTCAGACCAGAGTAAAAACAAAAACAAAGCATGAGCCACCTACATGCTGCTTCAAGAGATGCACCTCATCAAATACTGAACAGGCTGCAAGGACATGGGTGAAGGACACAGCAGTATGGTGCTCACGCCAAACACTGCAGATCAAAGACAAAAGCTTACCAGAGGGGACAGCACCAGGGCCCAGTGGGTTAAGCCTGTAATGCCAGCATCCCATATGGGTGCTGGTTCAAGTCCCGGCTGTTCCTCTTCCAATCCAGCTCTCTGCTGTGGCCTGGGAAAGTAGTGGAAGATGGCCCAAGTCCTTGGGCCCCTGCATCCACATGGGAGACCAGGAAGAAGCTCCTGGCTCCTGGCTTCAGATCGGTGCAGCTCTGGCCGTTGTGGCCATTTGGGGAGTGAACCAACAGAGAGAAGACTTGTCTCTCTGTCTCTCCCTCTCACTGTCTGTAACTCTACCTCTCAAATAAATAAAATCTTTAAAAAAAAAAAAAAAGCTGAGAATATTTCCTATAGGCAAAAGAATCAGACTCCATAAACAAGGCACAAGATAAATACACACATCCCTAACAACAAAACCTTGCCCAAAAAAGAATAACAACAGTCAGAACTGGAGAAATAGACAAGTCAACAATAAAATGTGGAAACTTCAATAGTCCACTACTAAAAATGGATAAAACAAGTAGACAGGAAGTCTGCAAAGATACATAAGGTTTTAATAACACTGTCAACCAGCTGACATCTTCAGGAAAGTCATTCAGCAACAGGACAAATTCTTCTCAAGGCACAGGGAACATTCCTAGGACAGGTGACGCACTCGCCACAGAATCAGTATTTGTAAATTTAAAAGAACTAAAATCATGCAAGTATATTCTCTGACTATAAGAGATTTAAATTCTAATTAGGAAATAGGAGGATACTTGGGAAATCTACCACCAGCTCAAAATAGCATACTAAGTTTTTTAGCCGGCGCCGTGGCTCAATAGGCTAATCCTCCACCTTGCGGCGCCGGCACACCGGGTTCTAGTCCCGGTTGGGGCGCCGGATTCTGTCCCGGTTGCCCCTCTTCCAGGCCAGCTCTCTGCTATGGCCAGGGAGTGCAGTGGAGGATGGCCCAGGTGCTTGGGCCCTGCACCCCATGGGAGACCAGGAAAAGCACCTGGATCCTGGCTCCTGCCATCGGATCAGCGCGGTGCGCCGGCTGCAGCGGCGGCCATTGGAGGGTGAACCAACGGCAAAGGAAGACCTTTCCCTCTCTGTCTCTCTCTCTCACTGTCCACTCTGCCTGTCAAAAATAAAATAAAAAAAAAAATAGCATACTAAGTTTTTTAAAGATTTATTTTATTTACAAGGCACAGTTAGAGACAGAGAAAGAGGGAGAGACAGACAGACACAGAACAGAGACATCTTTCATCTGCTGCTTTACTCCCCAAATTGCCACAATGGCCAGGGCTGGGCCAGACCGAAGCCAGGAGACAGGAGCTCCTTCAGGGTCTCCCATGTGGGTGCAGAGGCCCAAGGACTTGGCCATCTTCTGCTGCTTTCCCAAGCACATTAGCTGGATTTGAAGCGGAGCAGCCAGGACTCGAACTGCAGCCCACGTTGGATGCTGGTATCCCAAGTGGCGGCTTTACCTGCTATACCACAATGCCAGCCCCCAAAATAGCATACTTCTAAAATAACCATTAGGTTGAAGAAGAAATCACAAGAGAGACTGGAAAGTATTTTGAACTTACTGAAAACAAAATAATGACAATCAAACGTGATATAGCACAAGCAGTGCTTAGAGAAAACTGGACAGCTATAAATGCTGTATTTTTTTAAACTTAAGAAACAGCAAAAGTGAAGAACAAACTAAACCCAAAGTAAGCAAAAGGAAGGAAATAATAAAGACTAGAGCAGATATCAATGGAGTAGAAAAAAAAGAAAAAAATTAATGACACCAATGATTGATTGATTGGGAAAATCAAGAAATTAGCCAGGCTAGAGATAGCAAACACTTTTTATCAAGTGGTAAATATTTTAGGCTTTGCCAGCCACATATGGTTGATGGCGTATATTTTTTCTGTTTTGTACTTGTTTTATTTTTCTAACACTTGAGACCATTCTCCTCCAGGAGCCATTACAGAACCAGCTGCTAGTGCCTACGGCCCCTGGACCCAGAGACAAAGACTGCGTTACCAAAGTTAAAGACCCAGAGAATACTGTGACAACTGAACGTCAACAAATTACACATTCAGATGTAACCGACACATTCCTACAAAAACATAACAGACTGCAATTAGCTAAAAAAGAAATACAAAATCTGAAAAATATATAAAAAATAATTAGGGGTCAGTGTTGTAGCCAGGTTGAGCCACTGCTTTTGACACTGGCAGCCCATATGGGTGCTGGTTCAAGTCCTGGCTGCTCCCAGCTAATGCATCTGAAAAAGCAGTGAAAGATGGTCCAGCACTTGGACCCCCGCACCCACATTGAAGACCGAGATGAACTTCCTGGCTCCTGGCTGCTGCCAGGCTTCAGCCCTTGCAGCCATTTGAGGAATGAACCAGGGGAAGGAAGACTTTTCGTTTCTCTGTCTCTTCCTCTCTCTGTAACTCTGCCTTTCAAATAAAATATATAAATCTTTTTTAAAAATTTAGTATTTAAAATTTCTCAAGTCCAGATGGCATCAGTATTGAATGCTGAGGCCGGCGCTGTGGTGCAGTGGGTTAACACCCTGGCCTGAGGCGCCAGCATCCCCTATGGGCGCCGGTTCTAGTCTGGCTGCTCCACTTCCAATCCAACTTTCTGCTATGGCCTGGGAAAGCAGTAGAAAATGGCCCAAGTCCTTGGGCCCCTGCATCCACGCGGGAGACCCGGAAGAAGCTCCTGGCTCCTGGCTTCAGTTCAGTGCAGCTCTGGCCGTTGCGGCCAATTGGGGAGTGAACCATCGTATGGTAGACCTCTCTCTCTCTCTCTCTCTCTCTGCCTCTCCTCTCTGTGTAACTCTTTCAAATAAATAAATATATCCTTAAAAAAAAAAAACAGTGAATGCTACCAAACATTTAAAGAAGAAATAACATATTTACAAAGTCTCTCTGAGAATGGAGGCGGTAGGACACTGACTGGTTCATTCTATGAGGTTAGTACCTAAAACCAAAGCAGCTAAAGATATCACAGAAAAGGAAAATTACAGAATAGCATCCCATATGAGCACAGAGGAAAGAATTCTCAACATGTAGAAAGGGTTTCATACGATGACCAGCTAGAGTTTATCCCAGGAAAGCAAGGTTGCTTTAACATCTTACAGTCAACTGATTTCATACAGCATATTAACAGAAGAAAAGAACAATCATGATGTGATGAAGCAATAACTGGAGAGAAAGCATGTCACAAAATCAAATGGTTTTTCATAACAAAAAGTCTCAATGTAGGGACAAAAATGAACTTCCTCAACGTGTTGAAAGGCATCTACAAAAGTGCTACAGTGAACATCTTAATGATGAGACTGAACGCCTTCCCCAAGACTGGGAACAAGGGACACTTGTGTCACATCATGCAGCATGTTCTGCTCAGTGCACTAGGCAAGGAAGGGGGACAAAAGGCACTCAGCTCAGAAAGGAAGAGAAGCTGTCCCAGTTGGCACACAACATGATTTTACATGTAGAAAATCCCAAAGAATTCACAAAAAAAGGAAAACTGATAAACAAGTTCAACAAAATCACAGAAGACAAGATTGAAACTAAGCCCCTATACAGTGCCTTCAACACAGACACTGTATACCCTGAGGCCTGTCTCCACCCTCCCTCCCCGAGCTTCAAGTGTCATTTCTCTGTCTTTCTGATAGCAAATCAACCCCCTATTCAAATTAACTCACCTACAAGGTTCCAATTACTGGACTCACAAAACCATTTCTCCAATAAGTAACACCTTGATGGTCAATGTTGTCTTGGATTTCTTTTCCAGGAGTTCCAGGTCCACAGCAGAAAATCACTTCCACCTACATGCAGCCCCCAGACTGACTGAAGCCCACTTGGCCACCACAGAAATTCCCAAAAGTGGGGCCAGCGCTGTATCGCGGCAGGTTAAACCGCTGCCTGCAGTGCCGGCATCCCATATGGTGCAAGTTCGAGTCCTGGCTGATCCACTTCCGACCCAGCTCCCTGCTAATGCACCTGGGAAAGCAGCAGAAGGCGACCAAGTGCTTGGGCCCTGCATGCACATGGGAGACCTGGATGAAGCTTCTGGCTTTGACCAACCCAACCATTTGGGGAGTGAAGCAACAGATGGAAGGTCTGTGTATGTGTTTGTGTGTGTGTGTGTGTCTTCCTCTCTCTCTCTGTAACTCTTTCAAATAAAATAAATACATCTAAAAAAAAATTCCCTAAAGAACCCAGTATCATCAGCCAAACAAGGGAAGACCACATGCACCACTAACCCACCAGGAATCTATTTTTTTAAACATTTTTAAAATTTATTTGACAGGTAGAGTTATAGACAGAGAGAAAGGTCTTCCTTCCGTTGGTTCACTCCCCCAAATGGACGCCACAGCCGGCGCTGCGCCAATCCGAAGCCAAGAGCCAGGTGCCTCTTCCGGGTCTCCAATGCAGGTGCAGGGGCCCAAGCACTTGGGTCATCCTCCACTGCCCTCCCGGGCCACAGCAGAGAGCTGGACTGGAAGACGAGCAGCTGGGACTAGAACCCAGCACGCATATGGGATGCCGGTGCCGCAGGAGGAGGATTAACCAAGTGAGCCATGGAGCCGGCCCCCCGCCAGGAATCTAGACACACACTGAACCCACACTTCTCACTCCAACTTCAACCCATAAGAACCTTCACCCCTAACTCCTCAGGGAGCCCTGGATTTCAGTGGTAGCTGCCCAACTCCTTGCTCTGTGCTTGGCAATAAATGCCTTCTTCTTCCACCCATGTCAATGACCAGCTCTCAGCACGTGAGGAAAGCAGACCCAGTTTTGGGCATGCTAAGACAACTCCTTCAACCAATTCTGGAATTGTTCTATTTTAAGATCAAGATGTAAAAATCAGCTGTATTTCTATACCCTAGCACTGAACAATCTGAAAACAAAATAAAGAAAATAGTACATCCACAATAGTATCAAAAGAATAAAGTATTCAAGTATATATTTATCAACATAAGTCCATGACTTGCACACTAAAAGTTACAAAATATCACTGAGGGAGTTACAGAAGTAAACAGAGAGGCTGTCCACCACCACTAACAGGAGGACTCAATCAACACGTCCATCACTTTAGTGACAAGAAATAGAAGTAAAAGGCCCAAGGCTGGAGCCGGCGCTATGGTGCAGCGGATTAATGCCCTGGCCTGAAGCGCCAACATCCCATATGGGCTCTGGTTCGAGACCCAGCTGCTCCACTTCCTATCCAGCTCTCTGCTGTGGTCTGGGAAAGCAGTGGAAGATGGCCCAGGTCCTTGGGCCCCTGCACCCACATGGGAGACCCAGAAGAAGCTCCTGGCTTTGGATTGGCACAGTGCTGGCCGTTGAAGCCAACTGGGGAGTGAACCATTGGATGGAAGACCTCTTTCTCTCTCTACCTCTCCTCTTTCTGTATAACCTTGCCTTTCAAATAAATAAATAAATCTTAGGAAAAAAAAAAGGCTCAAGGCTTAGAAAGGCCAAGGCCAGTGCTGTGGCCATATGAGTGCTGGTTGAAGTCTCAGCTGCTCCACTTTCTATCCAGTTCTCAGCTATGGACTGGGAAAGCAGTGGAAGATGGCCCAAATCACTGGGCCTCTGCACCAGTGCAGGAGACCCTGAAGAAGCTCCTCGCTCCTGGCTTTGGAGCGGCTCAGCTCCAGCCATTGTGGTCATTTGGGGAGTGGACCAGCGGATGAAAGGCCTCTCTCTCTGTCTCTAGCTAATTCTGCCTTTTGAATAAATAAACAGATCTTTAAAAAAAGAAAGGTGAAAACAATTGACTCTCATTAGTCACTCACCAATATAAATAATCCAAAAGAACATAGCAAGTTTCTGTATACAAAAATAAAATTAATATATTTATAACCTAAAAATTTTTTGTACTATGCCACTTAACAATAGTATCAAAACACATCGGGGCAGGGGTTTGGCCTAGCTGTTAAGACACTACATGGGATGCTCACAGCCCATATCAGAGTCCCCGGGTCCTGCGAGGCCCGTACTGCTGGGATGGTGGGGCAATGGCATTCTTTGACAAGAAGCACCAGAGACAAGTTTCGGTGAATATGTCCGTTTATTAACAATCAAGCATAAGTTTTTAAAGGGCAGGCAGAGGGGGGCATAGCTAATTCAGGACAACACTAATTTCATAGGATAAAGCCAATATTGGTGCCGCTAAGCTTCTCCAATCAGCTTGAAGGTCAAGTAGTCTATGGTAGCTTTCCAGGTGGTTCTAATGGGCCTGGGCCACTTATGAGAGCTGTTTCCCTAATTGGTAATTAAAAGACCCTTCGATGGGGGAGAGGGGTGCTGGGGGGGGGGGTATGTGCCTGAGGCTCCTGCTGCCTGCCAGCGGCCAGGCCACCCTAACCTCCTGTATGGGCTAGGCAGGCAGTCCCCCAGCCAGGCACAGGATCACCCACACCTAGGTCTGCATCCCTGCTCTGCCTCCAATTCCAACTTCCTGCTAGTGTGCACCCTGGGAGACAGCAGGTGATGGCTCAAGTACTTGGGTCCCTGCCACCCACATGGAGACCTGGCTTGAGTTCCCAGCTCTGGGCTCTAGCCTGGCTTTGTTTGCAAGAGCAAGGCTCTTTAATATGCAGCTTCACTTTGCTTAGACACATAGGCACATGATTCCCCCTCAAGCGCCAGGACCTCCACAGAGGTCGAGGAGAAGAGCTGAGTCAATGAGGGATGAAGAGAGGTTCAGCTGTGAATTAATTCAGCACAAGCAGAAACTCTGAACCTGAACTGACTCCTCCAGCGGGCACACACAGAAGCCCTGCAGAGCCCAGGCTCCCAGCACTGGGGGGCCTGGCCAAAGGGGAGGCCGGCAGTACACCCAGGGAATGTCTTTGAGTTTACTTAAAGTAATGAAGACAAAAACCCATGTCTGACTATATCCTCAATGTGCAACTGTAGGTTCTTTTTCACCCACTGTAATTATGTGTTCTGTGGTTAAGAATTCTTCATAAGCATCACAGGAAACCCCTCACACAGATCTACACGACTGTCTTCAGCAGCACTCCACCGTCACATATCACCTTGTTTCTAGTTTCTGCCATGATAAATCATCCAAAGCTGCTTTGCACACAAGTCTCTCTCACAGACACTCAGAAGTACAATTCAATGCTCGAAGCCACAAAGCTTTTTAAACTCCCAGAACAAAATGCAATTATTCTGCCACCCCTGTAACAATTTATGCTTTCACAAAGCTTTATTATTTTGGTTTTGAAAGGTGTCTAAGGGTTAGCTCTGTGGTGTAGCAGGTAGGGCCACCGCCTGCAGTGCTGCATGCTATATGGGTGCCAGTTCGAGTCCCGGCTGCTCCACTTCTTTTCTAGCTCTCTGCTATGGCCTGGGAAAGCAGTGGAAGATGGCCCAAGGCCTTGGGCCCCTGGACCCACAAGGGAGACCCGGAGAAGGCTCCTGGCTCCTGGCTCTGGATTGGCTCAGCTCTGGCCGTTGCGGCCATCTGGGGAGTGGACCAGCGGATGGATGATTCTGCCTTTCAAATAAATAACAGATAAATCTTAAGAAAAGAAATGTGTCTAACTACTTCGTGTTTGCTCACAAAGGATTTAAACAGTCATAAAAGTTTATCTGTCACTTTCACGTCCACCTTCACCAGCCTCCACTCCTGCCTGTGGCCCGTTTATCTACTACTAGTTTTCTTACCCACTTCTATGAATTATTTCTATTTAAGGCTAACACTTTTAAGTATCATATTTGCCAATATCATCTCATGTATCTTCATTTTTTATGCTGTTCTCTGCTGTGCAATTTTACACTTTTTGTAATCTTATTTATAATTAATTAAGTTCCTAAGTACAATGGCAATTACACCGCCAACAACCTACTAACCTCAGCTTTTAGTAGGACCATATTAGAAAAATGATTTCCAGGGCTGGTGTTGTGCTAGAAGGTTAAGCCTCCACCATATGGGATGCAACGCTAGCATCCCATATGAGTACCAGTTCAAAACCCGACTGCTCCACTTCCCCTAGCATCTGGAAAAGCAGTGGAAGATGGCCCGAGTGTTTGGGCCCCTGCACCAATGTGAGAGATCTGGAAGAAGCTACAGGCTCCTGGCTGTGGCCTGGCCCAGTCCTGGACATTGTGGACTATTTGAGGAGTGAACCAGCAGATGGAAGATCTTTCTCTCTCTGTCTCTCTGTCTCTGTCTCTCTCTCTTTCCCCTCCTTTCTCTGTAACTCTGCCTCTCAAGGAAAGAAACATGATTTTAAAGAATCCTACTAAAATGTACAACTACTCAATTATTCAACTAACATACATACATACATTGCAAACAAAACAAAGAGTTACTTACTGAATCCAAAAAGCAAAGGTAAGACCCTGAGCTCTGTGCAATTGCTTGATTTTTAGAATATCCAACTGTTGAGAAAATGAAAAAGAAGTTATTTCATAATTCAATGTCAAAAGAAGTCTCATAAAGCTTAGTATACTATGTATTATCAGGAAGCTAGGAACATTTTGTACAACCCAGAAAAAATTAGGTCAGCTTTCAAAGGAATGAGAGGGACATTGGTGGGGGCCAACATCCTACACTAGTGACCAATGTGAGTTTGACGATGAGACACCTACAGTCCATTGGGCTCCACAGTGTAGCAGGATGTACTTGTGGGAAGAAAAGTAAACTTAGTACACACTTAGTATGTCCTGGACATAGTTTATTTTATTTTTAAAGATTTATTTATTTACTTGAAAGGCTGAATTACAGAGAGAGAGACAGAGATCTTCTAGCAAGTTCACTCCCCAAATGGCTGCAATGACCAGGGTTGGGCCAGGCCAAAGCCAGGAGCCAGGAGCCAGGAGCCAGGAGCTTCATCAGGGTCTCCCACATGGGTGGCAGGGGCCCAAGGACTTGGGCCATCTTCTGCTACCTTCCCAGGTGTATTAGCAGGGAGCTGGATAGGAAGTGGCGCAGCCAGGACTTGAACTAGCATACATTTGGGATGTCGGCATGGCAGGCAGCAGAGTGGCTTTACCCACTACGCCAAAGTGCCGGCCCAAGGACGTAGTTTCGTAAAAGCAAAAGTAAAATGTCCCAGAAAGAAGTTTGTAGAGTGCATCCTGAGGACAGTCACAGTCAGGGTCTGGTCTCAAGTGGAAGCAGAGAACTCACACTTGTGTGATCCGTTGTTAAAAATCTGCTAAACCAAACATTTGATAGGGCAGCTATCTGAACCTGCGCTGAAGCCACGCCAGTGTCCACCACATCTGAGTGCATGCATATCCAGCACTGATTACAAGTCCTCTGCCTGGTGCAGACCAGCAGAACCCATCTGCATGGTCACCAAGAGCAGCATGTGTCCTTAAGAGTCCAAAATTGGGGCTGGCGCTGCAGCACAGCAGATAAAGCTGCCACCTAAAATGCCAGCATCTCACATGGGTGCCGGTTCATGTCCCAGCTTCTGCACTTCAGATCCAGCTCTCTGCTATTGGCCTGGGAAAAGCAGCCGAAGATGGCCCAAGTGCTTGGGCCTCTGTTACCCATGTGAGAGACCTGGAAGAAGCGCCTGGCTTCAGCCTGGCCCAGCCCCAGCCACTGCAGCCAACTGGGGGGTGTGAACCAGTGCTTCTCTCTCTGCCTCTCCCTCTATGTAATTCTTTCAAATAAATAAATAAATTTAAAAACAAAACAAAACAACTGGGACTGCTGTAGGGTGACATTCAAGAGAACACACCCACCTTCCCTAGAGAAGAGGCTGCCAATACCTGAATCATGTTAACCGAATGGTTAGATTTGATGCCACCAGGGGAAGTCACATATAGCCAAACAGATTTATGCAGAATTACAACAACAAATCTCTCTAGTTTTCAATGTTAGGACAAAGTTGTCCACCCAAGGGGACTTCAGCCAATTGTGCCTTTCAGCCACACCCACAGCACTCCCTTGTTTTCTGCTACAGAGGCAAGAGAAGCCTGGGCCCCGCCAATCACACACGATCACACGTCGGTCCTGTTCTTGGGTGGTACTGGAGCACCACTGGGGATGACTCAGCAAACAGAGAGGTGAGATGCACAAAGTCGTCCTACCCTCAAATTTCCAAAGGCTCCAACCCAGAGCAGTGCCCTTTTGGTGAGGGGGGTTCTCACAAAGCAGTAGTTTAATCTCTAGCTTAATCCACAGAGCTCTGCTCACCTAAATCAGTTAACAGAACAACCTTAGTTACCAGCAGGAGCAGAGAAGAAATGCACCATGGGAGGCAGAGCTGGGCTCTCACCCCTGGAGGGCAGCAGCCAGGTCCCAACAGCTGCAGCTAACTGCCCACCAGCCCGCAGAGTAAAGCAGGCACAGAGAACACCTCCTGACAAGCACAACCAAGGAGCTATTTTTTTGGGGGAAAAAAAGTGGGAAGTGACTTTCCATAACACCCAGAAATAGGCAGTTTTGTTCAAAAAGCAGCTTATCAAAGTCAGGCATTAGCAGAAAAACCCAAATCTATGAATCTGGGTAATGAAGGAAGACACATCTCACCAAGGAAGCAGCAAGTTTCTCACACTAAATCTTGTGTTTGGCAGAGACCAGGGATTTGCTTTAATAATTTCTCCCTCAAGAAAGTCCAATGTTTGTGCCTGGGGCTCCCTGTGCGGGGAAGCCCATCGCTCACAAGGGGAGACAGTCACCATGGCCACGGCAGGAAAGACTCGTGCCTGGGTGGTGGGATAGAAACATTCCTTACTCTTGGAGAGGAGCGGTGGGGTTGTATTTTATTTTGATTTTAGCCAAGTGACTACATTACTAAGAATTTTGCTCTATTATGAAATAAAATCATAACAAGTTCATCTTAATCCATTTTAAATAACCAGCCTCTTGAAAACAGACACTGGATTTATTTTCTCTGACTTTCCTATTAGAGAAAATACATTATAGGAAAATACAGCCTTTCAGATACACCCCAATTGCTTCACTTTATTAATGTATAATCCAGTTTCCCATGAATCCCTGACCCAAACTTCAACGGCCAGGAGGGTAAACTCAGGCCTTCACAATTTTACAATGGATAGTATTACTGACCTTGATTAAAAAAAAAAAAAAAAAGTACAAATATGATATGGAGCAGGTAAGAGCTACTCTGTAAAAGCATTTTCTGAAAGAAAAAAAACTTGTTTTTGAAATGGACATTAGTCAAGGATGTCGACAGTTACCAAAATGCTTTCAACTTACTCTGTCACCTGTATTTTTAAAGAATATTAAAGAACTTTCATAATGCTTTCAAAACCAATTTGTTTACATGCATTTCAGAAGTTGAAATAGATGTTCTATGATAACAAATTGATACGGTTTTCCATTTCAAGCAAATTAAATAACAAAAACAAGAATAATGTTGAGGCCGGCACTGTGGCTCAATAGGCTAATCCTCCGCCTTGCGGCGCCGGCACACCAGGTTCTAGTCCCGGTCGGGGTGCCGGATTCTGTCCCGGTTGCTCCTCTTCCAGGCCAGCTCTCTGCTGTGGCCCAGGAGTGCAGTGGAGGATGGCCCAAGTCCTTGGGCCCTGCACCCCACGGGAGACCAGGAGAAGCACCTGGCTCCTGCCATCGGATCAGTGCGGTGCGCCGGCCGCATCGCGCCGGCCGTGGCAGTCATTGGAGGGTGAACCAACGGCAAAGGAAAACCTTTCTCTCTGTCTCTCTCTCTCTCACTGTCCACTCTGCCTGTCAAAAAAATTAAATAAATAATAACATCTTCCAGTTGATGAACACAATGACAATGTCAGTGACAGATGGTCGCTACCACGGTGCTGCAGTGTAGGCCTTACATACATCACACCTTCCCAACACTTGGACACAGGCACCACTACCGCCTATGCACAAATGAGGAAACCAAGGCACCCGGCAACAGGGCCCTGTGAAGCATCTGCTCTTGCCTGAGCTCCATGTCCCTCCCATAGCCTCTGAGGCCCAAGTGCTGCAGGAACAAGGCAGGGCTATGCTGCCCACATCCCCTCCCTGGGACTTACAGGTGGGAGGTCGCCACAGCAACAGCAAGGCATCTGGTCTTAATGGGAGTTTTCTAAAACAGACTGTTTCTTCTCTTAAAGAACCAAGCCTTAAAAACTATTATTTAGGGGGCTAGCACTGTGGCGTAGTGGATAAAACCACCACCTGCAAAGCCATATCCCATACGAGTGCCAGTTTCTGTACCAGCTGCTCCACTCTGATCCACTCCCTGCAAACGACCTGGGGAAGCAGCAGAAGATGGCCTCAGCACTTGGGCCCAGCCACCCCCATGGGAGACCTGAATGAAACTCCTGTCTCCTGGCTTCAGCCTGGCCCAGTGCTGGCCATTGCAGCCATCTGAGGAATGAACCAATGGATGGAAGGTCTATGCTCTCGCTCTCTGTCTTTCAAAATAAATAAACCTTAAAACAAAAGCTATGAGAAATAGTTATATAGAAATTTTTCTTAAGTATTGTACATATTTGCTCTCTGAAACATTATGCCCTGGGGACTCAGCTACAGCACTTTTTTTTTTAAAAGATTTATTTACTTACTTTAAAGTCAGAGTTAGAGAGAGAAGGAGAGGCAGAGAGGGAGACAGGCCTTCCACCTGCTGGTTCACTCCCAAAATGGCCGCAACAGCTGGAGCTGAGCCGATCCGAAGCCAGGAGCTTCTTCCAGGTCCCCCATGTGGGTGCAGGGGCCCAAGGCCTTGGGCCATCTTCCACTGCTTTCCCAGGCCATCAGCAGAGAGCTGGATCAGAAGTAGAGCAGCCAGGACTCGAACTAGCACCCATATGGGATGCCGGCACTGCAGGCAACGGCTTTACCCGCTGCACCACAGTGCCGGCCCCTCTAAGCACATCTTGAGAGACAAGGCTGTTTCAGCAGGGTTGTCATTCACCTGTACCAACACCTACCCTCCATGTGCTAGCTCCCCTCTCTCAAAGGTAACGGAAGAAAATGAGCTAAATACAGGCAGGAAGCTACAGAGGGCAAAGCCCATTTCCCCCAAAACCCCAACCGGGTTCTCTCGGGCTGGGGGACATGCACTTTACACTACTTTCCTCACACAGCAAAACTGTTTTTACCAATCTCCAGATTAGTATGAGGGTGTTCCTGAGACCTCTGAGAAAGACATCCTGAGTTCAGAGCCCAGCTCTGTTGCAGACTGATGCCTCCACTTAGAACAGTTAACAAGTCCTGGAGTAAAAAGAATCTCTGCAGGGGTCAGCACTGTGGCACAGTAGGCTAAGCCTCTGCCTGCAGTGCAGGCAACCCATATGGATACCGGTTTGTGTCCTGGCTGCTCCGCTTCCAATCCAGCTCTCTGCTATGGCCTGGGAAAACAGTAGAAGGTGGCCCAAGGACCCATGTGGGAGACCCGGAAGAAGCTCCTGGCTCCTGGCTTCGCATCGGCTCAGCTCCGGCTATTGCAGCCATCTGAGGGGTGAACCAGTGGATGGAACACCTCTCTCTCTTTCTCTACCTCTTTCTGTAACTCTGGTCTTTCAAATAAAAAATAAATAAATAAACAAATAAATAAAGACATGAGTCCTAACTCTACAGAAAGCTACCCTCACACCCACCTTTAAACTCCATGCAATTGCACATGATTTCAAAAAACTGTGCAGCAAAGTAAATTTAAAATCCACTTTCCATGAACTTTTTAAAGTACCTTAATATATGCACACATATTTTTCAAATCTGATATGAAAACCTTAAACTCAAACTAAAGGACGCCTGATCTATTACTCCTGAAGTCATTAGCAGGCAGCAGGAATGGGAAGCAGAGCAGGGGCTCAAACCCAGGCACTCTGATACGGGACACAGACTTCCACAGGGGCATCTTAGCTGCTGCCAAATACCCGCCCCTGACCTTTGCTCTACTTTTGCTTTCCCTGCATTACTTCTACCTCTCAGTAGCCACTGCTTTGATTGTGCTTTGACAACCATTCTTGAAGAAATGCTTCCCACTTGTTTACAATTTCCCTTGAAAGCTCTGCTCATCGGCAACAGATCTGGGTACAAGAGTTTTGGTACCCATCAAGTAAAAGTTTACTTGACTTTAATCTTTCAGTCAGGATTGTGTAAACTGAACCAACAGACATGTCTGTGGTGTCAGCTACTATTTATGTATTAATCATCAGTCCTTCAACAGGGACATGAACAAGATTTAACTTCATCCTTGCAAACTGATGTGAATGCATCTCATTTGGGCACCTGTTCAAGCCCCAGCTGTTCCACTTCCGATCCAGCTCTCTGCTATGGCCTGGGAAAGCAGCAGAAGATGGCCCAAGTCCATGGGCCTTTGCACCTATATGGGAGACTCTGAAGAAACTCCTGGCTCCTGGCTTCAGATCGGCCCAGCTCCGACCACTGCAGCCATTTGGGGAGTGAACCAGCGGATGGAAGACCTCTCTCTCTTGCTCTGCATCTGCCTCTCTGTAACTCTGCCTTTCAAATAAATAACTAACTAAAAAAAAAAAAAAAAAAGAGCTCCAAGTCCCTTAAACAAATGATATTGGAACAACTGAACATCTATAAACACTTACTTCCTACCACATAAAAATTAACTCAAAATAGATCAAAAATCTAAATAAAACTCTTCAAAGAAAACACAGGTATCAATCTTCATTTGGTAATGACTGATTTGGCAATGGATTCTTAGTGTTGATCAAAAACACACATGCCACACAAGAACAAATACGCTAGATTTCATTAGAATTACAAACTTCTGTGCAGGAAAGGACACTCTCAAGAGGGTGAAAAGATATCTAAGAATGGCAGAAAATATCTGTAAATCATATATCTCAAAAGCTCTCGATTTCCAAATAAATACAACTCAACAATAAATAGCCCACTTGTAAAACAGACAAAAGACTTGAACGGACATTTCTCCAAAGAAAATACACAGATGAACTACAACCACAGGAAAAGATACTCAACATCATCAGTCAGTGGGGAAACACAAATCACGATCACAATGAGGCACATCCACTTTAGTACAGAATGGTACACTACAGACACCAGAGTAACAGGTGCTGACGAGGGGGCACAGAAGCTGGGCCTTCACAGCACTGGTAAGAGGGAAAAACAGCACAGCAACTCCTCAATACGTCTGACTCAGACTCACAATATGACCAGCAATCTACTCCAAAATACTCATATATACTCAAAGGATTTGAAAATCAGCATTCAGGGGCCGGCACTGTGGCATAGTAGGCTAAGCTTCCCCTTGCAGTGCCAGCATCCCATATGGGTGCTGGTTCAAGTCCCGGCTGCTCCTCTTCTGATCCAGCTCTCTGCTATGGTCTAAGAAAGCAGCAACAGATGGCCCAAGTGCTTGGGCCCCTGTACCCACATGGCAGACCTGGATGAAGCTCCTGGCTTCTGGATTTGGATGGGCCCAGCTCTGGCCATTGCAGCCATTTTGGGAGTGAACCAGTGGATGGAAGACCTTTCTCTCTCTCTCTGTAACTCAACCTCTCAAATAAATGTATAAATAAATAGAAAAGGAAGGTAGGCAGGCAAGCAAGCCAATGTTCAAATAAAAACCTGTATATGAATGTTAACACCACTCACAATAACCAAAAAGTGACAAGTAGCCAAACACAAGATGATATATGCATACACTTGAATTTAATTCTCCCACAGAACAATGAAATGCTGACAGAGGTCATAACGTGGATGAACTTTAATAACCTTATGCTAAATAACAGCAGCCAATTACAAAAGAGCACATCACACATGATTCCATTTATATGAAATGTCCAGAACAGGCAAATCTATAGAGATGGGAAGTACACTGGAGTAACCCACGTGCTGCCACAGAACACCACAGACTGAGTGCCTTACAGAAATGTGTCCACAGTCCTACAGGCTGGGAGTCCGAGATCAAGGCAGTGGCAGGTTCAGTGTGTGGTAAGGGCCAACCTCCTAGTTTACCCAGGTGTCTTATCCCCATGTCCTCACAAGGACCGAGAGCAAAGTCTCCTTTGCCCTGCCCCCATTTTTAAGATTTATTTATTTGAAAGGCAGAGTTACAGAGGGGAGAAACAGAGAGAGATCTTCCATCCACTGGTTCACTTCCCAAATGGCCATACAGCCAGGATGGGATGGGGCCAAGCTGAAGCCAAGAGCTTCCTTCAGGTCTCCCATGTGGTGGGTACAGGGGCCCAACCACTTGGGCCATCCTTCGTTGCTTTCCTAGGTCATTAGCAAGAAGCTGGATCAGAAGTGGAGCAGCCAAGGCTCGAACTGGTGCTCATATGGGATGCCAACGTTGCAGGCTGGGGCTTAACCAGATACAATGCCAGTCACTGGGGCCTCTTCTGAAGGGCACTCCTCTATGTATGAAGTTCCATACTCATGACCTAAACACCTTCTAGAAGGGCCCCCTCCTAACACCATTACACTGGGGTTAGGTTTCAACATAGGATTTGGAGAGGGGTCACAATCACATTGTAACAACAAATCTTTACCAAAGAATAGGAATTCAGGTCTAGTGTATTCTTAACAAGAGGCAGACCTAATTATAACCAAGGTGCTTTTTCTAGTACTTGAACAACATCAGACTATCTAAAGATGTAAGTTGAGGAACCAGGAATCAGCTTAATAAACTCAACATTCCAACTCACCTCCCCGGGGAGAAGAAGAACTGTGCCCTCCAACAACCACGAGGATACCAGACTCTTCTAGCTTCTCTTTCCATTTTTCAATGATAGTCATAGACTTGTCCTGAAAATACAACGTCCAAAAGTCAGGAAATATCCTTTGGAACAGTCAAACATAACTTACATCAGCACTAAATCACCCAAGAAAAGTTACAAATACCTGACTGGCATCATTAAAGACAGAGAGTTCCAGGGCACCTTCAAAGTCCTGTTGCAAAACAGAACTCAAACACTCATCCAGCCATGGCTCAGCATTGTAGACTGGGAGGATAATGGACTGAAATTCAAAAGAAATGGATTAACAAACAGAATTCCCTTTCCACCGCTCTAACCTACTTCCCCTTCACTATCCACACAGTGCTCACTTCTGCATGGCAAAGCTTGATTTACAGAGCAACCAAGAATAAGGCTTCCCAGGAAAGCACGTGTCCCTGACAAATGAAAGCGGTTTATTCCTTCTCTCCAAACTCTTAACATGCGTTTGCTCCAGAAGACATGTCTTGGGAGCAGGCACTGCGGCATGGGGTTAGGCGGCCACCTGCAATGCTAGTATCCCACGTCAGAGTGCCAGTTTCGAGTCCTGGTGGTTCCACTTCCAAACCAGCTCCCTGCAAATGTGATGGCTCAAGTGCCTGGGCCCCAGTCACCCACCTGGGAGACCAGAAGGAGTCCCAGGCTCTTCCCGGCTTCAGCCTGCTGTTGCAGCCACTTGGGGAGTGAACCAGCAGATAAATCTCTTTCTATCTCTCTTCCTTCCTCTGTCCCTCCTTCTCTCTCTGTAGCCCTGCCTTTCATAAATAAATAAACCCATTTTATTTATAAAAAAAGATTTAGGTTTTAGATTTTCCTGAATTGGTCTTTAAAATGTTGCTGAAAGGGGAAAAAAGTCTGGAAGCAACAACATTTTTTCCCAGCTCAACAGTAAATTCCTGCGCTTCCAACTGCAACTCAGAAACATTATTCTGGATGCAACTAGCAGTGTGTTCTCAACCCCTTCCTGAAAAGAACTCATTTGTCCTTTTTTGGGTGGAATAAGCTTTGTTACAAACCACAGTGTTAAAGAAACTGCAAAAAAGTAACCCCTTTTGCACCACCTACGCAGAGAAGAACCTACCCAGTGCCACACCAACACAGTGCAACCCCAGCAGGGCACGACTACACACTGCACCACCTAGGTACTTTGCTGTCAAAGTACGGGAAGCAGCACCTGACAAGACTGCCGTAAAGTGTGACAGCACCAACCCTACAATACTGTCGTAAAGTGTGAGGGGCACCATTCCCACAATGCCCCACAAAGTCAATGTGCCCAGTGAGTCCTCTGTGTTTTACACTCAATTTTAGCTGGCTTGGCACAAGCTCTGTATTTTCTTGGAGCCCAACAAGTAAAACAAAAATTTCTAAGCTTTTCTGGAGTAGTCAATGAAATCTATCACTCAAAACAACTGAAAATAGGAATAAACTTTTCATTTTACACATAAGGCAACAGAGAACAACCACAGAAATTAGTCTGTCCTCACCTTTAGGTATATATATATATATATATATACACACACACCTATCTCCTAATGAAGGAGACAAATTCCTAGACAGAACACAAGCAAGAACAGGGGTCAGGTGAGTGCATGTGCCTCATATGCACAGATGAGTATTTATGGAAAACTGGCAACTGTCTGGCGCAGCAGTGAAGACGCCACTTGAGTTCCTCCATCCTGCATCAGAGTACCTGCTTTCAGTGCTGGCTACCCTGTTTCCCATCCAACTTCCCGCTAAGGCCCCCTCTGGGAAGCAGATAATGGCTCAAGGACTCGGATCCCTGCCACCTACATGAGACCTGGATTGAGTTCCTGGCTCCTGGGTTCAGTGTGGCGGTCTCAGCAGTTGCCAGCATTTGAGGAGTAAACCAGTGGATGGAAGACCTCTCTCAGTCACTGTTTCAAACAAATATCTAAATCTGTTTTTAAATATTAATTTAAAATTCATAGAAATGGCGTTAATGCTAAGTCTATTTTGGTGCAAAAAATTTTGAAATCCTTGCAGTGTTTTCATAACATGCATTTTCCATGAACTATCTGAAGACCTTTGGTGTGTATACTCCAGTGTGTGTATAAAATAGATATGATTTTAGGCCGGCGCCGTGGCTCAATAGGCTTATCCTCCACCTTGCGGCGCCGGCACACCGGGTTCTAGTCCCGGTCAGGGCGCCGGATTCTGTCCCGGTTGCCCCTCTTCCAGGCCAGCTCTCTGCTATGGCCAGGGAGTGCAGTGGAGGATGGCCCAGGTGCTTGGGCCCTGCACCCCATGGGAGACCAGGAAAAGCACCTGGATCCTGGCTCCTGCCATCGGATCAGCGCGGTGCGCCGGCTGCAGCGGCGGCCATTGGAGGGTGAACCAACAGCAAAAGGAAGACGTTTCTCTCTCTGTCTCTCTCTCACTGTCCACTCTGCCTGTCAAAAAAAAAAAAAATAGATATGATTTTTTAAAAGACTTTATTTATTTGAGAGATAGAGTTACAGTGAGAGGGAGAGACAGAGAAAAAGGTCTTCCACCTGCTGGTTCACTCCTCAAATGGCCACAACAGCCTCAGAAGCCAGGAGCTTCTTCCTCGTCTCCCACGTAGGTATAGCCACCCAAAGTCTTGGGCCATCTTCCACTGCTTTCCAAGGCTATTAGCAGAGAGCTGGATCGAAAGAGGAGCAACCAGGACACGAACCAGCACCCACATGGGATGCCGGCACCACAGATGGAGGCTTTACCCACTACCAGCCCTAGATATGATTTTTAAAATAGTAAATGCAGGGGCCGGCACTATGGTGCAGCAGTTTAACGCCCTGGCCTGAAGCACTGGCATCCCATATAGGTGCTGGTTCGAGACCCAGCTGCTTCACATCCGATTCAGCTCTCTGCTATGGCCTGGGACAGCAGTAGAAAATGGCCCACTCCCTGCACTCCCGTTGGAGACCCGGAAGAAGCTCCTGGCTTCAGATTGGCACAGCTCTGGCTGTTGCAGTCAATTGGGGAGTGAACCAGCAGATGGAAGACTTCTCTCTCTCTGTGCCTTTCCTTCTGTGTAACTCTGACTTGCAAATAAATAAATAAATCTTAGAAAAAAAGAAAACAGTAAATGCAAATACTGTTATAAAAAGCTCACAGATAGGAGTGTTGAAAATGCAACTGTTTCTTTGCAAATGAAACAAGGATCTGACCCGGCAGAGCTTCACTTTTATCCATAAAACAACTGCTCTGGGCTTCCTTTATATATACGTGTGGGTTTTGCTTGTTTGAACGGTAGAGACAGAGACCTCGGATGTCCTCTTCCCAAATGCCCGCCAACCGCCAAGACCGGGTGTCGCACGTGGGCAGCCAGCGCCTCACTACCCAGGCCACCAGCTGCTGTCTCCCCAGCACGTGCATTAGCGAGAACCTGCGATCTGGAACTGCGGGAGGGTCTTCGGGCGGGACGCGGCGCCCCGAGGGGCGTCCCCACTGCTGCGCCGAACGCCCGCCCAGGGTACGATTACTTGTCTCAAAACCGGCAGTGCCTCGTCGGCCTCTGCCTAAGACCCTGCTCGACCTCGCGCCGCAGTGCGAGCGCGGGGCCTCCCCGCGCTCCCGCGGTCCGGGCGGTGCGCTCGCTCCGTCGGCCTCACAGCCCGGTGAGCGCGCCGGGGAACGGAGCGCTCGGGGCTCGAAAGGCAGCCGAGCGGACGCGAAGGACTCGGGGACCCGGCAACGCCTTCCTCTACGCCCGCCGCCCGGCCCCGCAGGCGCGCGCGCAACGCCCGGAGGCGGGTCCGCGGGGACCAGAGCGTGAGCGACCGGGGCGACGGCGCCCCCGCCGCACCTACCACGAGCGGGCGGGCCCCGCGGGCCCGCATGGCCTCCGGTCTCCTCAGGACGCCCCGCGTCCTGCTCGGGCTCCGCGAGCCCCGTAGTCGCTGCTTGCGCGCGTGCGCGGGCAGCGCCGGGGGGGGGGCGGGGGCGGGGCCGGGGTCAGGCCTCCTCCGATTGGTGCCGAGACGTGTCGATCCTGCGGGGGCGAGGCCGGAGTGGAGGGCCCAGTTCCCCACGCGCGCAGCGCCAGGCTCTGGGGGCGGGGCTCGGGGCGGGCGCCGGGGCCGGCGACTCCCTCGGTCGGGGCCGGCCTCTGCCGTAGACGGCGCCTGGGCTCTGCCGAGCGCTGCGAAGTCGGCAAAGCAAACGTTTGCTTGACCGCGGGGAAATTGTGAGGAGGCCGCATGTTTGAGTGACGGGGCGGGATCTGTGAGGAGGACGCCTGCGTTCCCACTGGGTGGTGACTGGAACCCAAAACCTGATAACCTTGGGGCGCCCTTAAAAGGAAGCGGGACGGGGCGCGGGAGAGGGGCTGAGGACGGGAAGTGGCTCCGGAAGGGCAGGTGGACGTGGAGGCCCTGACTGACCCGGGGCCGGAGCTGGGCTGCTGGGTTCGAGCGCGCGGGGGAGTCCCCGGGCCTTCGCTGTGTCCCTGGCGTCAGCCCAGGCCGGGCGATCGGCTGCTGGCTTCGCGGTGGCCTCACGTCCTGAGTCAGCGCTGGCGCTGGTCCCCCGTCGGCGCCTCCCCCAGCAGCCCTCGGAGAAGACTCCGCTTAGCGGGAGACGACCCCAGGCGCCGGGGGTCCCCGGGAGCGGTAGAGCAGCCGTCCTGCCCTTTTTTGAGAACATAGCGCCAGGCCAGCAGAGAGAAGTGTGCCCATGACCCGCCTGTTCTCTGGACCTGCAGACCCGCACCGAGCCGGATCCCTGTGTGGGGGCCTGAGGGCCTCGCTTCTCAGGGGAACAGGGGCTCTGTCACCCGGGTGGGCCTGCTGGCGACGGGCCCCTCACGCGAAGGGCGATGGGGACAGGGAGGCTCCTGCGGAGAACAGGTCTGGGGTACGTTGGGGCCCGGTGTGATGAGTGGGCTCAGGGTTGGGACGCGTATCCATGGATTAGCCTGTGGACTACTCCATCTCTCCCGGACCAAGCACCTGACTGTTCAGTGAGCACCTCTGCCGGCAGAGAGCCAGCCATGCACACCTCTGCACAGCAGCTGTTACACATAGCCACACTTCAGTGTGAGCACCACTTCCAGTTGTGACTTTTTTCCTCATTAATTTGACCCAATTTGAACTTTTTGGACAAGTAGGAACCATTACGTCAGATGAGTGAAATGCAGCCTTGTTGTAGATAAAAAGCCATTTGCAGAATATTCCTCAAATGCTTAATGTTGTTTGGGGGTTGGTGTATTCAAAATAGCCTCATTTCGACACCTCAGTAAGAAGTAGCGCTGAGGCCACCAGAATGCACTGTAGGCTCAAGATAAGGGGGCAGAGAGCAGCAGCTGCAGCTGGGTTCCGGCACAGCCATGCTGCCACGTGGCATTCAGAAGTAGGCTTGGCTGCTTTTGCCTTGCTTCCTGTGCATCTCTTACTGCCAGAAATGTGCTCTTCACTGCCTTTCCCCCAATACAAATTTGATTAGAATGTCCTTTCTGCAAACGTTTGGAGAACCAAGAGGCACTTCAGCAATGCCAGACTATATTCATTTGGTGTTCCAAAATCCAGGGGTGGTGAGAGGGCCTAGGCCCTGGGGACTGGGGCACAACACACACACACACACACACACACACACACCCGTGAGAGGAAGTGAGGTGTGGGGGTTGGTGTTCGCTGGATTGAGATCCTGTGGGCTTAAGTCAGAGGGAAGTAAGGTCATGATGAAAGATGAACAAAGTCACAAGGCCCCTCTGCAGCTTTGGGCTCGCTGCACGGACAGCTTCCTTTAATTTTAACAGTTTATGCAACATGTTATTGGATGCTGGGTGTATTCAGAGGACTTGGTGCCAGCTGCCAGGGCTTGGAATGGGGAAGACTGGGTGCTGTGGTCTGTTTGTGCACTACCACCCCCAAAACCAGGTGCTGGTGTTAGGTGGAGCTATGAGGAGGTGATTGGGTCCCCAAGGCTCTGCCTAGTAAGTGGAATTAGTGCCCTTATGAAAAAGGCTTCAGGGACCCACAGAGGTGCCAGCTTTGAGGAATGGGCTGTCACCAGACAAAAATATCTGCTGGAACCTTGACTTTAGAGTTCCTGGAACTGTGAGCAAAAATTTCGGTTGTTTGTAAGTTACTCAGTATATATTCTGTTATAGCAGCCCAAACTAAGCCACTAGGTCTCCAAGTCTAAGAACTGCACCACAGCCTCTTCCAATGCTGATATAGGAGAAGATGTGCTGCAAGTCTTCGACAAATGTCACCAAACTGGAGATGCGGCCCAGATGGCGACAAATCTGCCATGAATGTTATCAGTGAAGGCTAAGTCCAAGCTTTAAAGACAGTAGCTAGAAGGTTTCTCATGACAGCCCACACCCCCAGACCTCCATGTGCCTTTCCCAAGCTGCCAGATGGTACAAACCTCAACTATGGTTCAGCCCCTTGCAGTGTATGTCCCTTGGCGGTCAGAAGTACCTGGGACTGCAGGAGGCTGCAGGTGTTGGCCAGAGCACCCTAACAATAAATGTGTTCTTAAAGGAGTAAACCAGATGTCAGACAGCACAGGTTGGTTGTTTACCTGTCTCATGTTTTCAAATGTTGGTTGTTGCTCACTATGTCGATCATTATAATTTCATGAGTTGCAGCTGATTGGTTAAAAAAAAAAGTCTACAAGACAGCAGATCAGTGTGGAGATGATCCCTGGAAGCCCATGTTTCAGTAGCATGTGTTGCTGGAATTCAGACCTGCTGGGAGTTAGAACTGATCCAGTCTGAGTCGTGACCTTCAAGAAGGTGGCTTCTGGGAAAGGAGCCCCTCCCACATGGAGCTCCTGGAGGCCTCGGGCAGGGGTTGAAGTCATAGCACAGGCTGCTGGGCCAAAGACAGAGCCTGGCAAAGTCAAGCCTGCGAAGGGCGGATCCTGGATGCAAGAACTTGAGATTATGGCATTCAGTTGACAGAGTGATGGGGCAGCCTTGTATGTCCATGGGGGGATTAAGACCCCATCCAGTTGGGGTGGACACTTGGCTTAGCAGTTAAGATGCCCACAATCCATTCATAGTATCTGGATTCAGTTCTCAGCTCTCGCTCCTGACAATAACTCTCTGTTAATGTAGATCCTGGGAGTTAGCAGCTATGGCTTAATTGATTGGATTCCTGCCACCCACGTGAGAGACCCAAATTGAGTTTCTGGCTCCCAGCTTGGGCCCTGCCCAGTCATGGCCAAGGCAGTCATAGCCAAGGCAGACATTTAGGGAGTGAACCAGGGGATGAGATCTCTCTCTCTCTCTCTCTCTCTCTCTCTCTCTCTCTCTTTCTCTCTCTCCTTCTCAAATAAATTTTAAAAATTTAAAAGACCCTACCTACCCATTGCCTTGCCTGAAGCACAGCACAATAATGTTTGCTCAATGAATAACTAATGGGTAGAAATCATTGTTCTACTAGTCTGTAAACTGTCAGGAATTCTGAAAAGAACTCTCATTCGCTGAGCATTTCCTAAATTCCAGGCACTTTACAAATATGATTGTTTTAAAGCCCAGCGTGGCTGACTGAAAGCTCAAGTCTGAACCCACTGCAGGGCAACATGATTGACCAAAGCTTGAGTCTGGACCCGCTGCAGGACAACGTGGCTAGGAGGGATGAGTTTCCTGTCACAGGAAGCATTCGTTTAGCAACGGGGCAGATGGTCAGTGTGGATTTCATGTGCACATCAAGTGCCTCATAGAATGGTTTTCTTGGCTTGGATCTGCCTCACCAGTCCAGAAAGCACAGCCTGAATCAGGGGTTTGTACATGGAGTGTTTCTGATTCCAGGAAATACGACAGGAGGGTGAAGCAGGAAGGAGAGGCCAGAGCAGTGTGCTTCACTGAGTGCATCCTCATCAGGGCCAGATCCCGGAGCCCTGGAGAACTGACCACCTGTGCAGGGAGGACAAGCTTTTGGTCTGTCATCTGGAGCTGCCCCTCTGGGTGGTGATTAAATACCAAGGCTACCTGGCTGGACTCACTTAGGACCTAGAAGAGGGGACAGGCTGAGCTGGGGGAGCCTGATGCAGGGTGAAAGGAAGCAGTGATCTGAGGTGGAATCAAAACATTTCCTCCAGCAGACAACCCAAGGAAGAGGAAGGACTGTGTTATACAGTCTTGTGGCTGGTTCTGAAGTGACTTAACATAGGTGCTCTTCAAATTCTGGGACAATTTACAGGTGGATGGCAGGTATCATATGTGGGTTGTGGCCCCAGTTACAGCTCATCACAGGTATGTCTGTGTTGGACCATCTGCCAGTTGGAAGGAGAGGCCTGTGCTGGACAACTTTGCCTATTCAAGGAGACCTTTTCCTCCTTGTGGAGCCCTTTAACTTGAGACAATATGTACAGATATACTGCACGTGGGAGAAAGGGCTAGGATCAGTTCATGTCTGAGAGAGCATGAGGGTGAGGGAGGCCAGAGGCCCCGGGCAGCCCCAGCGTTTCCGGTGAGACATCACAGAGGCAAGCCCCGGTGCTGCTGCATCCTGTCAAAGCCTGGAACCCCTGGGGCCTCACCTGGGTGTTTGCCAGGTGCCCTCCCCAGCACCTCCTCCTGGCAAGACTCCTCAGGGCGACCACCTCTACCAGCTGGTCCCTGTCGGCTTACATAAGAAGAGAGAAAGCATGACTCCAAGTTGACCTGTGGCACTGTCACTTTCTGGCTGAGTAGCTCTGGCACATCTCAGCCACTGCACATTGCTCATTGCAAAGTGGGGACCTCTTTCGTTGTCTGGGCAAAAGTCAAATCAGCTAATGCAAGTGAGACACCTGGTCAGCTCTGTGCCATGTGTGGCCATCCGTCTGTGGCTGAAACTGTGGGTACTCAGTGCCTGCCTCTATATTCAGCACCTGCCTCCTCCACCTCCTCTCTGGAGCTGGACCACTCCTTGGCCTGGGGATCCACTCTAGGCCTCTGTTGGTCCTTTTGCTGCCCCAGGGACTGTTGTACAATCACACAGGTTCCAGCTGTCCTGGGCACAGACATGAACATTAGGTGGTTAACCCACCTTGGGCACCTGGCCCACCGAGTCACCAGGTGTTTCTCATTGACCACTGAGCAAACAGGCATCCCAGTAGACACTGTGATGGAACTGGTTCATCAAATATTCTTTTTTTTTTTTTTTTTTTTTTGTCAGGCAGAGTGGACAGTGAGAGAGAGAGACAGAGAGAAAGGTCTTCCTTTTACCGGTGGTTCACCCTCCAATGGCCGTCGCGGCCGGCACACCGTGCTGATCCGAAGCCAGGAGCCAGGTGCTTTTCCTGGTCTCCCATGCGGGTGCAGGGCCCAAGGACTTGGGTCATCCTCCACTGCACTCCTGGGCCACAGCAGAGAGCTGGCCTGGAAGAGGGGCAACCGGGACAGAATCCGGCGCCCCGACCGGGACTAGAACCCGGTGTGCCGGCGCCGCAAGGCGGAGGATTAGCCTAGTGAGCTGCGGCGCCGGCTTCTCAAATATTCTTGTACATCCACTACACAGCAGGCTCAGTGTCGAGGCCCTGCCCAGCGTAGACTAAAGGTCCCGTGTCTCTGAGCCCAGAACCCACATCTTAGAGTAGGCAGTGACCTACCAGCTATTCCTAAAAATAAAATCTGAGTGTATACCATATATCAAAGGCACATATTTTCCTGTAAGATTCTGGCTGGTTTTGCACATTCTTAGGTGCATATCGCTGGGTCAGTATATTATTAAAGTAAACCTGAGCCCAGTTAGGTTGAACCGTTTGCTTAAGGAAGAAAAGGGTTCTAGAGCAAGGCAGTGCTCCACGGCAGACCACTGACATACCCAGCCTGCTTGGTGCAGTTCTTACTTATAGTCAGAGAAGAGGAAGTGCTGTCTAGAAACAGCCCGATTGGCTGTAGCCTGCATTGGCTTTGTGTGGGCATGGTACGAGCAGGTGGCAGCCTGTGGTTGGCTGAGACTGCTGCTTGCTTACAGAGTCTATGCTGAGGTTGCGATACAGCCTGGCTACAACCCGCTTCCTCCTGGAGCCAGTCTATAGGTGTTCTTGTCCAGGCCACTTGTGCTGAGGCTGGATTGGGCCGAGTGGGTTTCAGTTCAACATTGTGAATCATGTTTCTCACCATGCCTGAGGGAGGCAGCCACAGGTCCTGCACTACCAGCCAGTGCAGAGACATGCTCTGGGTGATCCAAAGAAGAGTCATGTGGCCCCAAAGGGCAGGGACAGCCCTGCCAAGCCTGCCTAACCACCTGAGCCCTACCTCTGTGGAAATGGCAACTTTAGGTTCTGAAATCCCAAATGAACAAAATCAGGGAGTGGAACCAGCAGGCCGTGTATCCTGAGCCACCTCCTTGCTCTAGGCGTTTCTCCTTCCCACCTGTCCAGAGCACATGGAGTCCTCCTTCCAAAATGGAACTCACATCTGCCCAGGTGACAGTCCTTGATGACCCTATGCCTTAGGGGCAGTGTGGCTGGCTGCCCCTTTGTGAGCCATCTCAGACCCTTCCTTCCCACAGTGAAGGGAATCCCTGTTTGCCCCTCAAAGCCAGCTTCAGCATCATCCCCACAGGGAGCCCTGCCTGGATTCCTGTCAGAACCAGGAGTCTGGCGGCCCCTGCAGTCCTTGGTTCACACCCGTGGGCTTCTAGGGGAGGGGCAGTTCTCACTGACTTCAAAGCCTGGACGTCCTGTGTCCACACATGCAGATGCTCATTGATTGAAAGACTAAATGTCTCATAATACAGACAGGAATTTGGCATGGACTTACAAATCAATCTCCTATAACTCTAGTTGGTTAGAATCTGTTCTGTCAGATAAAGAAGTGCTAAAAGATAATTTTCCAAGAAGTATAAAATGAGTACATGTTGAAGATTTTATTTAATTTATTGGCTAATGAGGGAACCAGTAAGGTGCTAAGACTTGTTGAAAGGAATATCCAAAGACAGACAAATATGCAGACAGGAATGCTGAAAAGAATTTGCTGATAGTCACAAAACTCGTCAATGTCCACAGGGCATGAGCCCTACTTTGAAATGATCTCTGGAGGGTGGAAGTCAGTTGTTTTTCCACTAAATACACGCTATGTATGCACCAGCTCCACTCGCATTACTGGGGAATTGTCTGATCTCTGTCACAGATGACAAGGGACCGAGAGCAGAGGATCGTGGAAAAGATGCCTCACAATTGTTTTGCCCATTTCAAGGTCTTTGGTACATTTTCCTGACAAAGGCTTAGCACAAATACCCACAACATATGCGTGCCCCCTACAGAGAAACAAGCACCTGGGGCTGGGTTCTGGCAGTGAGATCTGCCCCATCATGTGTCAGTACGAGGGCAGCGTGAGAGCACAGGGACGCAGGAAGGGAACACCAGTCACTCAGCCCACAGCCAGGGCCAGCCCTAGTGATGCTGCCCCTTCCACAGGCTCTCCAGGGACTCTGACCCACTTAGTAGGGACCATATCTGGCAGCCATCCAGCGATCTGTGGACTGTGTGGGAATTCCCTGCTGGACACCAGCGCTCAGCCTCCTGTTGCGCCTCCTTGAATTCCGCGGTCTGGTGCTCTATTTCCAAGCTTCCCTAACCGGTGTCTTCTGGGACACACTCCTTGATCAGCCTCTGGCTCCCACGCACCTTGCCCGCCTTGCCTGCCTCACCAGCAGTCAGAGCCAGGTGCTTGTTTCCTGGGTAGTGTCACAGTGACCAACGGCTCAGTCCAGGACCAAGGGCTGGCTTGCCCACTGCCCACCACACAGCAGCGGGTGCTTGCAGCTCGGAGTCTCGTAAGGAGGACAACCCCCTGTGTGTGTGGCGTCTGTCCCGGTCGCACATGCCGCTCTACGTGCCCGCCTTCTGGCTCCCGTTTTGCTCTGAGTAGTAAGTTCCTCTGTCTCTGACCACGGGATCTCATGTCTTCTGCCAGCTCCCATGAAATCTATCACCCTGAAAGTCGAGTGAGACGTTCTGGCAGCGTCCTACAGACCTGCTTGGGGCCTGGCCGACTCCTCCACTCCAGGGACCGGTACTGGGACCACCTGGCTCTTGTCACCCTAGGCCATGAAAAGCAGTGAGGAAAACCAACTTAGGAACCCCAGTGTGGGCCGGCGCTGTGGCTCACTTGGCTAATCCTCTGCCTGCGGCGCTGGCACCCTGGGTTCTAGTCCCGGTTGGGATGCCGGGTTCTAGTACTGGTTGCTCCTCTTCCAGTTCAGCTCTCTGCTGTGGCCCAGCAGGGCAGTGGAGGATGCCCCAAGTGCTTGGGCCCTGCACCCGCATGGGAGACCAGGAGGAAGCACCTGGCTCCTGGCTTCAGATCAGCGCAGCTCTGGCCGTGGCGGCCATTTGGGGAGTGAACCAACGGAAGGAAGACCTTTCTCTCTGTCTCTCTCTCACTGTCTATAACTCTGTCTCTCTCACTGTCTAACTCTGCCTGTCAAAAAAAATAAATAAAATAAAAAGGATCCCCAGTGTGAAGGGATGTGAGCAAACACTGACATACTCTTCATACCAGAGACCCCTGGCTCTCTGGCTCCCTCCACCTGGTCCACCCTTCTGCCAAGTGCCTTCCCACACGGTTTCTCTGAGCTGCCAGCTCCGTGGGGGCAGGGACAGAGCCCTTTTTGTCTGCTGCCAACTCTGTGTGCTGGTGTATTCCAGCAGTCGTGTGAGCCAGTTGCTGCGGCAGGGCCAGCGTGCTACAGCCAGGGACATCACAGGCAGCGGGTTGAGGAGGGAGCGGGCTCCTCAAGCTGGACTGTCAGAGCCTCTCGAGCTCATCGAGAAGCCAGGCTGCCGCTGGCCCTCGCAACAGCAGACACTGACTCCCGCGTGGCTCTGTCTCCAGGCAGTTCTGGCCCTGTAAGCGCTGACTCAGGGCCGTGAAGCAGAGGCCCACACGTGAAGGGCTTCAGTCCTGCTCCCTTCTGCCTCTGGTACCTCAAGTCCTGCTGCTTGTTTGCTGCTTTGGGCAGCCTGCCCCACAAAGGCTGTGTTTGCCCACTGCCCTGTAATTGGTCAGCACAGCACAGGTGCCCAGGGACAAACCCATGAATGAGCGAATGAATATAATCCACCCCTGCAACCAAATCTAGAAAATCACACTGTTTCTACACCTGCTGTAGCCGGCTGGTCAGACACAAGGAATATCATCAAAATAAAATTTCCAGAATGCTTTTAAACATGATTTCTAGCAGTGTGCACAGAAATTGCCTGACCTCAGGGCTACATTGCAACATGAGCAATCTGGATAGTAAAGTCAGGTTTCTAACTCCCCCAGCACTTGCGGGTTTCTAACTCCCCCAGCTCCAGGGTCCACAGAGGAGCTGCAGGCTCATTTCCTCCACCCACAGCTTCCAGCCTCATGGGTGTTTGCTGGGATCACAGAGCATGTTAAACGTCAGGTACTCCACTACCGAGACCAGATTTCCATCTTCTGAAGCTGGACTGCTCTGGGCCCACACTCCCCTCCTGAGCATCCTCAGGGGAGGCTGGGTGGGGGCCGTTCTCTCACACCCCCTGCACAGCCCCATCACCCCCTGGAGAAGCGAGTGGAATTGCCACGAGGTGAGACCTGCCCTTTCTTCCTCACATGAGCTCGTGGATTGGCTTCCAGCACGTGGGACCCGGCTGCAACTGACCTTCCTGAGGAGATCTGTGCATGAAGGAGTTCGCTTTGCTTCTCAACAGAAAAGATTCAATACCTATTCGGGTGGGTGGAACTCTAAGCACACAGGAGCAAGTCGTGTTTTTAAACAGAACTTAGGGGCCGGTGTTGTGACACAGCGGGTTAAGCCATTGCTTGCAAAACCAGCATCCCATATCAGAGCATCAGTTTGAATCCCAGCTGCTCTGCTTCTGATACAGCTCCCTGCTAACGCACCTGGGAAGGCAGTGGAAGTCCCTTCTACCCATGTGGGAGACCAGGATGGAGATCCTGGCCCCTGGCTTTGGCCTTGCCCACCCCTGGCTGTTGTGACTACTTGGGGAGTGAACCAGCAGATGGAAGATCTCTCTCTCCTTTCTCTCTGTCACTGTGTGTGTGTGTGTGTGTCTTCCTCTCTGTGTCACTCTGCTTTTCAAATACATAAAATAAGTGTTAAAAAAAAAGTTTTAGGGGCTGGTGCTGTGGTGCAGCAGGTTAACACCCTGGCCTGAAACACTGGCATCCCATATGGGCCCCTGCACCTGTGTGGGAGACCCAGAAGAAGCTCCTGGCTCCTGGCTTCAGATCAGCTCAGCTCTGGCCATTGCGGCCATCTGGGGAGTAAACCATTGGATGGAGGGCATCTCTCTCTCTCTCTCTCTCTCTCTCTCTCTGCCTCTCCTCTCTGTGTAACTCTGACTTTTGAATAAATAAATAAAATCTTTTTTTTAAAAAAAGAAGTTTTAGAAAAAAAGAACAGAACTCAACTACAGGGTCTGTTAGAGCAGTCTTCTGAGATGTCCAGCTTACTCCTGCCTTGTGTGGGTCAGTCTTACTGCTCTGATACACAAGAATCAGGGTGATTGTCAGAAGCACAGGGTTTTACCAAACCCAGGAAGAAAGCTATGTTTGTCCCTAAACACCGTGGCTCCTGCTGGTTTGTCTCTGACTATGGATTTGTGCTCCAACCAGCAATTCCACAGCCCACCAGTGTGCAGCCAGCCCACCGACAGCACCTGTCCAGCATGTTCTGTCACTGTAGCTGCAGGCCACGGATGGGCAATTCACAAGCAGGAGAGGTCTGTCCGGCACCTGGTCAGGTCCTTGAGCTGTCCTGTGGCTGGTGGAGGAGACTACATGGTAAGACAGAGCTGGCTGCCAGCTTGGGTCTCTCCCTCTGCTTGTCCAACCCTTACCCCATGGGGCCACCCTTAGGACCTCCTGGAACTCTCCTTACCTTCCAAAGGCCCCACCTCCAGGCACCACTGATACAGGGCTTTGGGATTCAGTTTGTAACACCTGAGTTCTAGGCACACGCCCAGACATCCCACCCCCACCAACACATTGGCTGGGAACACATTGACATTGTCTCTTGAGACCCACAAGTCACGAGACGTCCAACAGAACCAGGGCCTGGAAGGAAGCCATGCCCTAGAGGCACTGACACAGCCGTGCCGGGGAGGCTGGGGAGTTGCCGCTCTCCTGGCCCAGGGGCCAGGATTCGGGCTTTGCTGGTTCATCTGAGCAGTTGTCAGAGGGCCCTGGAGGCTGCAGAACAAAGCCCACCCACAGATGAAGGTTTCACAGGTAGCTTTGGCAGGGCCCCTGGAGCTGGGAGCTGCTGGCTGCGCTGCCGGTGCCTTTAGGCTGCTCCAGGCTGCTGTCCCCTCTAGGTCCTTCCTGGGCCTGGCTACCTGGCCGTCCCGGGAGTTGCCTGCAGAGAGAGATGCTCCTTGACCACATAGCACCTGTAAGCCCAGTCCATGCCCTACACTGCCAAGGCAGTTGCATCCGTAGTCAGGTCCAGGCCACAGGATTGCAGATGAGGGCCCTGGAGTTCTCACAGATGGGTCAGATGGAGCTATTCCCTAACCTGTGGGTCTTGGGGGGCTTGGTCAATTTTCTTCTCTGTTTAGTGTCTAAACCACCGAAGACACCATCACCCAGAGGGAGAGATAGAGGCCAGGAAATCCATGGGGGCAAAGTGGTCAGCTGGAAGAACAGCCCAACCCAGTGCTGGGGGCCCAGAACCCCACTAGGCTGCCCAGGAAGGATACAGTCAGCCCGGGGCTGTTGCTGTCTTAACTAGTTCTGTCCACACCACATTGGACATGGAGCCTGTCCTCCGGCACTGACTGCAGGTAAACACTAAGCCCTGCATAGACCGAGGTAGGGGCTCGCACCTGGCTGCATGTAAACTTGTCCTGGGGATCCAGCTGGGGCCGGGCGTGGGCGCAGCAGCTGAAGTCGCCTTTTGGGATGCCTATATTGGAGTGCTTGGTTCAGGCCCCGGTTGCTCTACTTTGGATCCAGCTTCCTGCTAATGCACCCTGGAAAGCAGCAGTGATGGCTCAAGTACTTGGATCTCTACCATGCATATGGGAGACCAGGATGGAGTTTCTGGCTCCTAACTATGGCCTGGGCCAGCCCTGGCTGTTGGAGACATTTGGAGAGTGGACGAGGTGCAGGGTGATCTCTCTCTTTCAAATACAATGAAAATAAGTACATCTAAATTTCTAAAAAAAAATTTATTTATTTGAAAGGCAGAGTTACAGAGAGAGAGAGAGAAGGAGAGAGAGAGAGAGAGAGAGAGATCTTTTATCTGTTGGTTCACTCCCCAAATGACCACAATGGCTGAGGCTGGGCTGGCTGAAACCAGGAGACAGGAACTCCATCCAGGTCTCCCACATGAGTGAAAAGGACCCAAGTACTTGGGTCATCTTTTGCTGCTTTCACAGGTTCATTAATTGGGAGCTGGATTGGAAATAGAGCAGCCAGGACGGGAACCGGGGCCTATATGGATGCGGGTGTCACAGGCAGTGGCTCAACCCACTACACTAAGTGCTGACTTTGAGCATATCTGAACTTAAAAAAAGAAGAAGAAGAAGAAGAAGAAGAAGAAGAAGAAGAAGAAGAAGAAGAAGAGGAAGAAGAGGAAGAAGAGGAAGAAGAGGAAGAAGAGGAAGAAGAGGAAGAAGAGGAAGAAGAGGAAGAAGAGGAAGAAGAAGAAGAAGAAGAAGAACAACAACAACAACATAGGGCTGGCGCTGTGCCTTAGTGGGCTAAGACTCTGCCTGCGGCACCGGATTCCCGTATGGGTGCCGGTTCATGTCCCAGCTGCTCCTCTTCCGATCCAGCTCTCTGCTGTGGTCTGGGAAAGCAGTGGAAGATGGCCTAAATGTTTGGGCCCCTGCATCCATGTGGGAGACCCGGAAGAAGCTCCTGGTTCCTGACTTTGGATTGACTCAGCTCCAGCTGTTGAGACCCTCTGGGGAATGAACCAGTGGATGGAAGACTTCTTTCTCTCTCTGCCTCTCTCTAACTCTACCTCCAAAATAAAATAAATAACATATTAAAAAAGAAGAAGAAGAAGAACATTCTCCCTATGGGCCGGATATGGTGGGCCAGCCTCCCACTGTGGATTGGGAAGACGTGTGAGCCAGGACTTTTGGGTGAACTTACACCAGAGGAAGGCTGGGTGTTGTCAGGGACAGAGCCCCTAATCTCTGGTCACAATGCCTCACCGGTGGGCATAGGTCCCTCTCTCGTGGAGTCCTGGAGGACAGCTGGGGTTGGCCAGCCCGGTGACCCCAACAGCAGAGACTGAGCTCCCTCTAGCTCCAGCAGAGCTGTCACCAAGAAGTTTGCCTGTGGGCCCAGACAATCCTGATTTCAGCCCTGATGGTACCCAGTCCCAGGAGCCCCTCCGTTGTGGTTGGGCACTGAGCTGGGGGAAAACTCAGAACCTGGAGTACCTTGGGACATCATTGACAAGACACTGAGCCCCCAGAGAGCGGGAGAAAAGGCTGGGAGGGGCTGGGTGGAAAGGACCCAGCCCTCACCCACGTGGTAGGCCCTGCCTGTCAATCAGGCTATAAAGGAAAGATGTGTTTCCTGTGCTTAGCCCTTCACTGCTGATGTTGACCAAGCCCCCAACTCTCCAGACACAGCTGGGGTCCTGTGGCCGAACTAGTCTGACACTGACCCTCTGAAGGCGGCGCAGACACCACAGGTCACAGCTCAGTTCTCACTGTGCCCTCTTCAGACACCATCACAAGGACTGGGGGCCCAGGCACCCACACTTGTGGGCAACTTGGCTACAGAGCCGGGGCTCCCACCGTCCCTGCTCGGTGTGGTTGCTTTTGCTCTCACGCCCCTGCTCGCGGGGAATCACCTTCACCAGTTTCTCATGAAGGATGTGATGGGGGACGAGGAAGAACAGCCAGATGACCAGGTGCAGGGCTTCTGTCCCTGTAGGGCTGTGGGTGCCACCCCCAGCACCCCCAGGGGCTCCCTACCCCGGGAGCTCTCTGGACTCCATCGTTCTGGAGCTTCTGTGCAGATTTCCTCACACAGGCATGACTGATTATTCGTTCCACCTCCAGCCCCTCTCCCCGTGGAATCGAGGGTTGGTAATGCCCAAGCTCTCTAGGGGCCGTTCAGCTACACCTCATTACAGCGAAAGCTGCTCCTTTCTCTCAGGGAGTCCCAAGAACTTAGGGCTCTGTGCCAGGAAGGGGCAGAGACCGACGTGCATTTCTGACCGTGTCACCCTGGTGTCCACAGGCCCCAGCCACTTCTCTGGGAAGAATCCTGCCCAGACAGGGGTGATGAGGTTCAGACCCCTGACTGTGTCCTGACGTCACCTCTGCAGGGCCATATCAAGGATGCACATTCCGTTCTGACGTTCCACATCCAGGCTCCTGTTCTGATGTCCAGTGTGAGGAGCTTGGAGGTCAGCCCAGCTGTCCCCCTCTCTTTTGTCACCACCCCTCTGTGAGGACACCCCAAAACGTCAACACAGTTGTTGCTTCTTGCCAGTGAAATTTTGGGACATTCTCATATTTCCCTCTCTGCTAATCAGCATTTTCTATAGAGGATATGTTTTTTTTTAAGACTTATTTTATTTATTTGAAAGGCAGAGTGACAGAGAGAGGGAGAGACAGCATGAGAAAGAGATCTTCCATCTGCTGGTTCGCTTCCCAAATGGCTGCAATAGTTGGGGCTGGGTCAGACCAAAGCTGGGATCCTGGAACTCCATTCTGGTCTCCCACATGGGTGGCAGGGACCCAAGCACTTGAGCCATCCTGTGTTGCCTCCCCAGGGTGCACGTTAGCAGGAAACAGAGCCATGACTCAGACTCAGGACTTGGCTATGAGATGCTGGCATTGCAAACATCGACTTAACGACTGCACCAAGCGTCCGCCACGTGTGCACTGGGATTGAGAAATGTCAAGGGAGACGGGTGTGGTGCTGAGGGTGGGGATACGGAGTGTGTGCCCAGCGCTGGCAGGGACCTGCCTCTTCTCCAGGGAGCTTTCATGCTGTGGACACTGCAGGCCTCATTGGCAGCCCCATGTTTTGGGGGTCACAGAGAGCCCACTGCAGCTCCACCCCACTGGGCACTGACTAGGTGACTGAGCTTTGGCGTTGAGCCTTGTCCCCCCGTCACCACGCGGCTCCCTGCTCCTGGCGCTCTGGAGTAGAAGGGCCACAGCAGGAGGCCTCACCCAGAGCTCGGAAAGTCCCACCTGCAGTCCTTGGGGGAAGGAGCAGCTCGGATTGAAAACGACTGGAAAGAGCAACCCCCGCCCGGGTGTCTGGCAGCCAGCACTCTGTGGCCGGGAGGGCCACAGGGGACATTCAGTTATTTTTGCTTTCTGAGGTTTAGTGCTTCCTGCTGGGACATTTTTGGAAGCACAGGAAACACATGAGGTTTAGCCAAGGGAAAGTGGTTCCGCAGGCCCAGACTTCCACAGGACAGTGGGTGCAGAAGACAGCAGAGCCCCGCCGGGACCTGCAGGGGGCGCCCTCGGAAATACCCCTGCCACTTACCGCTTTTTCGGGAAGCGGTCAAAGCTCTTGTGATCCAGCTGTGGGAATCACGTGCCCTCGAGACTAAAGAACCGAGTAGCATCCAAGGAGCTGGCGTGTGTGTTCCAGGAACATGAAGGTCTCGTCCCTGTGCGCTGGGCTCAGCCCTGTGACGAGGATGACATGGTCAGTCCCCCACAGACAGGGGCTCAGCGGCTTTGCCCTCCCCACCTGAGCAGTCTAGGCGGCCGGTGCAGGCCACCAGTGCTGGCCAGGGGGTCCTGCCCAGGCCCGTGAGAGGTACTCATTCCCAGGACCCTGCTAGAAGCCTCGTTCTGGTGGCTGTGCTACCTTCTGCTCCCCAGAGCTGACACAGGAGCCCAAAGCCTCCCTCCCTGCTGGCCTTCACACACCAGCACACCCATTCACATGCCCTCACATATATTAACACACATGGCTACACGCTGCACACCACACACATACCTGCACACATCAGCACATATACACGCTCTTATACACCCCTACATTCACATACCTACACACACCTCACGCAATGCACACCATACACACCCTCACACACTGTATGCTCCCTCACTCTCACACACCCATATACACACTTGTGTCCCCTCACACACCCTCATACACTGCACACTTCCTCACTCTCACACTCACATACCCACACACACATGCCCCTCACACACTGCACACTTCCTCACTCTCACACACACTCACACACCCTCACACAGACACCATCACACACAAGTGCCCCTCACACACTGCACGCTTCCTCACTCTCACTCTCACACACCCTCTCTCTCTCACACACACACGCCCCCTCACACACCCTCACACACGGCACACTTCCTCACTCTCACTCTCACACACCCTCCCTCTCTCACACACACACACACCCTCACACACCCTCACACACTGCACACTTCCTCACTCTCACTCTCACACACCCTCTCTCTCTCTCACACACACACGCCCCCTCACACACTGCACAATTCCTCACTCTCACTCTCACACACCCTCTCTCTCTCTCACACACACACGCCCCCTCACACACCCTCACACACTGCACACTTCCTCACTCTCACTCTCACACACCCTCTCTCTCTCTCACACACACACACCCTCACACACCCTCACACACTGCACACTTCCTCACTCTCACTCTCACACACCCTCTCTCTCTCTCTCACACACACGCCCCCTCACACACCCTCACACACTGCACGCTTCCTCACTCTCACTCTCACACACCCTCTCTCTCTCACACACACGCCCCTCACACACTCTCACACACTGCACACTTCCTCACTCTCACTCTCACACACCCTCTCTCTCTCTCACACACACACGCCCCCTCACACACCCTCACACACTGCACGCTTCCTCACTCTCACTCTCACACACCCTCTCTCTCTCACACACACGCCCCTCACACACTCTCACACACTGCACACTTCCTCACTCTCACTCTCACACACCCTCTCTCTCTCTCACACACACACACCCTCACACACCCTCACACACTGCACACTTCCTCACTCTCACTCTCACACACCCTCTCTCTCTCTCACACACACACGCCCCCTCACACACCCTCACACACTGCACACTTCCTCACTCTCACACACACTCACACACCCTCACACAGACACCATCACACACACGTGCCCCTCACACACTGCACACTTCCTCACTCTCACTCTCACACACCCTCTCTCTCTCTCACACACACACGCCCCCTCACACACCCTCACACACTGCACACTTCCTCACTCTCACTCTCACACACCCTCTCTCTCACACACACATGCCCCCTCACACACCCTCACACACTGCACGCTTCCTCACCCTCTCTCTCTCACACACCCTCACACAGACACCATCACACACACGTGCCCCCTCACACACTGCACGCTTCCTCACTCTCACTCTCACACACCCTCTCTCTCACACACACACACACCCTCACACACCCTCACATATCTACACATGGGCAGGTGGCTGTTTGTCCCCTGGCTTCTCCTCTCTTCCGAGCCAGGCGAGAAGGCCCCAGGCTGGGGTTGCCCTCAGGTTGGGCTCTAAGCCTAGAGCCTGCCAGGAGATGCCAGTGGCTGCTCATTAACTCATGGCAACGTCTGAGTGGACATGGCCTCTGTGGCCCCGTGGCCTGTGTGGCCTGTGAGGCCTGTGAGACTCGAGCTGGGGACAGGAGAAGCAGATGTCAGTGCCCACGTGGCACTGTCCAGGGTGAACTTCTCAAGGGCTGCTTGCCTTGGAGGATGTGACTGATGGGATTAAAACCCTTCCCGGTTCAAAGCTGGTTGAATCCCTCTTGCCCGGGGAGCAAGGGGCTTGCTGAGGCTAAAGGTGACCAAGAGCCTATGGTCAGGTACACAGTGTAGTGCTGCTGGACAGAAAGGCTTCAGGGGCAGGGAGCTGACAGCAGCCAGAAGCTACCAGCAGCCCAGCTGTCAGTGCCCCCCGGTCACCACTCTGGTGGTCTGGTCTGTAGATCACTCTCAGTGGGGCTGCTAGGAAGACAAGCATCCCCCATGGCAGGGTGGGGATTGTGGGGCCCAGAGACCACAGGAACGGCCAGGAGACAGATTGGTGGGCAGGGCTGTGAGGTGACCAGGAAAAGGGCCTGGGGACATTCAGATGCTGGTCACCCAGGGAGATGGCAGCCACTCGGCCGCCCTCGCTGGACTTGGAAGAAGCGAGAACAGAAACATTCAAAGGCTCCACAAAGACTTCCTGTTGCCATCAACACATCCCGGCTACTTTCTCCCCAACTCCGCTCTGCACACACACCCCCCACCCCCGGCGACAACCAGACCACGGGGAATAAAGCAACGCCACCGCCCCCAACTCTGTGTCTTGCTTTTTTCTTAATTGGGTTTGAAATGCAGATCCTGACCCCCGCACGCTGGCGCCAGCGTGGTGGCTGCTGACCAACACGCTGCAGGGTTTCTGCTGGACAGGAACGGCTGTGGGCCAAGTGCCCTGCTGAACCCTAGACCCACACACTCACACGCAGGCACATGTGTGCACACTCACACAGGCACCCACTGCGCACACACACAACATGCCAGCAGTGCCGGGGAACACGCCCCTGCTGCAGGACTGGACAGGAGGATTTTTCATTCGCACATTTGCTTTCACAGTTAAGAAGTATGTTTCCTGGGGCCAGTACCATGGCATAGTGGGTAAAAACCCCAGCCCGCAGTGCCAGCATCCCACAGGGTGCCGGTTTGAGTCCCTGCTGCTCCTCTTCTGATCCAGCTCCCTGCTAATGGCCTGGCAAGGCAGCAGAAGATGGCCCAGGTCCTTGGGCCCCTGCACTCATGTGGGAGACCTGGAAGAAGCTCCTGGCTCTGGATCCATGCAGCTCCTGTCGTTGTGGCCATTTGGGTACTGAACCAGTGGATAGAAGACCTTTCTCTATGCCTCTTCCTCTGCCTCTCTGTAACTCTGCTTTTCAAATAAATAAATAGGGGCCGGCGTTTTGGTGCAGCGGGTTAACATCCTGGCCTGAAGCACCGGTATCCCATATGGGTGCCGGTTCAAGACCTGGCTGCTCCACTTCCAATCCAGCTCTCTGCTATGGCCTGGGAAAGCAGTAGAAGATGGCCCAAGTCCTTGGACCCCTGTACCCACATGGGAGACCCGGAAGTAGCTCCTGGCTTCGGATCAGCACAGCCCTGGCCGTTGCGGCCAACTGGGGAGTGAACCATCAGATGGAAGACCTCTCTCTCTCTCTCTCTCTCTCTCTGCCTCTCCTCTCTGTGTAACTCTGACTTTCAAATAAATAAATACATCTAAAAATCAAATAAATAAATAAATCTTAAGAGAAAATAGTATGTTTCCTAAACTTTCCACTCAGGAGCAGGACACCGGACACCAAGAGCCACGTAGCCCCTCTCCCACACAGGACAAGGCTAGCACCTGCATGCAGCAAGGAGGTGGCAGCACCTGTCAGGTGACGGACTATGGCTGAGCAGCAGTGGCAGCAGGTGGCCAAGGCACAGAGATGGGGACTCGAGCCCACACTGGGTCGGACAAGCCTCCCCACGCCCCCACTGCTCCAATGGTGCTGGACAGTCCACTCGCAGATGGGAACCGGTGATTGCTGGCCTTACCACACACACGTGCTTTTTGATGGTGGACTCTCTGCAGACAACCCACTGGGCCCTTGGCCTGGCCCCACACGACCTCTTGAGGTGTAGTTTTATTTTAGGCCAACTGTGCCAAGAACCTGGGGTCTCTGTCTCCCTCCTAACCCCTCCTCTCTTCTTCTTTTCCTAATAATTTCTTTTTTTAAAAAGATTTATTTATTTTATTTGAAAGTCAGAATTACACACAGAGAGAAGGATAGGCTGAGAGAGAGAGAGAGAGAGAGAGAGGTCTTTCATCTGATGTTTCACTTTCCAGTTGGCCGCAATGGCTCTAGCTGCGCCAACCCAAAGCCAGGAGCCAGGAACTTCTTCCAGATCTCCTACGTGGGTGCAGGGGTCCAAGGACTTGGGCCATCTTCTACTGCTTTCCCAGGCTACAGCAGAGAGCTGGATCTGAAGTGGAGCAGCCGGGACTCGAACTGGCACCCATATGGCATGCCGGTACTCAGGTGGCTGCTTTACCTGCTGTGCCACAGCACCAGGCCCCCTAGTCATTTCTTTTCTTACCATAATAGCAGCAATCATTGCAGAAAATTTAACGGAGGAGTATTTTTTTAATCTTTTTTTTTTATTTGACAGAGTTATAGACAGTGAGAGAGAGAGAGAGACAGAGAGAAAGCTCTTCCTTCTGTTGGTTCACTCCCACGGCCAGAGCTGTGCTGATCCGAAGCCAGGAGCCAGGTGCTTCTTCCTGGTCTCCCATGCAGGTGCAAGAGCCCAAGTACTTGGGCCATCCTCCACTGCCCTCCTGGGCCACAGCAGAGAGCCGGACTGAAAAAGGAGCAACCGGGACTAGAACCTGACCCCCAGTGGGATGCCGGCACCGCAGATGGAGGATTAACCAAGTAAGCCACAGCGCTGGCCCTGAGGGAGGAGTATTTTACAACACCACTTACAACCCACTACCCAGCTGGCTCTGGGGAGATGCCACTGGTTGTGTTTATAAGTCATTGGCGTCACTCTATGTATAATGACAAGAGATTTCATGTTTTAGGTTAATTCAGCCTCAGCAAAGGCCAGCACTGGCTCTGGGTGGCCGGCATCCCTGGTAGTGTGGGGAGGGCAGAACGGAGCTAGGAGGCCTGGGCTTGGCCCCATCATCCAGGAGAAAGTGTCCGGCTGTTCCCAGGCCTTCCTGTCCAGCAGTCTCCCTGTAGGACAGGCACCCTGCAGCCAGTAGTCTCAGGACCCGCCACTGTGTCTACCCCCACCTGCAGCTTTGTATTAGCCTGGGGAACACCCACCCAGCTGCCTGTGGGGTTTCTTGAGAGTTTCATCCATCGCTGCTGAGGTGTGCACACTTCATGCTGGACACAGGCAGGAAGAATGGGCTGGCAGCATTGCCCAGCTGCCTAACACCCACGTTGGTGGCTGGAGACCCCTGGGGCCTGCTATCCCATCCTCTCCCTTTGCCCCACCTGTGCCTCTTGCCTGTGGGTGCTGCATTGGCTGGGAGCTCTCTGAACTGGCCCTGAACGCTGGCTCCCTCCAACCCCAGCCCTGTAGCCACCCTCCCCGTACCCCCAGTCTCGGGCACTTAGAGGGCACACAGGTGACCCAGTGGCCATGTGGAGGACGGGTCTCTGACTCAGCCACAAGCCCATCCACCAGCTCCAAGGGTTCCTGGTTCACGGAGAGGCTGCCTGTCCATCTGGAAGGGAGGGGCTGTCTGCATGGATGGGAATCTTGAGGCAGGTGCATGGCAGACTTTTCACACATGCTGAGCCCACTGCCCTGCCCACAGCGACCCTTCCCACCACATACAGCCTGGCTGTCAGTCCCTTCATCTGGGGACAGCTGAGGACGGTCCCAGTGACCGCCCCTGGCAGAGGGTGGTGATAGCTGCCGCCACTGCCATCACGCAGTCCCTGCTCACTGGCTGAGTCACAGGTGCCTGCAGGGCAGGGCTCAGTGAGGTGAGTCCTGAACTGACTGCCGGGGAGGGCCTGCCCTTGGCCTTTCAGTGGGGGCCTTGTCCAGGCTGGAGGAGGTCGGCTGAGACCAGTCCAGCTGGGCAGTTCCTGGGTGGTGACTTTCCCCTCCCTGCATGTAGGCAGTGTTTCTCCAGTGATCTGGGCAGGGGTGTGACCAGCATCTGGATGGCCTGGCCACTGCACAAGCACAGCCCTGTGAGGGCTGACTCTGTCCAGCCTGAGCACTCTGTCCCGTTGGGAGACTCAGCAGAGTCTGACCCCTAGTTTGTAGCAGATGGGGTCCCGGAATGGGCCCCTCCCCGCACTGGGAGAGACATCTTTTGCAGCATAGAGCCAAGGCCAGCAGAGCAGGGAAGGGTGAGATCTTCCTCTGGATTTTCCCAGCTCAGGGGTCTCCCTGCTGGCAATCCGGGGACATATCACTGGCAGGACCCTCACTTTCAGCTCGTTCTAGAGGTCGCAGGAGGGCTTAGGCAGAAGTGCCTTCTGGAATTCAGATGCAGATGGGGTGGCCTATCTGGACTCCCCCACGCCACTGAGAACACATGTGCACGCACTTCACAGTGCTGCGGGACCTGTCTCAGGCTGTGGCTCCCTGGCTGTGCCAACAGCACTATGACGCCACTGGACAGGGACTCCTGCTCTAGTGTTTAAGGCTGAGGGTCGTGACCACTGTACCCTCAAGGGTTCAGAGGAACATGTAAGTGCATAAAACAGACAAGCAGCCTCACAGGGCAGTCTCAGGGGTGATGCCCACGCAACACGCCTTGATTTTGTGAGGTTCAGGCTTTCCAAGTGCACACCTGGGGCACAGGGTGGTGGTAGCAGCCTGGGACAGCCCTTTTTCGCAAAGGAAGAGGAGAGGTGAGCTCCTTGGAGAGCTCTCTGGGGGAACCTCCGATGGGGGTCCCGGCTAACCACAGACCCGTGGTGTGCAGCAGGTGGCCGGGTGGGCCTCGTGTTCTGGAGCCCTGTGTTCCACGCTCACACCATGTTCACAGAGCTGATGAGAAGCAGGTGTCAGTGCATGGCCTGGCATCTCCTATGAGCACCCGGAGCTACTGTGGGTCAGATCCTCACTTCCAGCCCCAAGCTCAGCTCTCCCTCCTGACACCTCCCTCTGACAAGACAGCAGTTACAGCTTCCAGCAGCAGCAGCAGCCCCCATGGTTTGCCAGCCTGGGGCCGTGGTCTGCTGCTGGCCGGGCCAACGCTGAGACACTGCCAAGCCTGGGATCGCCAAGGAGGCTGCACAACCATGGCGCGGGGATAATAACACCTTGTAGAGCCCCCCTCACTGCCAAACCACGGGCCAGCACCCTGTCTCCCACCGTCAATTCAGGGGCAGGCACCGCCCAAGGTCACACCCAGCCACGGCTGTCTGGACTCATGTCCCAGCCCACAGGGAGGCCCCAGGCCATGCTCAGCTGACTCAAGGGAGCCTCAGCTGCCACCAAGCTGGCTGCAAAGTCCTCCCCCAACCCCACCTTTCTCTGATGCCCAGATGGCAAAACAAATTAGGTTAAGGAGGGGTTTAGGTGAAGAATTACACACTGAAGTTTCCTGGGTGAGGCCGGCCAGCTCTCTGTGTGCTGTTTCATGTCGTAATTACACGTTGCTCATTGCAGCCGCCAAACGTGGAATTACGAGCGTTGGCACTCTACACATCATTTGACCACAGGTATGATAATTATGTCCCGAAGAGAAGGTCAGGGAAAATGACCTCAGAGGGGGAAACTGGGGTGACAGGATGACATGGGGGCTGGGTGGCTGGGTGGGGCCCCGTTGGCCAATGTCCTGAGAATGTATCAAACACTAAGAGGTCCGGTCCCAGATGTGTTGAGGAAAGCATTGCATGTCCTTCTGAGAGCGTCCAGTGTCTGAGGGAAGTCCCCTGTGGGACAGAACAGCCATCGGCACTCACTGAAAACCTCAACACCAGACAATCCGCAGCAGCGTTTGCAGTCTGTGGGCGCAAAGAGCTCACAGCAGCTGTGGGACTGCAATGGCGGGGGGTGCCCCCACCCCCGTGGGGTATCTCTGCAGAGGGAGGCGGTGCCCAGTGGTGATGCTGACACTGAAGACTCACCCACTCAGAAAGAGACCCCAGTCCATGGCCCGTGTGAGCCACATCAGGGAGTTGGCGACAAGGACTGAGTCCATGTCTCATCCACCCACCACTGCAGGGCCTGCCTGCACCCTGACGTTCAGAGGCTGAAAAGGCAGGCTCCAGTCCCAGACCCTACCCTTAGTACCTCCCCATCCTCACCAGAGTCCCTGTGTAGAGTTGGAGAAGAGGGAATGTGGGAGCATGAGCGTGATGCCGTAGACCCAGATCAGGCACACCGGGTGAGCTTGCAGACGACGCTGGCCCCTGGAGCTCACCGCCATCCTCACTGCAGACTCCTGGGTTTGAGCCCCTGAAATACTCACTGGGAAGCAACCCCTTCAGAGCCATCCAGGGAGTAACACAGCAGAGGCTCACTTCTCACAGAATCTCCTAGAAAGAATGGTGGAGGGGACTCAGAGGCCCCAGCTGGCTCATAATCTACCCCTCAGGGCCCAAGAGTAAGAAGGGCAGATGAGGGGAGGTCTGACCGCCTGCCCATGCTGCCCCAGGAGCCTGATACCACCGGGCACCAGGCATCCTGTCTGCACTGATGTGTCCTCTGCACGTGTCTCTCCTGAGCCATCAGTGATGCCAGGGAACTCCAGCCCAGCTTGGGAAACCAGGGGACCACAGCCTGAGGGGTCTACACTAGAGGCAGATCCAGGCGGTCAGGGTCTGAGGGGTCTACACCAGAAGCAGATCCAGGCGGTCAGGGTCTGAGGGGTCTACACCAGAGGCAGGTACAGAGGCTTGGATCCATCCGACAAATGTTTACCATTATCTGTGGGATCCCAGCTTCAGGGAGCAGACGGGGCACCAGGTTCCAGAGCCCTGCCCTGGTGTGGAATCAGCTCCTTCATATCCCTTACAGTGCAGCAGCCACTAGGGACTCTGAGGCCCTGAGGAGGCAGTGCAGGGCCTCAGCTCTCAGGGTCCGGTTGGCAGCTCAAAGGCGCCCTTCCCTGGTTCCAGGTCTAGAGCCTGACGGGCCCTGTGGCCACCCAGCAGCACAGGCCTGGCAGAGCCACATGCACCCTGCAGAGGCACTTCCTGCAGCAGTTGGGGGGGGGCGCTGATGCTCGCAAGGGGTTGGGGGAGCAGGTCTCCACAGCTGGGTGGTGAGTAGGGGGCTGGAGCAGGCACTGGAGAGGAGTGGGGTGGGGACAGCAGATCTCCACATTTTAAAGTACACAGGTGTGGCCCAGAGCTGGGCACCTGACCTTGGGTCTCAGGGTTAGCTACTTCTGTACTGGGTGGGGCTTGGCTGTGTGGTTTTGGTTGGACAGCCTTGCCCCGCTGGGTTCCAGACGAGGCAGGCACCGTCTCAGGTCCACGGTGCTGCACTGGGCTTGCTGCCAGCTCTTTCTTGGCTCAGTGACTCTCAATTCCACTCCCTCGCCTGGCTGCCCGGGAGTCACCCACACAAACCTCCAGCCCTGGAAGGTGCCTCAGGCAAACCAGCAGGATCCCCCCAAGTCCTCCCAGCTCTCTCCACCGCATGGGACTCCGGCTCCTAGGAGCCTGGAGAGGCCACTCTGTCTTTGCCCCACACCACCACAAACCTTCCTAGGCAGCCGGGGGGCCCCCACGTCGGCCCCGCTCTGCCCCTCCGGTCCATAACGCGGAGAACTCAGGCGGCCGGGGCAGGGCAGCGACTGGGGACTCGGGGTTCAGCCCGGGTCGGGGTGCTCCTGACTCCCTCTGCGGGACCGGGCTGCGGGCCCACCGCGAAGCATCGTCCAGGGGAGTCCAGGGCGAGGTTGGTGAGACAGGGACCAGAGCCGTAGGGTTAAGGGAGGGGGCGCTTGGGCAGCCGCGGATCAGGCTTGGTTGGCCTCCCTGGTCTGACCGCCGCGGCTCCTCACCCAGGCGAACAGCGGGGCGGGACCTTCGGGGGAGGAGCCGCCGGGGCGGAGCGTCCGGGCGTGGGCGGAGCCGCGGTGGGCGGAGCGTCCGGGCAGAGCTGGGCTGAGTCCCGGACTCCACTCCAGTGACGGCGGCGGCGGCGGCGGCGGGCGCCGGGCTCGCGCGGCTTCGGCGGCGGCGGCTGCTGCGCGGGCGCTCTGCGGGCCGGGATGCGCGGGGAGCGCGCGCCGTGACCGCCTGCTCCAGAGCCGCCCCCGGGGCCAGGTCTGCTTGGCGGCGCGGGGCCGGGCGGCGGGTGCGAGCCGAGCATGCGGGACCCGGCGCCGGCGGTCCGGAGGAGCGCGGGGCCGCGGCGAATGCGATCCCCCGCCTCGGGCCAGCCGCTGACTGCGCTCCTGGCCGCGCTCCTGGCCGCGCTCCTGGGCGGTGCGGGCGCGCAGTACTCGAGCGACCTGTGCAACTGGAAGGCGAGGTGAGTCCGCGCGGCCAACCCTGGGCAGACCCCAGCAGACCCCAATCCCAGGCAAACTCCGGCTCTTGGGCAGACCCCGATCACGGCAGACCTCGGCCCCGGGCAGACCCCGGCTCCGGCAGACCCCGGCCGATCTCGGCTTCGGCGAGGGGCTCGGGCTGCTCTCCAGGTCGAGTCCGGTGCCCCCGCCCCCGCCCCCGGTCCTAGAACAAAAGAGCCCGCGGGTCCCTGCCCAGAGGACGCCCGGGGCGGCGCCTGCAGCGCGGCGAAGCAGGACTCGCCAGAGCCTGTGGGGTCCCGGGCTCCGCGACTTCTCGGCCCCTCGCCTGGATGGGCCGCGGCGGGCGCGGGGTCCTCTCGGGACCGCGGCCATCCGTGTCCGTGCAGCGCCGGCAGTCGCAAGCCAAACCCTGTGCGGGGCCGGGTGCAGGCGGGGAGCGCAGCCGCCGAGCCCGGCTCGTGAAGGTCGGGCCGCCCTTGGCAGCGGCGCGCGGGGCTCAGCGACCCCGGCCGCGGGGACCCCGCCCCCGGAGGCGACTGCGGGCCCGCGTGCGCCCCGCGCGGTGCGGGGCGGTCGTGCGCGGTTCCCGTCCGGGCCCTGCGGGGGGCGCTGCCCCGGCGGCAGCTCGCTGGCCGCGCGTCCTCCCAGAGCCGGGCCGGGCCGCGGCGCCGGCGCAGAGCTGGGCTGGGCTGGAGCCTGGACGCTCCCTTGTGGGCCGCCCTTGCCCCGCCGCGGTCATCCCGCGCTCTCCTTCGCAGCCTCGGCGTGAGGCAGGGCGCCCTAGACGCGGGCCTGGGGTCACCCTGCAGGGCCGAACCGAGAAAACCGCAGTCCCCGCCCCAACCCCGGGTTTCCAGGGCGGGAGGAAACGTGCGCGCGGGGGTGGGGGGGAGGGCTCGGAGCTGGGCGGGGAGGCCATCGCCCTCTCGTGCACCAGAGCAAGCCAGAGAGGAGCGCTGACCCCCCCTCCCCCGGCGCTGACCCCCGTCCTCCAGGCAGAGCCTGCGGGAGGCAGCTCCAGGCCACGCTTCTGGAGCCCCATTTATCCCGTGGTTCTCACTCCGCTGACAGTGCAGCCCCCGGATCCCCTGACCCGAAGCAGGGTTCCTGGTGGCAGAGGCCACTCCCAAGTGAGGGGCTTGTGTCGCTGATAACGCTTCCCCTCGGAGGAGCAAGACCAGGACTCACCTTAAACTCGAGGCTGTGGCCACCCCCACTGTCTCTCCACAGAACCCCAGCCCCTCCTGGCCCTACACTGACAGCCCCTGCAGGTGTGCGCCCGGGCAGTGACCCTGGCTGACTTCCCTCTAGACGCATGGGTTCGGTTCGGTTTGTTTCAGTCTCGTCGCAGCTGCTTTCATTGTTTGGTGTCACCCATGGGCAGAATCCCCATCACCGATGACCACTCAAGATGGGCTGTGTTGCTTTGATCTCAGGGCTGCTTGCAAGTTGACTGTGCTACGAGAGAGGGTGCGGGATTCTGTGGGAGGCATCAGCACTGACCTTGACTGGCCGAGGCCTCCCCCCTGGGTGCTTGTCTAAGCAGGGGTCCTGCGGGTCGTGGTGCTGGTTTTGGTGTGAAGCCCCATGTACCATGCGTGGTGTCTTAGGAGGATGTGGGGGAAGACGCTACGATGGCCCCGGGAGGGCAGAGCCCTGCGGTGGGCTGATGCAGGCGTCAGGTCCAGGTGTCGCCTTAGTCCTTTCTGAGTACACAGCCAGGTGCACTCATGTGATGTACAAGGCTACTACCTCCGGGCACCCTGGTCTGCGTCTCCCTGGGCACCTGTGGGTTAGCAGCCCGTGCCCTGGCTGAGCTGTGACTAGGAGAGGGGATGGGGTAGGGGGTGGACTCCTACCTTTCCCCTCCTGGGTCCCAGGGAAAGCACTACCTTTGGAGATTTCCAGGTCCTTAGGTGTGGTAACTCCACTCGCTGGACGCCTGACAGGCACACCTCAGATGGGGCTGGTTACGTGGAGGATTGTGCCTCTGCCCTGATGCCAGAGGTAGGAGGGTGGGAGCCCACAGGAGGTTCAATTTGAGTCGTGTGTGGCGGCCACTCGCTGTCCAGCCTGGTTTTCCCCCCGCACTGTAATTATGCTGAGCCCCACATACGTGTCAGATGAGCTTGTGTGAGTTTTATTGGCTGTAATTTGTAAGTTTGTTTTGCTCGTGTGCCTCTGGTAGCTGTCTGAGTCTTGTGGGAGTGGAGTGCGGGTCAGGAGGGGCTCACCCTAGCACACTTCCATCTGGTGTGGTCTACAGGCGACGTGCAGCTGACCGTCACATCGGAAGTGGGGTTTGGGGGCCCAGAGCATGAGTCACCCTGCAGGGAATGCAAACCGTGTGTCCTGCGCCTTCTCCTCTGCAGAAACGGTTTCTGGTAACTCGCTCAGGCCAGGGCTGTGCACGTGGCACTGTGTATTTCACACAAAAATCCCAAGAATGTGGGTGAACCTGTCTGAGATCTGCTCAGAACCAAGTTCGCGTAAGGAAACACTCAGCTGAAGTCCCTGGGTTGGTTCCAGGCCCACTTAGCGGTTGTGATGTCAGCCACGAGCTGACATTTACATGAAAGTCTCAAGTAGGAGAGACTTGGATGTTTTGATGGTTTCAGTTTCTTGAAATCGTAACCACCTCGGCTGTGGCACACTTCGGTTTTTCCTACTGAACATCTGTGCGGAGCAAAGTTAGCTTATTCCTCAGAAGCCCCAGCCCCCAACATGGAGACCGTTCCCTGACTTTTGTAGGGAACTTGCTCTAATGATCTTTGTGTGTTTAACACTACAGAGGGCAATGCAGGGTCCTCAGGTGTACAAATGAATGAAAAGCAAAAACCAAAGTGGGCAAAGCATAAACCATCCCCTTAAGGAAAATGCCTTGTGCCCAGTGTGGGTCTCTAGGATGCAGGCCACCCTCCACTGCCAGCACTGCTCAAATCTGTTTAGTACACATGTGCTGTGCCTCCCGCCTCTTCTGTGTCCACATCTTCCCGCCAGGGCCCAGGCCTCTTGGAGCCATCCCCGGCTTGGGTGACAGCTGGGAGCCTGCTGCTATCTCTGTGACCCTGGAACCAGTGTTCCTGTGGCCACCAGCCTGCCTGGGTCAAGCCAGAGCTGTGTGCTACCTGCCCTGACTCTTGGAGCAAGAGCTCTGGAAGGGTCTGGTGGTGGAGTCCCCTCCCTGGGCTCGGGGGCTGGAGGGTGGCGGGCCCTGGGCAGGTGCAGGGCAGCATTGCCCTGACAGCTCCCTCATGGCTGACAATGTCCCCCCCCCCCCAACAGTGGGCTGACGCATGAGCTGCGCAGGAAGGAGGTGGAGCAGGTGTACCTGCGCTGCTCAGAGGGCACTGTGGAGTGGATGTACCCGACTGGGGCGCTCATCGTGAACCTGCAGCCCAACACCTTCTTGCCCCCCCGACACCTGACTGTGTGCATCAAGCCCTTCAAGTACTCTTCAGGGGCCAATATTTATTTGCAAAAAACTGGAGAACTGAATCTGCTGGTGCGAGATGGGGACCGAGGATCGGGCCGGGTGCAGTGCTTCGGCCTGGAGAAGGGTGGCCTGTTCGTGGAGGCGACGCCCCAGCAGGACATCAGCAGGAGGACCACGGGCTTCCAGTATGAGCTGATGAGCAGACGCATGGGACTGGACCTGCACACGCTGTCAGGTGAGTGGCCGGGGATGGGCAGTGGGCATGGGCTCACCACTGCTACAAGCAGCTGCCTCTTTCCTTGATTCCTTCCCGCCTGGAGAAGCTGACAGCCACCTGAGGAACAGTGGCACGCAGCAGATGGTCCCGGGGAGCTGAGAGGTGGAGATGCCAAACCACCTTCCAAGTGTAGCCTGTTCACATAAGAGCACCTTCAGGAAGACTGGCCTCGTCTGCTTTGTTCTGCCCCTTCCAGTATTGTGGGTATTTGAGTGAGGGCTGCCATGGGGTGTTGTGGGACTTGTCACTTGTCCCGTCACACTGCCCTGTGAATTAGCCAAGTGTTTAGTTTTGAAATGTTGAGTTTTGTGTGGGGAGTTGAGGCTGACCCGTGGCCGAGAGTGGGCAAAGCTGTGACATCCCTGAGCGTGGGACCGACCTGAGCTTTGAGATGGTGGGATCGAGGGTTCCTTGGGGCCTCGGGACAGAGGTAGGGGTCTGTTTCGAGGCCTCTGTGTGTAGTGGAGACACTGACCTATGTCAGGAGACATAGAGCAGGTGCGAGAGTGACCAGGTGGCAGTAGGGGAGGTGGCATGACGTGGCCTGCTGAGCAGCCCCTCCCTGAAAAGGTGCAGCAGCCTCGGGAGCCTGGGCTGCATCAGGTAAGGCTTACAGGGAAGCCTGTATGGCCACGTGGGCTGTGACCCACTGGCATGCAGCGGAGGCTCTGAACTTGGCATTCAACTTTTGTTCTATAAGTTGGGCAGACAGCTCGCCCTGTGTGGTGGGAGGGTGCCAGAGGCATCTGTGCATACCTGAGCCCTGGGAGGCATGCTTCCTATCCCTCGGGGGCTGAGTCCTTTGTGGAGGGTGTGGATCTTTAGAAAGTTCTGCGGGCAGACACCAAGGAGCAGGGCGGTCCTGGGCACATCTGTATTGTGGTGCACCTCCCATGGTCATGACATGTGGGCATGACTCCTACAGCAGACGGCAGAGCAGATCCTACCCCCCTGTGCTGTGAGTAAGGGCAGGGTCCTGCCTTCAGAGACATCCAGGCTGGGCCAGGCTTCCTGCTGCACCTGGTGGGTCCCAGCATGTGGTCCCTGCATGCCTGCTGGCCCTGACTCCTCAGAAACTGCAGCAACTTTGCATCACCTAGGCAGAGACTTCCTGGGTCGTGGTCCTGTGGGTTGCTAGAGGAATGGGTGGAAGCTGTCCCAGAAAGCTGAACACAGCTGAGCCCAGGTGGGACCATCCCCAGTGACAGCACAGTCTCCCGGTTTTGGTGGAGACAGTGTCCCACTGGGGAAAGCCAGACCTACTTGGATGTGGGACACAGACTTTTGTCCCACATGGGAACCCACACTTTGTCCTGGTTCGTATCAGTTTTCTAAATGTCCTATCTGTCTCCAACTAGGCTGGCCTGTCACAGGGTTTAGTTGCGACCCCTTAGACCCTACTCAGAGATGCCCTTATTCCTGAGGACCCTGTAGACCCCTCCTTAGGGATTCCCATGCCAGCTACCTCATAGACCACCCTCTGAGGGTCCCCAGTTCTTGATGCTGCAGAACCATCAGAAGCTAAGTGGAACTTTAACCACAACAGCCTGTATCTTGACCAATAACTGGAGGGTGGGAGGCTGAGGGGAGGGAAGACTCTGCTTTGCTCTGGGGGCCTAGAGATGAACTCGGAATGAAAACAGAATCTGGAGAAGCCCGAGCTGAGTGGCGGCTGTCCACTACCGGGGCATGGGGCATAGGTGCAGAGCCCGCATCAGGGGCGGGCGCTGATCGTGGTAGTGGGCCACTGTCACGTGTCCTCCTCCTGAGCTCAGTGCTTGCACTCACCAATTCCGGCAGAGGCACAGCTGCCCGGCCTGCCTGGCGTTCACCTGTGTGTGGCCGGGTTTCTGGTGGGAAGCCAGTGGAGCTGTGACCTCCCCCAGGGAAAGGGGATGGAGCTGTGTTTTTTTGGTCTGTGGCCACCAGGTCCTGTGCCCCGTTTCCAGCCCTTCCGGGGTTGAACTGTGCTGGCTTCTGTGGGGTTGCATGGAAGAGTGAGCCTGGAGTTGCACACGGCAGGCTCTGGTGACGGCCTGTGCTAGGCCCTCTGTGCACCTCCCGCAGCCCCTGGGATGTCAGGCTGGCTTGGTGTAGTGTTGCTGTCTTGTGAGGGCTGTGCTCTGGGTTCCCTCATGCCCGCCTGGCCTTGGTTCTTTCCTGCCAGCACCATCTCCTGCTCTGACCCTTGCTGCAGCCTCACTGTGGCCAGGGAGACCTGATAGAAGCCCCATCCAGGATGAGTGTGGCACCTGAATGGCTGCCCTATTGGGCGTCAATCAAAGTTGTACTTCCTGCTACTTTGAAAGACTATGGGTTCTGTGGGCTGGCATCCCATGGTGTGTGTACAGCATGCCTGCTTGTGAATGTATGCATGCGAGCCTCGTACGTGTGTGTGCACAAGTGTGCATGTGTGGGTGCGTTTGAATGAGCGCATCTGTGCATGTGAGTTTGTGCAAGGGTGGGTGTATGTGTGTGAAGGCATTTATGTGCATGCACATATGTATTTGAGTGTACACGTGCATGTCTGTGCAGGTGTGAGTGTATTTATGTAGATGCGTATATGTATTTGAGTGCAAGTGTGTGTGTGTGTGTGTGTGTGTGAAAGCCTCACTCCAGCTGCTGCCCTGGGTGGTTCTTCTAAGGTTGTTTACAGTGGGTTGGCTTCCAGCCCACTTGTGTTGCCTTGTTGCATCATTGGCTTCTTCACATAAATCCAGATGCATCAGTAGCCAAGAGCAGAGCAGAACAGAGGAGCAGCTGCTCCTGCAGGGGCACAGATGGGGCCCGAGCCCAGGGATGCAGGATTTGGCTGGACCTGACACCCAGGAGTGAGCTGCCAGATGTAGCCAGGACGGGTGAACTGCAGGCTGCACCTGAGATGGGAGAGGGCCCAGTTCACCCAGAGACGTGGGCACCACTAAGGAGTAGGGTCTGTGAGGGTGGCCCAGAGCCAGAGCCCCACCTTGCTCCTGGAGTAGAGACAGCCTCGGTTCACCTGGGGAAGCCCAGGTGGGTCTCGCACTCTGGTCTGTTTTTCACTTCTCGGGGCTATGTGCTAGGATTCACTGATGGAGCTGCCCCTGTGCTCTGGGGTTTGGGTTTGGGATCCGGGCTCTGCTCCGAGCCACCCAGAGCAGGCCCGCAGGGAGTGTTCACAGGACGGGCCAGCGGCACTTTAGGTACACAGCTGGAGGAGGGACATAGAAGAAGCTGCTGGCTCAGGGGTCAGCCTCATCTCTCCTCCCTTTAGAAACCTGCTCTGCCTGCTGAGCCTGAGCAACCAGTCCCACAGCCTCCTCAGGAGCAAAGTCCACAGGTGAAAGAGAAACTTCTAGAAGAGGAGAGGAGGGCTTGTGAGGGAGGGAGAGACACAGGTGGGAGGGCAGCTGAGGTGGCCACCCCAGAGAACCCCAGGCTTCCTGGGCTGGGAGTTCTGGTCTTGGCCATTCGCAGGGCCTGTCTTGGCTCACGCAGGCCCACTTCTCTTGGCTCCTGTGAAAACACTGCATCCGCCACAGGACCCTGGCAAGTGTTGTCAAGCAAAGTTTTCCCTTGGGGCCTCACCCAGGGGCCTGCTGGACTGGGCTGGCACCTGTTGTCTGCAAACTATGCTTTGGCCTAGCAGTTCCTCTTTGTACTCTGCCTGCCCTGGGGCTGCTGCCACGCAGGCTCACATCTGGCTCCCCTGGTTGCCGCCCCCCCAACCTCCCAGCAGCTGGTCTCAGTTCCTTTTGTCGCTTTCCAGAGTGGTCTTCCTCTGGCACAGTCCAGCCCCCCCCCCCCCCAAGAGTGTGAGTCATACTTCTAGCCCTCTGTGACCCCCCGAGCTTTGGGATTTAGGACCCTCGCATTCCAGTCTTTGTGAGCCCGAGTCCGGTTAGTAACTAACTGCCCCCAGACTGCCACGCGGGAGCCCACCCTGCGTCCCTGTGCGGGTGCTGTGTGCCGTGGGCAGCTCCGAATGGGAAGAGGGGGTCTTCAGGGCGGTACTTTACTTCCTCACCTGTCAGGCGTGGGCGGGCAGGCTGAGTCACAGGCACCTGTAGGTAGCTGGGGTGCCAGCCAGGGCAAGCTGCAGCGAGGGGCCGCCTAGGGCCCGTGACTCAGAGGCGAAGCTCTGGGGCCTGGGCCTGGTGTCCTGTCCTTGTGTGTGGTTGGGCCTAGCAGCCTCTCCATCACATGAGGTGTTTGCCCCTCAGCCTGTCCCAGCTCACAGGGATGCGCACGTGCTTTGGGACAGCCCGTGCCACCCTCACCCCTGCCCGTGAGATGGCAACTCCTGGCTCCTCAAGGTGCTGCTAGGAGTGGGGATGCTGGGGCCTTGACTGCTGACCCATGCTCACCACCAGAACTGCCCCCTTTTATGAGGGACACCTCCCCACCCCACCCCTGTTGCCTCTGCCCTCTGCCCAACACCTGTGTCTGTGTCAGGCCCAGTGTAGACAGCAGGCCCCTGGTGCTGAGTGGTATGGGGTCAGCAGGCAAGGGTCCACTCCCCTGGACCCTCACTCAGGGCAGCCTCAGGGCCAGGGGTCAGGTGGTCCCAGTAGTGGGGACTGTGGTGTGAGCCCAGGCTTCCAGGGGTCTACCACAACCATGCCTACTCCACGGAACTGAGGGCTGGGCACCAGAGGCGGGGCCTCTCTGACACAGGCTTCCAGGGGTCTACCATAGCCATGCCTACCCCACGGAACTGAGAGCTGGGCGCCGGAGGCGGGGCCTCTCTGAGGGCTGGCCTGGCTTTGGAGACCACACCAGGCTGTGCTGTTCTTAGCTGCTGTTTTCTGATAACTCAGCAGAAAGCAGTGTGCTGGCAGGTGGAGGGAGGAGGGGGAGCCAGCGACTGGGAGCTGCTGGGAGGTGCCCATCTGAGGGTCCTAGAAGCCCCAGCCTACCCAGTACACTGCCAACCCCAGGGCCTTGCTGTGTCTCTGTTGACCCTTGTGCAGGCCCCGGGGGGGGGGGGGGGTCCATGCCATTTAAACCCATAGCTGCCAGCTGATAGAGGAGTCCTGCCCTGTCCCCGGGGTCCCCTGAGTCACCGGCACCCCGGTGGGGTCTGTGCAGCTGCCTGGCAGCTCAGGGTTGGGCTGTGTGACCCCCCACCCCAGGCATGTGATCGTGGTTGCTTCTTCCTGGACCAGACAACCCTGAGGCCAGGGCGATACAAGCTTATGGCCAGGGGTGTCCTGGGCATTCAAGTGCGACAGCCATGGAGAACCTGCCTTGCTGAGGTCACATCTCCTGGGCTGTGTTCTATGAGCAGTGAACGAGAGGCCTTGAGCTGTGCCTGTTTGTGCGTGTGCTCCTGGGCACAGGATGAGGGCCGCCTAGTCCCGAGCTTCTTGTGTGGCCTGTCTGAGGCCACAGGAGAGGCCTGTTGTGTGTGTCTGGTCTGCTTTAGGCAGTGAAGGGGCTCCTTCTAAGACTCAGCTCCTCTGCGTGTGTGGGGGAAGGCCAGGCCCTGAACAGTGCTCGATTTGCAAGTCCTTGCGGTGCAGGCCTCTTCCCGAGGTCAGGAGGGGTCTGGGGAAGCGGCTGAGCCAAAGGCCCTGACCTGAATCACTGCTTCCGAGGCGGGGAACAGGTCCCTGCCCTGCTCACTGACCTCCCTGGCAGAACCTTGGCCAGGGTAGTGCTGGGTTCCTGCAGGCTGGGACCCTTCTTCTGGGTTCTGGGCAGCCCAGTGGTGCAGGAGTTGTCTGCTTTCCTAGGGAACTGCTGGAGTGGAGCAGGCTGGGCCCTGGGTGAGATGTGTGGCCCAGTGGCATCAGGAACCCAGTTTCAGTTTAGCTCAGGGCTGAGTTTTCGTTTGCCGGCTCCCAAGAGCCATCATTTGTTACCCCAGCTGCAGTGACCAGGGAGGTTGAGGGACAGGCACAAAGGCCGCTCACCGAGGTCTGGAGTTGTAGGGGCGCCTGGGGGTCTCGCTCTCAGGGTGTATGCCCCGCATGGCTACCACACGAGCATTTCTGCCTCCAGTTCTCTGGGCGTGTGCATGGTTGACTCTGCCATCAAGTGCAGGCCAGACATGGCTTGGGAGGGGTCTTGGACAACCACGGTGGTGGCATCCAGGACTGCTCCTGACTCTGCTCTCTCCCACAGCCCCGTGCAGCCCGTGCAGCCACACTGAGGTGCTCCTGGCCGTCTGCACCAGCGACTTCGGTGAGTCTCTGCCAGCTTTGTTTTGTCTAGTGTGTGTGGCTCCTGCCACCAGGCGCCTCTTTTGGGCCCAGCAGTCCCTCCTCAGGGCCCACAAGAGCTGCCAGTCCTGACACGAGACCCTGAGGTCTCTGCTGGAACTTCCTGCCCCATCACACTTGGAGTCTCTGGGCAAGCACGCTGCACATGCGTGTGGGTGGACACACACGGAGCATCGGGGAGTCCATGTTTTAGAGGGTTGTTGACGTGTTTTCCCATTTTGTCAGTGAGGTTGTTGCTCCAAGGGGCTCGTGAAGTCCCTTGTTCCCAGCCACTGTTGGAAGTGCTTTGTCCACGCCACGTCCCAAGGAGCAAGTCCCTTGTTCCTCGCCTGAGTTCCTGGAGGTGTCCCAGCCCCATTCTGGGAGTCTGAGGCCCTGGCGCTTACAGGTCTGAGGTCCACAGCCCCTTGCCAAGGAGGGTGACATGGTGGTGCGTGGAGCTCATCAGTCCTCTGCGTCCCAGTCCCAAGGGTGGAAGACAGGACGTGCTGGGCGTCCTCTGGCCACTGAACAGGAAGCGCACCTGTGTCTCTGACAGAGTGTCAGGGATGACCCTTCGCAGCTTCCTGCTGCGGAAACTCTGCTTTTAGACGGGGATTTCTTGAAGCAGAGTTGGGGGTTCAGCTCCTGGCTCCGATGCCTGTTGTAGCCAGGGGCGTGTAGGGCAGGGGTGCTGCTGGGCCCCTGAGCCCTCTGACTCTTCCCTTGCAGTTGTCCGAGGCTCCATCCAGGACGTCACCCATGAGCCAGAGCGGCAGGAGTCGACCATCCACCTGCGGGTGAGCAGGCTGTATCGGCAGAAGAGTAGGGTCTTCCGGCCGGCCCCCGAGGGTGCAGGCTGGCAGGGCCATGTCAGGACGCTGCTGGAGTGTGGTGTGAGGCCTGGGCCCGGCGACTTCCTCTTCACCGGCTACATGCACTTTGGGGAGGCGCGGCTCGGCTGCGCCCCACGCTTCAAGGACTTCCAAAGGATGTACAAGGACGCAGAGGAGAGGGGGTTGAACCCCTGTGAGGTCGGCACGGAGTGACCGTGGGCAGCCACGGTGCTGCCTTCTCCTCCTGAGGAGCCACTGCTGGCTGCCTTGGATGTGCCAGTCCCTGTGGGGGCTGCCTGCTGGGGGCCGTGTGTCAGGGGCCCCTGCCCGGTGTGCAGGCCCGGCCCAGAGCTCAGGCTGTGGAGGTCCAGCGGAGGACAGCCTGGCTGACTGGAAGTGCTGTGGGCGCACACCGAGCTGCCTGTCAGTACTAGGAGAAAGAAGCATCCACAGGGTACCGCCTCGCACATCCCACATGCCTGCGTGGGCCCTGGCATCCCTGGCGAGGTGCAGCGTGCCTGGCTTGGCTTTGGGAGAAGCCGGGTGCCATCTGAGGGTCCTGATCTTCAGGTGGAAACTTACGGAGCCAAATATGTGTCATTTCATTTTGTTTTTGGTTTTAAGAGAACGGGCTCTCCAGTTATGGCCCTTTGTGGGCTGCGAGCTGTTCCGTTCCAGAGAATAAAGACCAGGATCCGACTGCACCGTGGTGTCTGTCTTCCCAGTGTCCTCGGCAGCCTTCTCTGCGCAAGGCCCCGAGCAAGCTGCTGGCCGCCTTCCTGCCAGACCACCTGCCGCCTCGGCCCTCCCTGCCCAGCTCCTGTCCTGTGACCTCAGCTTCTCTGGAATGCTTGAGTACACAGCAAGTCTCTGCACACTCAGGGGCTAGTTTGGGTGGGGTCGGTGGGCCCCATCCTCAGAGGACAGGTTCTCTGTGGCTGCAGTCTCAGATCCAGGGGCCTGGAGTGCAGTCGTCTTCTCCCAGGGACAGAGGCCATGGGGTCGCTCTGAGGACTCCTTCCAGCTTCCGCCCCCTTCCTGTTAGGAGAGCAGTGGTCACTGGGTTAGGCCCAGGCTGATGACCCTGCCTTGATTTGTCTCCTTCTGTAAAGACCCCATTTCCAAATATGGTCGCATTTAAAGCTTCCAGGTAGACATGGAACTTGGGGGACACCACTCACCCCAGGGCAGAGTACCCCGAGGGGTCAGAAGCCAGGCCTGCTCCCCCGTGGATGAGCCGGGGGCTCTTCTGAGCAGCTGCTGAGGTAGGGCTGAGGGGCTCTGCCTCAGTGGACGCTCGGGCACCCTGGGCGGCAGGGAGGCTGTCATCTGGCTCGGGCCGTGCAGGCGCAGGTGTGTGCTGGCTCAGGTCTGCAGGCTCCTGCAGGTCATAGCAGGCAGCAGGTGCGTGTGGGTGAGGATGTGAAGCAGCAGGTTGGTGATGGGCGGCTCCCGCTGTGATGGAGTGAGACGCAGGCAGCAGGGAGGTGCAGGCCCACGGCAGGAGGAGTGAGCCTGCTCCTGATTCTGGGCAGCAGTGCCTCGGGGATTCTGGGCTGGCTCCAGCAGGCGTGGCTCTGTAAGAGGAGGCTGTGGAACCAGTGTCAGGTGCTGGGGCTCTGCCAGGATGAGAACAAGCAAGGGCCTGACCTGTGCTGATGTCAGCAGCAGCAGGTGAGTTCGTCGCTCTGTCACCGGAGCCTGCTCTCCCAGAGGGCCGCACGGCACCATCTGCGTCCCCAGCAGGGCCGTCACCGGGGGGCAGAGCCCCGGGACCTTCTGTGGTTCTGTCCAGTGGGTAAAGGGGAGAGGTGTGTCCACTGGGGCCCAATCCCACCTTCCCTCCTGTGGGGCATCTGCTGGATGGCCTGGTCGGAACCTCCTGCATCTGAAAGGAGGGGTGGCTGTGGGGGACAGGGGGTGCCTGCAGGTCCTGGGGCCTCACCCACTGTGGAGGACAGGGGTCCTGGGCCTGCTGGGTGAGATGGGGAGTCCCTCCTCCCCTTGACCTCTCAGATGGATTAATTCAGGCCGGCAGGGTAGGGTTGGCCCTAGCCAGTGCTGCCTACCTCCCTCAGACATCATGATCCCTCTGCAGGGAGTCACTGTGGCCCCTTTGGCTTGGCTGCCATGTGGTTGCAAGGGGTGGGGGTCCCAGGAGGAGTTTGTGAGAGCCCAGGTTCATTCCTCAGGCGTGGGAGGAGGCTTCCTGTGTGCAGGGGAGAGTTCATTCTAGACGATGGATGATGGTTTTTTTTTTTTTTTTTTTTTTGACAGGCAGAGTGGACAGTGAGAGAGAGAGAGAAAGGTCTTCCTTTTCCATTGGTTCACCCCACAATGGCCGCTGCGGCTGGCGCACCTCGCTGATCCGAAGCCGGGAGCCAGGTGCTTCTCCTGGTCTCCCATGGGGTGCAGGGCCCAGGATGATGGGGTTTTGCTGTGAAAACAAGGGGCACAGACGCCAGTCTGTGGGGCCATGATGGGGGTTGGCTTGTGCAGAGGCCCAAGGCAGCAAGCCCCGATTCCAGAGGCTCTTCCAGGGAGGGGCTAGGCAGGGCCCTGCATGGTTCTCTTGAGCTTCTGCATCTGGACCTCCCTCTTCCTCTCCCCTAGGAGGGTCTCCACACCCCTCAGGGGCTGTCCCGTTGTGATGGCATCAGCCCTGGCTGTGGGTCTCCTGTCCACACCAGGGAGCACCCCGGCCTGGCCAGCACACTGGAGTCTGGCTGCTGCCAATCACTTGCAGGGGCTGGCGCCGTGGTGCAGTAGGTTAATCTTCTGCCTGTGGTGCCAGCATCCCATATAGGTGCTGGGTTCTAGTCCCGGCTGCTCCTCTTCCAATCCAGCTCTCTGCTATGACCTGGGAAAGCAGTGGAAGATGGCCCAAGTCCTTGGGCCCCTGCACCCGCATGGGAGACCCTGAGGAGGTTCCTGGCTCCTGGCTTCAGATCACCGTAGCTCCAGCTGTTGCAGCCATCTGGGGAGTGAACCAACAGAAGGAAGACCTCTCTCTCTGTCTCTCCCTCTCATTGTCTGTAACTCTACCTCTCAAATAAATAAGTAAAATCTTTAAAAAAAATTACTTGCAGATGAGTGTCCACCTAGGTGACAACACAGGAAGTCAGGACAGGACGGTGGCAAGTGTTTTGAGGGGACCAAAGCCACAGGATGAAGGCCTGTCTACACAGGAGGGCATGGCTGTTGAGACTCCCCAGCAGGAACCACGTGGGGCTGTGAGAACGTGAGGAATCCAGTGTCTACACTGGGCCATTGTGCTGTGCCGCCCAGGGCAGGCGCTGATTTGTAAAACAGCAGAGCTTCGGTTGGTATCACAGTGGTGAGGTCACGACCGCCGGGGGCTTTGGAATTTTGTCTTCAGAAGAATTTTGCTTACCAAGCTACATACTTTCCTAGTCATCAGTTTAATCGGGGCAAGATGAAAAGGTGCTAATAAACAAAGAAACAAGAAAATAACCCAGCGGGCTCCGGGGGAGGGGGAGGGGTAGCCCCTGCGGTGTGTGGGGCAAGGAGGGGAAGGCAGAGAAATAGGACGTCCCTGCCAGAGGAGGGGGCACACGGGGCCCTGTGTGCACCTGTGTGTGCATGTGGGGTGTATGTACAGTGTCTGTGTGTGTTGCATGTGTTTGTGTGTTTTTGTCTGGTATGTATCCACAAGTTTTAGTCTGTGTGCAAATATCTGTATCTGTGTATCTGTCAAAGTCTGTGTTGCTTGTATTTGTGCATGTGTCTGTATGTCTGTGTTTCTGGTATGTATCCACAAGTGTGTGTGTGTGTGTGTGTGTCCATGTGTCTGTGTGTGTCTGGTATGTATCCACAAGTGTCTGAGCCTGTGTACAGGTGTCTATATCTGAGTGTCTGTCTAGGTATGTGCTGCTTATATTTGTGCATTCGTCTGAGTGTATTTCTGGTATGTATCCACAAATGTGTGTGTGTGTGTGTGTCCACGTGTCTGTGTATGTCTGGGATGTATCCACAGGTGTCTGTGTCTGTATGTGTCTGGGTGGCTGTCTGTGCCTGGTTTGTATCCACAGGTGTCTGAGTCTGTGTACAGGTGTCTACATCTGTGTGTCTGTCTAGATGTGTGCTGCTTGTGTTTGTGCATGTATCTGTGTATCTTGTATGTATCCACAGGTGTCTGTGTGGCTGGCTTTGTCTGGTATGTATCCACAGGTGTCTGAGCCTGTGTACAGGTGTCTACATCTGTGTGTCTGTCTAGGTATGTGTTGCTTGTGTTTGTGCATGTGTCTTGTATGTATCCACAGGTGTCTGTGCCTGTGTACAGGTGTCTGTGCTGCATGTGTCTCTCTGTGTGTTGCATGTTTGCATATGTGTATCCACAGGTATCTGTGTATGCTTTGTATGTGTTTGCATGTGTGTCTTGTGTCCACAGGTGTCTGTGTACAGGTGTCTATATCTGTGTGTCTGTGTTGCGTGTGTCTGTGTGTCCATGTGTCTTCCTGTGCATGGGCAATGTATGGTGTCACTTTCTGAACCTCTACCCCCTAGGGAGCCCCTCTCAGGGGGCAGATCCAGGGGACCCTCACCACCCCAGTTCCTGGTTACATTGCCGCTGGCTCTCCCCTGCCTGAAGTTCTCTCCACGGCCCTTCCCAGCAACCATGCAAGGGCCGTCTACTGGCCATGGGAATGTCCGCTTTCCCTAGAGCTGAGGTCACTGTTGAGGACTTGCTCCCCTGTCTGAGTGAAGGACTGTCCCCCCAACCCAACCTCAAGGTCTGAGTGGAGCAGGCAGAGGGTTACGGGAGGGATGGCCAGGGATTGGGATGCACATGTGGACAGAGGCTTCCTCGCAGTGCATGGCTCCACCTGCTCGGGTCTGCGGTCACTCTGAGTTGTCCCTGGTAGATGGGACACCTGACACCATCAGACACACTGCATGGCCTTCAGGCAGTTCATGATGGCTCGCACTGCGGCCTCACGGTTCTCTCCCTCTTGTCTGAGGGCCGCCCATGTCAAGTCCTTCCTCCCTTCCTAGGGCACTGTGTGCCCCAGAGAGGCTGACAGGAAGATGTGGGGAGCTGGGGGAGATTGATCTGTAGTTGGAGAAAAGCCCCTGGGGGTGTGGGGAGTGCAAGGAATGCCTGGGCCTCCCAAAGCACTCCAGCCCAGCAACAGCCTTTGCCCGCTTAGCACTGAAGTGTCCAAAAGAAACTTTACTAAGAACTGAGGGAAATACTGAAAATAGCATCAGAACAGCCAAGGGCATGTTTCTGACTGTAGGTAGCTAGCATCTGGCCACGGTCACTGCATTGGCCCTGTCTGCAGGGCCCAGCGCAGTCCTGTGCTGCCTTGGCCCTGCCACCCAGCCAAGGCACCGAGGCAGTGACAGTGGGGTCTGTGGAGTCTGTGGGAAGACCTTCGAGGGGGTGCGGGGACCCTTTGGGAGGCACAAATGAAGTCCACGCAGATGAAGTGCACAGCAGGTGAAGTCCATGCAGAGACAGAGAGAGAGAGAGAGAGAGAGAGAGAGAGAGGAGAGATCTTCCACCTGCTGGTTTACTCTCAAATGCCTCCAGTGGCTGGGGCTGGGCCAGGCTGAAGCCAAGAGCTCTGAACTCAACTGGATCTTCCATGTAAGCATCATCCGCTGCCTCCCAGGGTGTGAGTTAGCAGGAAGCTGGGATTGGGAGTGGAGCTGGAACTGGAACCCAGGCACTCTGATGTGCAGGGATCCCAAGCAGCATCCTAACCACTAGGCCAAACGCCTACTGCTATAGTTGAGTTCTAATAATCTACTTGTAAACATCAGATCAGCACAGCTTGGTTACTGCATGTGTTCGCTTTTGGGCTGCCATAGCAAAGTGCTCATAACTGGTTGGCCCTAGTTTCTGGGGGCCAGAAGTCCAGAACCAAGACATTGCAAGGGCTGTGACCCCTCAGCTGGTGGGCGTCTCTGGGGCAGCTCCAGGGAGAACCCTTCTTTGCTGTTTCCAGTGTCTGCTGAGCTGGGGAGCCCTGGTGACCCTTCGCTGGTGGAGATCCCATTCTGTCTACCCACCACAGCACCCATGTCCACATCTTTCCTACCCTGACAACCCAATTTCAATTTGATTGAATTTGCAAAGACCTAGTTTCCAAATAAGATCCCACCTGATGTGTGTGTGGAGAACAAATCCTGGGCCCCACCCCAGGAAGCTTAGTGATATGCACCCCTCTTAAGAACAATTTTTAGGGACAGCGCTGTGGTACAGCAAGTTAAGTCTGCAGTGCCAGCATCCCATATGGGCACTGGTTTGAATCCTGCTGTTCTATTTATTTTTATTTTTATTTTTTTGACAGGCAGAGTGGACAGTGAGAGAGAGAGAGAGACAGAGAAAGGTCTTCTTTTGCCATTGGTTCACCCTCCAATGGCCGGCGCGCTGCGGCCGGCGCACCACGCTGATCTGATGGCAGGAGCCAGGTACTTATCCTGGTCTCCCATAGGGTGCAGGGCCCAAGTACTTGGGCCATCCTCCACTGCACTCCCTGGCCACAGCAGAGAGCTGGCCTGGAAGAGGGGCAACCGGGACAGAATCCGGCGCCCTGACCAGGACTAGAACCCGGTGTGCCGGCGCCGCAAGGCGGAGGATTAGCCTAGTGAGCCGCGGCGCCGGCTGAATCCTGCTGTTCTACTTCAGATCCAGCTCCCTGCTAATGTGACTGGAAAAGCAGTGGAGGATGGTCCAGGTGCTAGGGCCCCTGCATCCATGTGGGAGACTGGGAGGAGACTTCAGGCTCCTGGCTTCAGATTAGCACAGCACTGGCCATGGTGGCCATTTGGGGAGTGAACCAGTAGATGGACGATCTCTCTTTCTCTTTCAGTCTCTCCCCCCCTCCCTCTGTAACTTGGCCTTTCATGTAGATAAAAACAAATTAAAAAAAAAAAAGAGGGGCTGGCGCTGTGGCACAGTGGGTTAAAGCTGTGGCCTGCAGCACAGGCATCCCATATGGGCACCGGTTCAAGTCCCGGCTGCTCCACTTCTGATCCAGCTCTCTGCTGTGGCCTGGGAAAGCAGTAGAAGATGGCCTAAGCCCTTGGACCCCTGCACCCACATGGGAGACCCAGAAGAAGCTCCTGGCTCCTGGCTTTGGATCATCTCAGCTCTGGCCATTGCAGTCATTTGGGAAGTGAACCAGTGAATGGAAGACCTCTCTTTCTCTCTCTCTCTCTCTCTCTTTCTCTCTCTCTCTGGCTCTACCTCTCTGTAACTCTGTCTTTCAAATAAGTATTTAAAAAAAATAAAAAATAGAAATCTATATTCATTTTTTAAAATTAAAGACTCAATCAATAACATAAAATGCACCAATGGTAGGATTTTTTTAAAGCATTTTATTATGTTTTAAAATTTGCTTTAATTATTTGAAAGGCAGAGAGACACTGACAGAGAGCTCCTACCTGTCAGTTCACTCTTCAAATGCCCTCAAAGTCTAGCACTGGGCCACATCAAAGCCAAGAATCCGCCACTCCGTCTGGTCTCCCGTTTGAGTGGCAGGGCATCACCTGCTGCCTGCCTCCCAGGTGTGCACTCAGCAGGAAGTTGGAATTGGGAGTGGAGCTGGAACTCACACCTGGGCACTCCAGGACGGGACGTGAGTGTCCCAGTGGAGTCTCTTCTGCTGCCCCAGACGCCTGCCCAGAAGGGTTTTGTGGTTGCCCACACTGTGCACTTTGCACCCTTTCCCTTGCCAGGGAACTCACTGGTGAGTTTCTGGGCCTTCCACAGCACACACTGCTGGGATGAGACTCCACATGTTCAACAGCATGGTTGAGCTGTGTCCTCCCAGAAGGTGGATCTGCGTGCTAGCCCCAGGACCTGTCAGTGTTGTCATTTGGAAATGGGAACTTTGCATAATCCAGTTAAGATGAGGTCATCACAGTGGGCCCGGATCCAGTGGTCTGCTGTCCCGAGAACACACAGGGATTTGGGGGAGCCAGGGCTGCCTGCAGCTCCAGAGTGGGAGAGGCCGGGAGGCCTGTCTGGTGCTGCCCTAGTCGCTCTAGCTGGCACATCGGGCTCCACACACTTTGATTTTGGACTCTGTCCTCCAGAGCTGCTGTTGGAAACTGCCTGGTCTGTGGTCATTTGTGATGGCAGCTCGGGCACTCACACACATCTGGGTGCTCACACATATCTGTGTCCTCACACATACCCAGACCCTCACACACACCCGGACCCTCACACATACCCGGGCCCTCACACACACCCGGGCCTTCACACACACCCGGACCCTCACACACACCTGGATCCTCACACACAACCGGATCCTCACATACACCTGGGCCCTCACACATACCCAGACCCTCACAAACACGCAGACCCTCACACATACCTGGGTACTCACACACACCCGGACCCTCACACACACCCGGGCCCTCACACACACCCGGGCCCTCACACACATCCGGGCACTCACACACACCCGGGCCCTCACACACACCCAGATCCTCACACACAACCGGAACCTCACACACACCCAGATTCTCACACTCTCGGGCCTTCACACACACCTGGATCCTCACACACACCCGGATCCTCACACACAACCGGATCCTCACACACACTCGGACTGTCACATACTCCTGGGCCCAACACACACCTGGATCCTCACACACACCCAGGCCGTCACACACACCCGGGCCTTCACACACACCCGGGCCCTCACACACACCCAGATCCTCACACACACTTGGGCCCTCACACACACTCGGGCCTTCACACACACCTGGGCCCTCACACACACTCGGGCCCTCACACACACTTCGGGCCTTCACACACACTCGGGCCTTCACACACACCCGGACCCTCACACACACCCCGATTCTCACACACAACCGGATCCTCACACACATCCGGGCCCTCACACACACCCGGACCCTCACACACACCCAGATTCTCATACACAACCGGATCCTCACACACATCCGGGCCCTCACACACACCTGGACCCTCACGCGCACCTGGGCCCTCACACACACCCGGACCCTCACACACACCCGGATCCTCACACACATCCGGGCCCTCACACACACTCGGGCCTTCACACACACCAAGATCCTCACACACACTCGGACCCAAACACACTCTTGGGCCTTCACACACACCCGGATCCTCACACACATCCGGGCCCTGACACACACTCGGGCCTTCACACACACCAAGATCCTCACACACACTCGGACCCAAACACACTCTCGGGCCTTCACACACACCCGGATCCTCACACACACCCGGATCCTCACACACATCCGGGCCCTCACACACACTCGGGCCTTCACACACACCAAGATCCTCACACACACTCGGACCCAAACACACTCTCGGGCCTTCACACACACCCGGATCCTCACACACACCCGGACCCTCACACACACCCGGACCCTCACACACAACCGGATCCTCACACACATCCAGGCCCTCACACACACCCGGACCCTCACGCATACCTGGGCCCTCACACACACCCGGACCCTCACGCACACCCAGATCCTCACACACACCCGGATCCTCACACACATCCGGCCCTCACACACACTCGGGCCTTCACACACACCAAGATCCTCACACACACTCGGACCCAAACACACTCTCGGGCCTTCACACACACCCGGATCCTCACACACACCCGGGCCTTCACACACACCCATGCCCTCACACACACCCGGGCCCTCACACACACTCGGATCCTCACACACATCCAGGCCCTCACACACACCCGGGCCCTCACACACACCCAGATCCTCACACACATCCGGGCCCTCACACACTCCCGGATCCTCACACACACTCGGATCCTCACACACATCCGGGCCCTCACACACACCCAGATCCTCACACACATCCGGGCCCTCACACACTCCCGGATCCTCACACACACCCGGGCCCTCACACACACCCGGATCCTCACACACATCCGGGCCCTCACACACACCCAGATCCTCACACACACTCGGACCATCACATACCCTGGGCCCAACACACACCTGGATCCTCACACATACCCAGGACCTCACACATACCTGGGCCCTCACACACACCTGGACCCTCACACACACCCGGGCCTTCACAAACACCCGGATCCTCACACACACCCGGATCCTCACACACACTTGGGCCCTCACACACACCCGGACCCTCACACACACCTGGGCCCTCATACACACCCGGACCCTCACGTACACCCGGGCCCTCACACACACCCGGACCCTCACACACACTCGGGCCTTCACACACACCTGGGCCCTCACACACACCCGGACCCTCACGTACACCTGGGCCCTCACACACACCCGAGCCCTCACACACACCCGGATCCTCACACACACCTGGGCCCTCACACACACCTGGGCCCTCACACACACCCGGGCCCTCACACACACCCAGATCCTCACACACACCCGGGCCCTCACACACACCCGGACCCTCACACACACCCGGATCCTCACACACACCCGGGCCTTCACACACACCCGGGCCCTCACACACACCCGGACCCTCACACACACCCGGATCCTCACACACACTTGGTCCCTCACACACACCCGGACCCTCACACACACCCGGACCCTCACACACACCCGGGCCTTCACACACACCCGGGCCCTCACACACACTCGGACCCTCACACACACCCGGATCCTCACACACACCCGGGCCCTCACACACACCCGTATCCTCACGCACACTTGGGCCCTCACACACACCCAGATCCTCACACACACCCGGACCCTCACACACACCCGGGCCTTCACACACACCCGGGCCCTCACACACACCCGTATCCTCACACACACTTGGGCCCTCACACACACCCGGATCCTCACACACACCCGGGCCTTCACACACACCCGGGCCCTCACACACACCCGGACCCTCACACACACCCGGATCCTCACACACACTTGGTCCCTCACACACACCCGGACCCTCACACACACCCGGACCCTCACACACACCCGGGCCTTCACACACACCCGGGCCCTCACACACACTCGGACCCTCACACACACCCGGATCCTCACACACACCCGGGCCCTCACACACACCCGTATCCTCACGCACACTTGGGCCCTCACACACACCCAGATCCTCACACACACCCGGACCCTCACACACACCCGGGCCTTCACACACACCCGGGCCCTCACACACACCCGTATCCTCACACACACTTGGGCCCTCACACACACCCGGATCCTCACACACACCCGGGCCTTCACACACACCCGGACCCTCACACACACCCGGACCCTCACACACACCCGGATCCTCACACACACCCGGGCCCTCATACACACCCAGATCCTCACACACACTTGGGCCCTCACACACACCCGGATCCTCACACACACCCGGACCCTCACACACACCCGGGCCCTCACACACACCCGGATCCTCACACACACCGGACCCTCACACACACCCGGATCCTCACACACACCCGGGCCTTCACACACACCTGGGCCCTCACACACACCCGGACCCTCACACACACCCGGATCCTCACACACACCCGGGCCCTCACACACACCCATATCCTCACGCACACTTGGGCCCTCACACACACCCAGACCCTCACATACACCTGGGCCCTCACACACACCCGGGCCCTCACACACACCTGGACCCTCACACACACCTGGGCCCTCACACACACTGGGAGCTGCTGGCTTGGTGACCCCTCCAGGCCCTGGGGGGGGGGTCCTGCCTGGGCCTGCGGCCAGCACTGCTTGAGGGGTCTGCACAAGAGGTGGAAGCTGCCACTGCTCCACCCCCTTCTCCAGCACGTGGACCTGCGTGTCGGATGCCACTGCCTCCCTCCACCCCATCTGCTGGTGCCCCGGGGTTCTCCAGCCCTCTTCCTTTCTGGGCCTGGGAATGGAAGAGGCTGGTGAAGGAGCCAGGCCTGGGGTGGGGACAGAGGGGCTCCCAGCCAGGTGGGGAGTCCACCTCTACCAGGCCCCTCGGCAGCCCAGAGGTGGTGGCCTGAGCCCTCAGGATGCCCTGCTTAGCACTGGGAGCACGGAACATGCCCCGTGAGACCAGCACCACCGACAGACAGGGCAGCCAGCTGTGCAGGGCCACACAGACCTGAGGGAGTTGCTCAAGACCCTCATCGCTTTCAGCACAATGACAGGGCCTGGGTGTGGCAGAGAACCCCGCGCTGCCCCTCAGTGGGTTTCTCACACATCCTGGCAGCTCAGAGGCCAGGGTGGGCTGGCAGCACTTGGGCAGATGGCTGCTCCCAGGGTGCTCTCCAGCAGGGGTGGCTGTGCTGGCCTACAGGCCCCCAGCGGGCCCTGGTCTAACCCACCTGGAGCCAGGCTTCTGGCTTCACCTACAGAGATCCCGGCACACGGCCATGAACCTCTACCAGGCCACATGCACCTCTACCTTGGCCACAGAGGGTGCCCCGGGAGAAGCACCTCCTCGCTGGGGATTCCAGAACCCTGTGCAGAACAAGAAATGAGGCCGTCACCCCAGGACTGCCCACCCACCACTACCGCAGGGGTCCTGCTTCGGGACCACCTCTGAGGCCAGGTGTCTCCTGGCCCTGGCTCCCACTGGCTCTGGGGCCCTGCCTCAAGCCTGGCCAGGCCTCTAAGGGCAGCTCCACACTCATTTGGCAGTGTGGGGTGGTGTCACAGCCCAGGAATGCAGGAAGAAGCGCGGACTCTGGCACAGGAATGGTGCAGCACACCGAGAATGTGCCCTTACAGAGATAATTGTGCATTTGGGAACCACAGCCTAATGGCCCCAACGGATGCCACCAGCAGTTTCCTTCATGGCGAGCTGAGACCACAGTGGTGCCATGGGGGGAAGGCGTCCCCAAGCCTCCAGAGATGACCATGCAGCCTGGGCCCCTACCATCCTGACCAAGGGTGCCTGGGATGGGCTGGGCCTGACTGTGGGCGCCCCTGCAGCCCAAGAAGGCCCAAGGCAGGGCCGACACAGGGCTGTCAGCACCGAGGCCTGATTTCAGGGGAGGAGCCTGATCACTGCATACTGGGCAGGCAGCGTGGGCAGCGTGAGCTGAATGACCCCATTGTGTGGAGTGAGGCTGAGAGGCCAAACCCAGCAGGCTGGGCAGAGCTGTGCCTTCCCAACCTCCGTTCCCCTGCGCCCCCCAGACCAGGAATCTCAGCAAGCACCGAGCAGTGGAGCTTAGTGTGGCCTTCTGGACAGACAGCCCTGGGCGACAGCGCCTGCCTCCAGGGAGCAGCCTCCTCTGATGCACTGTGCCCGGGCCTGTCTTCCCAAGGGAGGCGGGTCACCACACCTGTGGGAGCCTTGGCTGTCTGAGCCAGCAGGTGAGGCCTAGGCGGCCCCTGCAGCTGAGGCCACCTGGTACCCAGGAGGCATCTGGGCGTGTGCCCCAATTTGCACTTTCAGTCTAGTGAGAACCTCTCACTTCCCACTTTTATCCAGAGCGGCGAGGGACTCAGCATCTGTGTGGTTGGTGTGGTCCAGAGAGCTGGAGTCTGTGTCCATGGGCAGAGGATGGCCTTTGAGGCCCAGTTTCCCTCGGCTCCCTCAGCTTGGGCTTCACCTCAGAAGCAGGCAGCAGGTGCAGACGTCACATTGGAAACCCATCAGTCACCAAACATTACAGTGTTGATTTCTCCTGTGGCCAACTGGTTTGAACTTTGACAAGCTGGCTGTGGGCACCTTGGGCAGCCTGGAGGTGAGGGTGGGGTCAGAAGCAAGCAGGGAGCACACTGCATCGTGGACACAAGCAACGAACCATCAGCTGCATTGCTGGTGGCACAGCACTCAGCAGTCCCTGGGGTTCTGATGAGGAACGACCTTCCCTGCACACACACGGTGGCACAGCACATGACCCTGGCCATGTGTTTTGTCTGACAAGGCCCTGGCCATCCCTGGAGCTGAGGAACTGACCGTTCTGCAAACACACGACTTCTTTTTTCCTCAAATCCTGCTCATAAGAAGTGTGGGGGTCTCCATGCCTCCACTGGGGGAGACCGAGGCCTGGCAGTGCCGCATCGCTGAGACCAAGTGAGAGTCATGGGTAGAAGGAAGGAGCTGCCGGCCGCGACCAGTGGCCCATCCTGTGCTGGCCCCGAGGGTCAGCTTTGGCAGGGAGCAGGGAGAGGGCCAGCGCGGGGTTCCGCTGAGGGAGTCCGGCTCCTCGGAAGCCCCGGATCCCATCGCATCCTCACTCGCAGCAGCAGGGGCTAAGGGGGAAATCGCAGCACCCTCTCCCCAAAACTTCAAGCCCAAAACCTCAGGAGTCATCCCGAGGAATCTCCACCCCTTTCTCCCTGGGAGACCTGAGATGGATGGGGGGTTGTTGAGGGACTGGGGGCATGGGTCTCCCCTTCATGTGTGTGTGTGTGGAGGGAGAGGGATTGGGTCTCCTGCCTTCATGTGTGTGTGTGGGGGGTTGTGTGTGTGTGTGTATGGGTGAGGGGAGAGGTTGGATCTCCTGCCCTTCATGTGTGTGTGGGTGAGGGGAGGGGTTGCATCTCCTGCCCTTCATGTGTGTGTGGGTGAGGGGAGGGGTTGCATCTCCTGCCCTTCATGTGTGTGTGGGTGTAGAGGGGTTGGGTCTCCCCTTCATGTATGTGTGTGTGGGTGTAGAGGGGTTGGGTCTCCCCTTCATGTATGTGTGTGGGTGTAGAGGGGAGGGGTCTCCTCTTCATGTATGTGTGTGGGTGTAGAGGGGAGGGGTCTCCCCTTCATGTATGTGTGTGTGGGTGTAGAGGGGTTGGGTCTCCCCTTCATGTATGTGTGTGGGTGTAGAGGGGTTGGGTCTCCTCTTCATGTATGTGTGTGGGTGTAGAGGGGAGGGGTCTCCCCTTCATGTATGTGTGTGGGTGTAGAGGGGTTGGGTCTCCCCTTCATGTATGTGTGTGGGTCGGGGGGAGGGGTTGGGTCTCCTGCCCTTTGTGTGTGTGTGTGTGTGTGTGTGTGTGTGTGGGCGGGGGGGTTGAGTCAATGCTGTTCTTCTGAGCCCACGGTCGGGGTCACATGGGACCCACACACCTGAGCAGCTCGAGATTTCAGCGCAAGAAGGAGCCTGGGCGGAGTGGGCAGACTGTAGGGCCTGTGTCTGCCCCAGGTTGTGGTGGATCTCGTCCAGGTGCCATCCCCGGTGCAGCTTCTGCGTGTTGTCATTAAATCCCAGGATGTGGAATCTCATCTCTGGCAATCCTGTCTTCCCCGTGGTGGAGCCGATGGGCCGAGTCGGAGCCATGTCCTGCCCTTGCCAGATGTTTGCGGCCAGATCGGCTCCCGGGTCCCGTCCCCTCTGCAGTTCAGGGCTGGACGCAGGGGCCTGGAGTCTGCCAGAGCAATCTCCCCAGAAGGCGGTGTCTTGGATCCACTGCATTGAGCACACTGCTGTGTCATGAAATGTCCACAGGCTGGAGCTCCCTGCTCCTCTTTTGTGACCCAGAGCAGCTGTTGTGGCCAAATCTGGGCCCTGGTGCTCCTGGGAGGATGGCGCTGCCACCGTGGGCTCAGATCATGCCTGAAAATGGTGAGACTGAGGTGGGGTGGGAGACACTTCCTTACCGTGAGGCTCTGGCTTCCTTGCACTCTCACCCTGGGGAGAATGTTGGGAAAGGTTTGGCCACAGTACCCAGACAGCTTCTAGTTCAGGCTACCCTTGGGCTAGGTGACGTTGGGCAGGTGGCTACCCTTGGGCTGGGTGACGTTGGGCAGGCTTCTTTGGACCTCGCTTAGGGCAACTCCCAGTGCCTTTCCCCTCCTTCCCTCCAGCTCCTGTGTGAAGGTGTCTCCTAAGGTTTAGGCGCATCGGGTATGGTGTACACAGGGCATGGCTCCACTCTAGTCTCTCCCCCAGTAAAACTTCCCAGAGGCCAGGTTACTGCCCTGGGAATCCAGGGCCTACACTGTCCCGAGTCTTCCTCTCCTTGCAGCTGTCCAGGACTGGGCAGAGGCTCAGGGGTCTGTGCTGACTGTGTGGGTGTCTGGGCTCAGCCCTGCTGTTCAGACAGCACACACCTTGTGTGCTGACCCCAGGACTCTGCTGGTGTCGTGGCAACTGGAGGCCGCGGCTGTCTCCACGGCAGCGGCTGCTCCTGACCTCCCCCAGAGTTCTTGCTCCGTGGAGGCCCTGTCTGGGTTGCCCAGGAGCCTGAGCATGAGGCGGCTGAGGCCAGCAGCTTATGGCTCTTGGTGTCAGAGGAAGGTAAGGGCGGGTGAGCAATGAGCTGTGATGGGGGCGGCTGGGATCCCAGACAGTCGTGGCCTCATGGGGCCAGACGGCTTTGTCAGCCCTCCTTCAACTGACCCCAGCTCTGGTGGGCAAACATTGAGAAAACTGTGGGAATAGAGACTGTTGACCAAACGCGGAGAAGGAGGCACTGAGCCTGAGAAAAGTCTGCAGAGAGCAAACACTGTGGGTGCTGACCCCGCTGGAACAGCGACTGCTGTTGCGAGAGCCTGGCCCTGGCTGGGGCCTTCCCATGCCGGCCAGGGTGGGGGCTGGCGGGTGGGGTTCCTTCTCCCGTGTAAGTGGGCAGCCCTCCCCAGCCCCCTGAGGCCTGAGCAGGTAGGGTCTGGGTGTCGTGTCCACCCAGGTCTCCTTCTGGGCCTGGGCAGGATTGAGGGCTTGTCTCAGAGTGGCAGGAGATGGACAGGGACAATGTTTACACAGGTTAGTAACAAAGGTATTGATGAGGCCGCTTGGACTTGGCGTGTTTTCTGGGAAGCTGAGCCTGGTGGGCAGTGCGTACTCTGGCACAAGGGCCTGCACTGGAAGACGAGACTCAGAGCACCTGAAGGTTCCAAGTGGCATTGAAGGAGCTGGTGCTGAGGTGCAGCAGGTTAACACCCTGGCCTGAAGCACCAGCATCCCATATGCGTGCCGGGTCGAGACCCGACTGCTCCACTTCCAATCCAGCTTTTTGCTATGTCCTGGGAAAGCAGTAGAAGATGCCCCAAGTCCTTGGGCCCCTGCACCCACATGGGAGACCCGGAGGAAGCTCCTGCCTCCTGGCTTCGGATCGGCAGCAGTTGCGGCCAATTGGGGAGTGAACCAGCGGATGGAAGACCTCTTTCTCTCTCACTCTGCCTCTCCTCTCTCTGTGTAACTCTGATTTTCAAATAAATAAATAAATCTTTTTTTTTTTAAAGAAAATTGGCATTGCAGGCATTGCAAAGAGAATCTGGGGGCTTGGCCTGGCAGTCAGCTCACTGGGCACAGAGGCCATGAACTCAACTGCCCACAGCAGGACGGTGTCAGACCCCAGCTCCTGGTATGGTTCCATCAGCACCATGCAATCTCTCCACGTGCTGGGCCTGTGCTTGAGGACCCTCACCCGCAGAGGACATAACCCTGAGGCAGAAACCAGAATGCCCTGGGCGTGGCTCCTGGGAGACCTGTGCGTCTGCCGCAGAAGCCTCTGACGATCAGCGCTTGTCACGCAGAAACACAGAATGTGGGGCCTGGAGAGCTCTGCGTCACACATTTTCCATAAAAATGCTTTTCAGGGTTTTTTTTTCACTTACTTGAAAGGCACAGACAGAAACAGACAAATATACAGAGAGATCTCCCATCTGCTGGTTCATTCCCCAAATGCCCACAGCAGCTGGGACTGGGCCAGGTCCAAGCCAGAGCAGGGAACTCAATTCAAGTCTCCCACAGGTGGCGGGAACCCAAGTACCTCGTCCCTCGCTGCTGCCTCCCAGGTGTGCAGCTCTTCTTTTCCCTTGTTGATTGACACGTACTAACCTTGTGTGTTAGGGACATGGGCCATTTCCGTGCGTGTGCACACTGTGTGATCAGCCTCTGTCATAACCACAGACGTTTCTCATTTCAAAATCTTCTCTCCATTAACAGTGGCGGCCACTTCTGCTCACACCTTCAAGAAATGTCTGCACAGCCGTTCACCTGCTTTGAGTTGGATTATTCAGGGCTGGGTTTTTGGGGTTGCTTGCTTTGCTTTGTCCTTTTGTTTTGAAGCTGTTTGGGTTCCTTATACATTCTGGAAGCCAATCCCTGTGGAAGGAAGAGTCTCGAATGCCTCCTGTTCTGCAGGTTGGCTGCTCAGCTATTTCCTCTGCTGCAGGGAAACTGAGTGTAATGTGACCCCACTTGCCACTTTGCTTTTGTTGCTGTGCTTTGGGGTCCAACTCCAAGAGTCTTTGCCCAGACTTGTGCCCCAAAATGTTTCCTCCATACTTCCTGCTGGCGGTTTCGTGGTCTTGGATCTCAGGTTTCAGTGTCCGGCCCACTTCGCCTTGGGTTCTGTGTGTGGTGAGAATGGGGCTCCTGTGCTTTCCCTGCAGGTGGGTCCCCGGTTCCCCCAGGATCGTTGACTGCGGCCTTCTCCCAGCAGAGTTCTTCCTCCCTGTGTGGAGGATCGGCCGTCTATGTGCGTTTGCTCTTCCTGGGCTCCCTCTTCTCTTCCATCACCAGTGCCACGGTTCCGGTCCTGGCTGCTCTGCTTCTGATCCAGCTTCCTGCTAATGCCCCTGGGAAGACAGCAGATGATGGTCCAGTGCTTGGGCTGCTGCACCCATGTGGGAGACCCAGGCTCCTGACTTCGGCCTGGCCCAGCCCCAGCTGTTGCAGTCATTTGAGGAGTGAGAAGATCTTCTCTCTGTCTCTTGCTGATGCTGTTTGTTTCAAATAAACAAATATATGATTTTTTAAAAGAAGAATGAGATGTCAGTCTTTGTATTCATATGAAGGCTCTACCAGAAGCTCATGAAAAGCGCGTGTTAGGAGAAAACTATACATGGATTTCAAAACTTCAATTTTTTTGCACCAGATAAGCTTCCTTTTTAAATTTATTTTCTTCAAACTTTTGGAAGTATCATCTTACAGCATTCCAGTGTATTTGACATAAAAACATGTTCTTAGTATTTATAATTGATTATTTTTGACATTTTAATGAAGGATTCTCATACTGGGAACATCATGCTCAGTCAAAGGAGCCACCCACAGAAGAGCACATGTGTGTGAGTCCCAGTTACAGAAGAGCACACGTGTGTGAGTCCCAGCCATAGAAGAGCACACATGTGTGAGTCCCAGTTACAGAAGAGCACACGTGTGTGAGTTCCAGTCACAGAGGAACACATGTGTGTGAGTCCCAGTCATGGAAGAACACACGTATGTGAGTTCCAGCCATAGAAGAGCACACGTGTGTGAGTCCCAGCCCTGAACAGCGGGTGCCATGCGACTCCTTGGACACAGAGAGGGAACTGGGGGCGAGTGCCAATGTTTCTAATGGGTCCTCTTTCTGCATGAGGCAGATACCCCCAAATTAGGTAGTGGTGGTATTTGCACAGCCTCGTGAGTGCACAGACGATCAAGAGTCCTACACATGCAAAGGTGGATTTTCTGTGTGAGTTCTTCCCCATAGAACTCCTGGGGGCAGCAGAAAGGGAGAGAGAGAGAGAGACAGAGAGAGAGAGAGAGAGAGAGGAGGGGACAGAGGGAGAGAGAGGGGGAGAGAGGGGGGAAAGAAGGGGAGAGACGGGGAGGGAGAAGGTCAGACAGGGAGGGGGAGAGAGCAATGGGGGAAGGGAAAGAGGAAGAGGAACCTCTGGAGCCAAAGTCCAGGTAGAACCTCACCCCCAAACGGGAACAAACCACAAACAGAGCGCAACAGGAGAGTGAGGGCTGCTCGTGCCTTGACACAATTTCATTCTGTTTGGAGAGAGGCAAAGGCTGGATTTGCAAGGATGGGTTTGTGGTTCTCCCACCAGTCTGGAGAGAAGGCCATGAGGGAGGCAGGCATGTCTGAGGGGCATGAGTGTCAGTGTGCAGGAGGCGTCCTGTCTCACCACGAAGTCATCCCCCAGTGCCCCTCTTCCTGCCACACCCCTGGGCTCCTGCAGGCCCAGGTCCTCGGAGCACTGAGATTCCAGCTCGGACTTGGCTGCTCAGGACACTTCAGCTGGAAATCTGCCCAGAAAAATCAGTGGTGACTCAGTGAGCCATTGTGTCGTATTTGAAAGTCAAAGTTACACAGAGAGAGAAGGAGAGGCAGAGAGAGAGAGAGAGAGGTGTCTTCCAACCGCTGGTTCACTCCCCAGTTAGCCGTAACAGCTGGAGCTCCCACGTGGGTGCAGGGACCCAAGGACCTGGGCCATCTTCTACTGCTTTCCCAGGCCATAGCGGAGCGTGCTCGGATTTTCATCACGCACTGTGGAGACCTCGCGTTAAAGCAGGAAGTGTGGGTGGTGGCCCAGGCCCCCGGCACCCACAGAAGTGGAGCTGGGCCTGAGCCCGCAGAAGGGACTCTTGGGGCCAGGGGTCTGTCTTCCAATTCCTTTGCAAAGTGGACAAGTGAGGTACCGCCCTGCCCAAAGCTCTGTCATTTCTCTGGGAATTTGCTGGGGAGAAGCCCTCTGCCTGTGGCCAGTGCATTCCTGTGTGAGATGAAAACTACCTCTGACGCAGATCCTCAGGTCATCTCTGGATAGGTGATTAGCTCAACAATCATGCAAGAAGCACCCCTCAGGACCCCTGTGCCCTGCCCCCGCTGGCCCAGGGCTGAGGGGTGGAGTGGTCAGAGTGGGCAGTGTGACCGAGGAGGGTGAGAACGGTGACGCGACTGCCTGGCCAGGGCTGCTCGGGACGACTGTGGCTCACCACACTTGCCCGCGAGTCTGACTCTGGCTCAGGGACAAGCGATGGCCTTCAGAAGCCACAGCCCCTGTGGCAGGAGCTGTGGGCAGGCGTCACCTTCACAGACCAGAGCAGGAGAGGTTGTCAGGGCCAGGTCACGGCCCCTGCACCAGCTGTCCTGGCTCCAGCTGTCCCATGGGAGGTCGCGGCTCATCCAGCTCATCTCTGGGGCCCAGCAAAATCCGCTGGCTGCCTGGGAAGGAGGTGAAGAGGCTGCCAGTCTTCCCTGTGCTCTGCGTGACCCCTGCCCTGCGCCTATTTCTATGGAAACACCCAGTTTGATTTCGTTCTCCAAATATTTATGTTTACCACGGAAAAGATTTACTTTTTTTGAAGGACAGGCTTTGAACAATTTGCAATTCTTGTCAGTGTCTCTACATTTGCATTCTCATTTATGAATACCTTGTCAAATACTGACTGCCACGGGCAGGGTCCTTCTCAGTGGGTTTTGTTCTGGGATCTGAGCTCTACAAGGTTGTTACTTGCTCTGCTCAGCAGGTGTGCGGGAGGCCAGACCTCCTGGGTGGCATCTCTTTGGCACAAGCTCCAGACTGAACTCCAGAAAATCAGCTCTGTGTTTCTGGGGTTTGTGGGCCTGTTAAGTATCTTCCTGTATCTGAGGAATGATTTAAGCTTAGTAAATTTTATTTTGCCAAAATAAATAAAGCCAGCAGCAGCAAACCTCATGCAGTCACTGATGGGAAGTGGGTGGATGGGGGAGGCCCGGGGGCAGCAGAGAGGGTGCTGCTGGCTGAGGCAGGTGTCAGCCCCCCATCTTCTGCGTGGCCGTGGGCCCTGTCCCAGGCCTCAGATGTGGCCACAGCTGGCCTTGAGGGCTCCTCACAGATGCTGAGGCCTCTGAGTCCTGAGTGGCTCAGTGCAAGGGGAGGCCCTCGGCAGGTTGCAGGGTGCAGGTGCCCCTCCCTGTCCATCCTGGGAAGTGGGGCACTGGGTCCCCCAGACCCAGAGTTGGCCCCCGCCAGGCCCTGGAGACCCTTCTGTGAACAACTGCTGACTGTGCACACAGTATGCAGTGAGCTGCTGTTGGTTCTGGGATTACATAGGCTCCGGGAACAAGCCACTGGGAAGTGCCCAGCTCTGCCGGGCAGGTGGGCCACAAGCACTCCCTCTGGCTCCCAGCAACCTCAGCAGAAGGCCCCTGGGTTAAAAAAGAGGAGCTACAGTCAGAAAGGGGCCAGGGAGGACCCGTGAGACCTTGGAGGTCTAGGGTGCAGCCACTGCCTGTGCATTAGACAGCACCCATGGGTTTTGCTGGACTATCGTGTAGAACAGGGTGAGAGGAGCCAGGGGCCAGCCTGCTGTGGCCCACCCTCAGCTGCTCCTTGGCTGCGACGTCCCGGACACCAGGATCCTGGCCCTGTGCCGTTCCCCAGGCAGCAGGAGCAGCCGGGGCGCCTGTGAGGGTGGCCTGTGCCTCAGGCGTGTCCTGAGAAAAGGGAAGTTGCCGCGCTGCAGCGTGGAGCTTTGCAGAACAGACAGCGGACACTGACCTCTCCAGGGTCTGGGCCCTGCCCAAGCAGGGTTCCCCGGGCTGGAGGGCGACTGTTTCCTGTTTAGACCCAGGAAAGGAGTGGAGTTGTCAGGCGGAGGTGGCCTTGCCCATGTCAGCCCCAACAACAGCACAGAGAAGTAGAAGCCGGGAGGTTCTGGAGGAAGGGCCATGAGCATGAGGGCCCGACAGTGGCAGCCACACCGCTCTGCTGGGGTCACCATGACCTGCCACAGAAAGCGCCTCTGTCAGGGATTCCGCAGGGGCCAGGGCGTATGACTGTCAGTCTCGGTGTCCAGGGGGCTATCTCAGTCTCTGAGCCTGTGTGCCCAGGGGGCTGTCTCGGTCTCTGAGCCTGTGTGGCCAGGGGGCTGTCTCGGTCTCTGAGCCTGTGTGCCCAGGGGGCTGTCTCGGTCTCTGAGCCTGTGTGGCCAGGGGGCTGTCTCAGGCTCTGGTGTGTCCTCCCCTTGCCCAGCCCCTGTGCGTGCTCGTGCTGCCCCAGATCAACACCTTCACTCCCTGGGGGGGTCTTGCTCCACCTGCTTCACATGGACAGCCCCTCCTCCCTTATCTAACCATTTTTGGCAGTCAGGTGTTTGCAAAATCCCAGCTTCAGACCACAGAAGTCTGCACGGTCACCCTCTGCACCCTGCCTGTCCTTGGCTCCCTGGAGAGCCCCTCTGGTGTGTCCCTCCTGAGCCTCCCACACACATGCAGTGCAGCACGCAGACTGCAGAGTGGTGTGTACACGCTCTGTGTGTTCTTTTAAGCTTTCATTGTTATTATAGGCTCCACCGTTAAGACAGTTTTAAAACTGGAGGAAAATGGAGAGGGGCCCAGAGCTGCCCTGCCCCCGCCTGCTGTCAGTCACTGAAGCCCACTCTGAGTTCAGAGTCCCTGTGTCCTGAGGTCCGTCTCCCGTCCAGGACCTCACGTGACCTGTGGTCGCTGTGTCTCTCCCCTGGCTCCTCTGGGCTGGGACCGTTTGAGGGGTGCTCTGTGGCGGTGTGGCGGTGACCCCATGGGAACTTGTCCAACATTCTCTCGCAGTTGGACTGGGTTTGGGATGTGGGGGAGGAAGACCAGAGAGGTGAAGGCCTCCTGGTCACAGCATGTCCAGGAGGGCACTAACAGCAAGCACGCCACAGCTTGGGACCCTGGCCGCCTGCTGGGCTGAGTGTGGGGCTCCTTTTCTTCCCTTCCCCTGTTGCACCTGTGGAAAAACGGAATTACATTTGTTTTAGTGCAGACACGCCTGAAGCCATGCCTGGTTTTCCACAGGTGCTTTTTCCGTGAACTGTGCTAATGCAGTGTGATTTCCTGGAGATCCTTTGCCTTCTTTCTCCTATCTGCACAGGAACTTGTTGGAGCAATTCTCCCTGGCATGCAACTGGGATGCAAATGACATCAACAAACTTTAGAAAACGTAATTTTCCACTGATTTAATGAATTATTGGAAGAGGGGGTTCTGGGTCCAAGGCACGAGCGTTTGCAATTCTGTTGAACCTGAAATCCCCCTCCCCATCCTGCAACACAGGAGACTGCTGCCAGGGCACTGATCACATCCAGGAAGCCTGCATCTCGGGGTTGCGTCTCTTTTACGTCCCAGGGCCTCCATTTGCTCGTTTGGCGATGGTTTCCCTGTTGGTCTGCCGTCACAGAACGGCCTGTGCATTTCCCTGTGAGCTGCTGTCCTTTAGCTTTGTCGGTGTCACTGCACTTGTTGTGGGCATGACATAAAAGTCTTCTTAGGTAACAATTGCTCCTCTTTTCTCTGACGGCTTCTGTCCACTAAGGTGCAGAGGCTTCCCCTCCACCTCTTCCTGTGCGCCTGGGCCGTTCTCCCTCGTGTCTGTGTCTTGACGCTTGGGCGATGTGCTGGTGTCGGGAGCGAGGGCATGTCTGGTTTGTGGTGGCTCCTGCTGGTTTGCATGTCGCTGCTGTAACAGCCCTCTCTCCACACACCACCATCTCCCACACAGGGCAAGCTTTCTCTGTTCTGTCCTGGCAGGTGGCCAGGTGTGCCTAGGGTGTGACTTCTGTTAGGTGCCGTTTTGCAGGTTGGAACAGCAAGGCACAGAGCTGATGGCTTTCCCAAGGCCCTGGGGACAGCAGGGTGGAGCCTGCTGTGGGGGCCCCATCGCTCCTGCCCTCCTGCCTGTGTTTGCTCATCAGCCGTTCCTCTTCCTCCCAGGACAGCTGGCTGGACGTGGTTCACCAAGAATGATTCAGAGGCAGAGGGCCCGCTGCTTACTCACGGCCTCCAACCTCCAGAGACACCATGTGACTGGAACCGGCACCACTTGGCTACAGTGTTTGCCCTGGACAGGAGCAGGGGCAGCAGCCAGGGGCCCTCTTGTCGGCTGCTTTTGGCTCTTGACCCCCGGGCCCAGGATCTTGCACACAGGGAGCTCTTTGCTTCTCTCTGCAGGGGGCCTGCTTCCAATGCCACCTGTGAATGCCCGTTCCCTGCTCGCCTGGGGCCCTCCCAGGCCTGTCACTGCCTGTATCTTCAGGACACACTGCCTCCTGGGAGTCTCACTGGGCTGCAAGGAGACGCCGTTGCACCTGCCCAGCCCAGCTCAGCCCTGCACCCCTCGGGTCCTTGGGGAACTAACTGAGGGTATTGCTGTTTTTGGACTACTTCTGGGTGACACACTCATTTCACTCAGGACAAGCTGTGTGCATGTATGGTTTTAATTTGTGAAGCAGGCACCTGTGGTACTGTGCCCCATCAATCCTGCTCTTGCTTCTGAGTCCAAGGTGTAGTGCCCTGTCTCAAGGCTGCTGGATTTCCTGGCCCTAGGGAAGTTTCAGCGTGATCCTGCCCAGCCCTCACTGCCCCTGTTCCCCCAACACCCACACTGCCAGGCCCATCCTGGTCAAGAGCACCATACCCTCCAGACCACCCCCCACCTCCTACCTCCCTGAGCCCCTGCCTCAAGGTCACCAGAGATGAAAATCTTCACACGTCCCGTACCTGGGACATCAAGAGAAGAAGCTCTGTTAAATTCTGGAGGTCCGTGCTGGTAAGCACGACTTTCCTCGGCGACGGAGTTCCTGCGCCCAGGTGGGGCTGGTCAGGCCCTCGAAGCTGTTCAGTTGTTTTACCCTGGAGGCTTTCCTTTTGCTCGTCTTAAACATTCATGAGTGGCAAGCAGGGCTCTTTTTTTTTTTTTTTAAAGATTTATTTATTTGAAGGGCAGAGTTAGAGAGGCAGAGAGAGAGAGAGAGAGAGAGAGAGAGTCTTCCATCTGCTGGTTCACTCCTCAAATGGCCACAATGACCAGAGCTGGGTTGATCTGAAGCCAGTAGCCAGGAGTTTCACCTAGGTTTCCCACATGGGTGCAGGGACCCAAGGACTTGGGCCATCTTCCACTGCCTTCCCCGGCCAAGCAGAGAGCTGGATCGGAAGTGGAGCAGCCAGGACTTGAACCGGCGCCCATATGGGATGCTGTCACTGCAGGCAGCGGCTTTACCTGCCACACCACAGAGGTGGCCCACAAGCAGAGTTCTTAAAACCCAGCCCTGTCATGGTAGAAATGGGGGTAAGAGGTGCACCCGTGTGTAGCCCCAGACGGAGTCCTGGCCTCCAGCTTGGCACTGAGTGCACCTCACAGCCATGGTCCTTGGCTGCTGGGGCAGCTGCAGAGCGATTGCTGAAAGCTGGGGGTAGAACCTGACACGAGGCCTGGATTCGGTGGGAAGTTCAGAGCAGCCGTGTGGTGTAGACCCCACCTCTTCCTCAGGATGCCCACCATCCACCTGGAGAATGAGGCTCCTAAGAGCAGGGCAGTCATGGGGCAAAGGCGTGGGCCCCAAGATCAGGCATCTCTCAGCTGAACTTTGAGTTCAGTTCATTCAACTTCTTCCAAATCAAGTTTATGAGGCCTTTATTAAATTTAGCGTTAGAGCCTTGGAAGACAGGCTTAAACATGCCTACTCTTCACTTCCTTCTACAACTGTAGATACATAGCCTCCAAATGAAATATTCACAGTTAAAATACTGTCTTGCAACAAAGTAAAATGCACTGCACTGCCCCAAACTCAGGGCTTTAAGTAGTGACATGGGCTTAACTGGATTCTCTCAGGTCTCTCGTGGCTGTGACCAAGGTGCTGGCTGGGACCTGGTCACCTCAAGGCTCGCTAGCTCACCAGGGCCTAGGGAGGAGCAGTCACCCAAGGACCTCGGTTCCTCCCACGCTGACAGCAGCTTCATCAAAAGGGACGGGGATGTGCAGGGAGGCTGAGAGCGAGAGCTCCAGGCAGCTTTTGTAGGCTCAGCTTGGGGACACCCTCGCCTCTGCCTCTCTTGTCAGAGGCAGCTGACCTGGCCCAGCCTACGCAGGGAGGTAAGTCACCAAAGGGCAGAAGTGCCAGGGGTTGGGCCCATGAAGGGCCGTGTGAAGGCGGAGTCCACTCTAGGGCTGGGCTGAGCCGGCCACCAACCGTGCACACAGCCTGCCGGCAACAGCTTGAGAGGGTCACCTCACATCAGACACGTGGAAAGGACAGTTCCCATAGCCTCGCAGCTACCCCCAAAGCTCAAAAATGCCCTGAGTAAAATGGGACAAGAACTACTTACATATGGTAAAGGCAACCTGAAACTCCTTGCAGTTAAGTTTAGGAGCTTGACGAGGATGCTGGCAGAATCACAGCTTTACCTGTGTTGGGGACTCTACGGGATGCAGCCTCGTGAGATAAAGGAAGCCTGTGGAATCCAACAGAAGGCAAAGGCAGGGTAAAATGCCAGAGCAACAGAGAGGCTGCCTCTTCCCACCGGTATAGGAACATCTCTGCGGAGCGCAGAGCTCAGAGCCGTGAAATCAGCAAGGATCTGGGTGGGTGGCGGGATGCAGACAGCTGTATAAAAAACCAGCAGCTTAAAAACAACAGTAAAAGAGTCAAACAGGCAAAAACCCAACAGCTTTTTTCTAATGTAGCAAACTTGTTTAGAACTGGAACCAGGCAAATTATTCCACTTATAACAGGACCAAAAACTTCAAAATAATCAGGAATAAATTAATCAAAAATGATGTACCGTAAGAAAATAATAAAATCTTACTTAGGTACCAAAAATAAGATCTTAGCAAATGGAAAGAAATACCATATTCTTGGATGTAAATGTTAATTCCCCAAAATTAAAATATAAAGCCTTTTTAGGAGCTGCCATTGCGGTATAGTGGGTTAAGCGTCTGCCTGCAGCACCAGCATCACATATGGGTGCCAGTTTGAGCCCCAGCTTCTCTACTTCTGATCCAGATCCCTGTTACTGCACTGGGGAAAGCAGCAGAAGATGACCCAAGTGCTTGGGCCCCTGCATCCATGTGAGAAACCTGGAAGAAGCTCCTGGCTCCTGGTTTCAGATCGGCCCAGCTCTAGCCACTGCAGCCATCTGGGGAGTGAACCAGCGGATATAAGATCTCTTTTTCTCTGTCTCTTATTCTCTGTTACTCTGACTTTCAAAATAAATAAATATATTTTTTATATATATTCAATTCCATTTAGAATTCCAATAGCATTTGGATAACCTTAAAATTCACATGGAAAAATGTGTCAGAGAATAGGCAAGAAAAATACATAAGAAGACAGAGAGAGGAGATGTACCTTCTAGACATGGGGCACATGGCACCACCCAGAAGTATCCAGAGTAACCTGGGAGGAAGATAAGTCCACGGACAAGAGCAAGAAGCAGGTGGAGACCTGGTTGCATGCAAGAGCAAGGGCCCCTGCAGGACAGAACTACTCACTGAGTTCCTGAGGGGAGTGGAAGGCTGAACAAGAGGCACCAGCACACTGACCACCCCTCGGCAGGGAAATGAGACCAGACCCACTTGACATCATTTGTGCAAACTGATTTTCAGAAGAATTAAATGCATAGAAATATTAAAAATCTTATGGGAATTTTGAGATAGAATTTAGAGCATTGTTTTTCTTTAAAGATCTGTTTATATATTTGAAAGGCAGAGTTACGGTGGAGGAGAGAGAGAGAGAGAGATCTTCCATCCACAGGTTCATTCCCCAAATCGCTGAAATGGCCAGGGCTGGGCCAAGTCAGAACCAGGAGACTGGAGCTCCATGCGTGTCTCCCACATGAGTGGCAGTGGCCCAAGCATTTGGGCCAACATTTGCTGTTTTCCCAGGTGCTTTAGCAGAGAGCGCGATTGGCAGTGGAGTAGCCGGGACTCGAACCAGCTCTTATTTGGTATGCTGGCATTGCAGGAGGTGGATTACATCTCTGTACCATGATGCTAGCACCTGGATCAGTTTTAACCAAGATCAGAGTGCCAGAAATAATAAAAGATACTTGACATATTGACTAAATAAAAATCAAAGCTATTTGTAAAGCAAAAGATGGCGTAAGCAAGATTAATGTGCAAGTGACAGGCTTGAAAAATGCTTGTCAGGCAGACGGAAAGGCACAATAGCAGAGTGGGAGTCGCCCACCCCTCTGTGGTTTCACTCTCCACAATTTCATGTATCTGTGGTCAGCTGCAGTCTGAAATATTAACTGGAAAATTTCAGAAATAAACAGGAAAACTTTGCCAAGTGTTAAATTGTGCACAGCTCCTAGTAACTGCTTCCCGCACTGCCCTGCCTGTCACATCTCCCTCCAGGACATCTGGTCTGGTCAGTGTTTGAGCCTGTGGGGGCATGGAGGGGCTAGGGTGACCCTGTCACAGCTACTGTTGGGGGACCTGAAGCCGGGACATGAAATTGGGTCCACTCATGGCCTCCCTGCCTGTGTCCAATGTCCAAGACTCGCCTGGCCCCGCTGAGCAGCTGCCCCTCCACTCGTGGGAGTGAGGACACCCTGTGTCTCCCCGGGCAGCTCTGCCCGCACCAGCTCCTTGGGCCCAGGCCATGCTCTGTGGCTGTGACCCTTGCTGCTCCCAAGCACACTGGGGGTCGGAGGTCAGGCAGGACTTCCACCACAAGCAGGACGGGGGTTCTCTGCTCCCTGACGATCCTGGCAGTCAGCAGGTGTAGGAGTGGGAAGGGGCCTCCTGGAGCACAATGCAGAGACTCGTCCTCAGAGTCACCCCTCAGCGTCGCTGGACCTCCCTGCCGTGGAGCGCTGGGTGTGGACAGGGTGGAAGGAAGCATCAGGAAGAGGACAGCGCCCGGGCACTGGCCACGCTTCCAAGACCAGGGAGAAACCCTCCCCTTCTGAGGCCTGCCTTTGATGTGTGCTGAGCCTTAGTCATCAGAAACCCTGAGCCTCCAGGAGCTCCGCATGGTGCAGGGGTCTGTTCCAAGCCCCCAGCTTGGCCCTCAGCCCTGTGACCAGGATGGCTGGCCCCTCCTCCACGGACACTTGGCTCGTATCGCTCCGCTGGGGTTGTGAGCGGTGCCACGCGTGCCATGTTCCAGCTGCATCTCTGTTGTGGAGTCGCCTGGTTCTGCATTGGCTTGTCCTGGGCCAAAGGCCATGGGTTGTTGGGTTGCCTGTCCCAGTTCTGGAGGGTGGGGGGCCCTCACTGGGCTGAGGGACAACTGGACCCCCTCCCTGGACGAATTTTACCTGAGACCCAGCTATGCTTCTCTCGTTAAATGTGCAGACAGCATATCCTCGGAACAACTAAGGACAACCAACAAGAAATCTTCCTGGGGACAGATGGGCAGCAGCAGGACGTCCTGGGCAGCGCGGATAGCACCTGCTTCCTGCCTGCTCTCTGACAGCTGGAGCCCCAGGCTTGGGGATGGAGCTCTGGAGCTCGCTCCACACACGTCTCAGTGCCTCTGGTGGTTTATTCAGCATCCATTATGCAGCAAACAGCAGGAATAAAAGTCCGAGAAGAAGGTGTGATTCATCCTGGTCTTCGGGAAGTGCAGAGATAGATGAATCCTGTCGGATGGGATTTTCTATTAAAGCTGCATACCTGGGGAGCAACGATTCACCCCAGCACGCGTGTGGAGTTCCGAGCAGGCCACGGGCTCTCACTCCTCACTGCTCAGTGGCTGCCCTGTGCTCGTGCCAGCTGTGGGTTCACTCTCTGCACCTGGCTGGGACCTATGACCACAGAGCGGCCTTGCCCCAGTGCGTGCTCAGGTCTCCCTGTTACTCAGAGACACCATTCCCCATGGCGGTGCCCACCCAACCTGTGCGCCGGGAGCTGGGCTTCACTCCCGGACCCCACGTGGCTCTGTGTGTTCTCCACCCGACCCCTCCGTGGGCTGCATGTGTGGAGGTGCTTTCTCCCAGGTGCCTTTGGCCTTTTAAGGATCGGTTCAGATGCAGGGAACCTGCCAGCCTCTTCTTGCACGTTTCCCTCTTCCGGTCTCTCCACACCCAACCCAGCCTTGAGTACACAAAGCCTCCTGCAGCTTTAGCTTTCAAAGTCTTGCTCTTGACACACAAGTGCTTGTCCATCTGGAAGCAATCTTTCTGTTTGGCTGAAGACAGGATCCGGTTTCACTTTCTTTATATGCATAGCCCGTTCCCCAGCACCATCGACGCAGCAACACTTCAGCTGTGGCACGCACCGGGCTGCCGCGGAAGGGGCTGTTTTGGGCTCTCTGTTCCAGCCCCCTGTTCTGACCTGGCTGCTGAGTGATGGCTCCAGTAGGGCAGGTCTCCATCCACACAGTCGCTCAAGTGCTCAGCATCCACTGTGGGGAGCAACTCGGACTAGACTAAGTTATTGGAATTAAGACTTATTCTATGCATCTGCTCTCCTACAATATGGCGCTGGGAGAGGAGAAAACAGCTTCTACCCAGCTGCCTCCAGTTCAACCAATAAACAGCAGGACCTGCTCCTGATTGGAGGAGAGCAGCGTGCTCGGTGTGTGGGCAGCCGAGTTGGGATTGGCGGAGGAGGACTATAAAGGAGGAGAGAGACGGCATGCACCAGGAACATCTAAGGGGAACATCTAAGGGGAACACCTAAGGGGAACACCTGTGCAGCCCCCGAGAGAGCCGGCCAGCGGTGTGCCGCTCCCCTGCGGAAGTGGGGAATGTGGCCAGGGGGAACTGCCCTTCCACAGAGGTGGAAGGGATAGTAGCCAACCCAGGAAGAACCAGCAGCAAACCCGGGGAGGGCCGAGCAGACGAAAGAACAGCGCAGGGTCCTGTGTCGTTCCTCCACGAAGAGGGAGAGCGACATCCACTACTCGTCCGGAAGGAGAGTTCCCGACAAAACAGCTGCCTTGCTGAAGCTGACCTTCAAATGGGGCTGTGTCCACGTGGTGGGGAGAGGCTACGGGAGGTTCTGGGGAAACAGGAGAACAAGAGGCATTGAGAGTGATGGTGGGCATGGTGGGGTTCGTTTAAAGGAGCCCTGGAACAGGGGAGTGAGCCAGGGAGACCCTTAGGGAAGGGTGCTCAGGCAGTGAGAACAGCAAACCAGGATCCCAAGGTGAGCAGGCCTGGAGGGATCGGGTGAGGCCTGGTGACTGATAAGGGGTGGCAGGGGTCTCACGAGGCGAGGACCTGTCTTGTGGGGCCTCCTAGGTTGCTGCAAGGTTTGTGGATTTCACCCTGAGGGCAATGGGGAGACACAGAAAGGGTTTGTTGCCTTCTTTTTTTAAAGGAAAATCTTTTTTAAAAATTTGAAATAAATTTACTTGAAAGGCAGAAAGAGAGATACAGAGACAAGCAAAGATCTTCTGTCCTGTGGTTCACTCCCCAAATGCCCACAACAGCTAGGGCTGGGTCAGGTTGGAATCTCCCGTGTGGGCGGCAGGGACCCAATCATTTGAGCCATCACTGCTGCCTCCCGGGGTGCCTTCCAGAGAGGTGGAATTGGAAATGGAGCTGGGCCTCGAACCTAGGCCTTTCAGTGCGAGGAGCAGGCATCCCAAGCAGCTTCTCACCCACTGCACTCAGTGCCCCTCGGGCAGTTCTGACACATCCCAGTCACTTTCCCTCCTCTTCATAATGAACAGGGACTCTTGCTTCTAACAGGTCTCACATGATTTTCAATTTATGTGAACGGAATCCATGTGTTCATGCCACAGCCTGTTGTGTAAATATACACATCACACTATACCACAACACAGCACACAGCACCATAACGCCACATGGCACCATAACATAGCACATGGCACCATGACATACAACGTGGTACCATAACACACCACACAGCACCATAACACACCACACAGCACCATAATACACCACACAGCACCATAACATACCACACTGCACCATAACACAGCACTCAGCACACAGCACCATAACACAGCACACTGCCCTGCACCACAGTGCACGGCATCGCACTGCACCATATGGTACTGGACTGCACCACACAGCACAATTTTGCAAATACCATCTCCAATCTGTCTTGGCTTTTTGTTTTCTTAGTGATACATTTTGGAAAACAAAAGGTTTCATTTTGTGGACTCTATCAATTTTTTCTTTTAAGCTGGTGACATTTGTGTCCTGCCAAGAAACTTTTGTGAGTATCAGAGTTGCACAGATCCCTATCTAAGGTGTTCACAGTGGGGACCTCTGCCTTTGGCTCTCGCGTCCATCATACGGCTGAGGTCAGACCTGAGCGCCCCACTGCGTTGCTGCTCTGACCTTGCCTGGGTCATTTCTGGCTCTCTTCTGTTCTGAGGTGCACGTACCCTACTCCAATCACAACTCTGCAGCTTCACCAGAACTGAAACCAAGATCGTTTGCATTTCAAAAGAATTTGAGGATTCATTTTTACAAAACAAATGCCTGCAGGACTTTGATAGGAATTGAGGTTGATCTACACGTCAGCTTACAGCAACCATCAGCATGGTATCTTTCCATTGGTTTGATCTCCTTAATTTCGCTCAGCAATGCTTCCTAGTTTTTGGTGTACAGATGTTACATTATGTCTGTAATATGATTAATTATTAGATAATAATTTTGTCTATAATATGATTAGTTATTATTATTTTGCCTCTAATATGATTATAGATAATAAAGCTAATACGATTGTGTTTGTTGCTTATTTTCGTATTGTAATTGTTGCTGGCATATAGAAATACAATTAACTTTATATACTATTTTTGTATCTTGTGATCCTGTTAAGTCTACTTATTTGTTTTATTAGCTTTTAAAAATACAGGCTTGGGGCTAGTGCTATGGCATAGTAGGCTAGGCTTCTGCCTGCAATGCTGGTATCCCATACAGGTGCTGGTTCGTGTCCCAGCACGAACTGGATCTCTTCTGATCCAGTTCTCTGCTTATGGCCTAGGAAAGCAGCAGAGGATGGCCTAAGTTTTTGCACCCCAGCACGCACGTGGAGACATGGAAGAAGCTCCTTGGTCCTGGCTTTGGATCAGCCCAGCTGTGGCTGCTGTGGCCATTTGGGGAGTGAACCAGCGGATGGAAGACCTCTCTCTGTCTCTCCTTCTCTCTGTCTGTAACTCTGCCTCTCAAATAAATAAATAAATAATCTTTAAAAAGTAATAAAGATATAGACTTTAGAATTGCCTATGGATGCCACATTGTCTGTATATGAACACAGGTCACTGTCTTTTCCCATTTGCTGTTTATTTTGTTTCTTGCCTCATTGTCTTGCAATACAACCATTGGTGACTGAGGTTGGATCTTCCACCTGGTTAATACCCTTACCTTTCTTGGTTCTTTTCCTGCGTCCCCTTGGCTGTGCTGAGCGTGTTCCAGGTTCTGTCCCAGGCACCCTCCCCCGCGGTGCCTCTTTCTCGCGCCCCCTGCCGCAGCCGCAGTCTGTCTCCCAGCTCCGCCAGGCTTCCCTTTCCTCGCTGTGTCTTGTGCTGCTGCTGTCCCACGCTTGCCTCTACGTGTGTTATAACCCTTCATAGCAAATTACTATTTTGCTCTAAACAGACATTCATTATAAAGGCATGAAAATGAGAAAAAACGGGTTTTTGTTCCCGGGCCCTTGCTGTTCCCGGTGATCCTCGTCACTGGGAGCGACCTAATTTGCTCATGGGTTTTGTTTTCCTGCCACACTCTTCTTCGCTCCTTGTCTCGCATGTCTGCCTTTGTACGTCTGAAAATGTAAAAAGTTTGTCTGCGTTTTGGAAGGATTTTTGCTGACTACTGGACTCTGGAGAGAAGCGCATGTTACGCGCTGAGCGAGGACAGCGAGCAAGAAGTAGATTTTGGTTTGGGGATGTGAGGATTTAGAAAAGCAGTTAAGAGGCACAAGGGAGGCAAATGACCCAAGATTTATGAAGTGATTGAGTATCAGTGACCCAGGCAAGATCAGAGGTGGTGCGCGCAGAAATTGAAACACTATACCACTCCATGGACCGCACAGCTGATTAGACAAAGCTTAAAGGAGAACGGATGAACTTGAAGATCAATCTAAGAAATTATTCAAGTTGCAGAGCAGAGACCCAAACAGAAGGAAAATACGAAATGAGCTGATAGGAGCCTGTCCCCCACCACGAGAGGTGAGGAAGCCACGTGAGGAGCACTCGTGTGACGACAGAGCAGACACCAGGTGGACGGGGCTGCAGCCGGCAAGGTGGGCACTGTGGCTCTGTGGCTTCCTCTCGGGGGTGTTTTCTGGCCCAGGCACAGCAGGAGGATACTGCCTCACTGGGTTGAAGAGAGGAGATGACAGTTCAGACAGGCCAAGACTCCTGAAACTGTGGGCAAGCAGCCATCGGTGGCAGCTACAGTCAGAGATGCAAAGAGACCAGACCCAAAGCCACGACAAGACGTTGGATTCTCGCAAGGAACAGCAGAAAGCAGGACTCAATGGAACGGCATTGGGAAGGTGCTGGGAAAAGGCCAGCGGGACCAGGCAGGGGCTAGGAACGCTCCCCCAGGCTCCTCTCCGTGGCACCCCCACTGCTGGCCATCCCTGCGTTTGCACTCCCAGCTTCCCAGTCCCCCCATGGTTTCCCCTCCTGCCCAACCCCTCTCGAGTCTCGCTCCTGTGCCCTCAGCTGGTTCAGGTCTTTGGCCTCTTGGCCGAAGCTCGATGTTCCAGACTCACTGTGGCTTCCTGTGGCTCTGTGGCTGCCCATGCTCTCTAGTCTACATGCTTGCACATCTGTGTACCTGAAGCAAGACGTCCTGTCCTGTCTCTGCCCCTCACCTCACCGTAAGTGGTCACCTGTGCAGCTCTAGGTACCTCTTTGGGTGCTGGCTCTGCCCTGCCCCGGACTGGCGACCTTCATGATCTTTTTCCTCTCCCTTTTCTTCAGAGAACTCTCTCCACCCTGAACTCGGTGACTGTCAGCTCCCAGGTACTGCCCAGCATAGGAGGGACACTGGCCAAGCAGAGGCAGGAGGGGTGGTCCTGAGTGTGGCAGGAGGCTGAAGGAAGGGGCTGGCATAGGCTGGGGGCCAGGGATGATGACTCCTCACCTGGGGACTGTTGACAGGTGCACCTCTGCACAGACCCAAACCAGTGATGGCCAGCTGTGCCTGTCTCCCAAGGCCGTCACAGTGAAGCACCCAAGGCTGAAAGTTTTATCAGGAGATGCTCAGTCTAGGGGTTCAGGGGCACAGTGCCCACCCCGCCAGCTCTGGGGAGGCCTCCTGCCTATGGCATCATAGTGGTGGGTGCATGGGAGACAGAGAGGAAGCCCAGTGGGACAATCCCCTAAGCCCATCTCTTAAAGGTCCCACTCCCTCTCCATGTGGCCACATGGGGACCAAGCCACCAACACACCTGCCCTTGTGGGCTCATGCACACCAAACCCTAGCAGGAGCAGCTTGTCCTGTGATTCAGCCCAGGGTCTGGCCCTGCTGAAGCCTCTCAGAGCACCCAGCCCACCCCAGGTGCCTCATCATGCAGGGATCCACCAGGGAACCAGCGTTTATTAAGCACCACTGTGTGTCAGGGCTGGGTCATACCCTTCCCAGGGCCACTGTGCACTGATGCCCCCTCACTGCTCTCCATGGTTTTGGCCCCTGACAGATGGGGCTTCCCCATATTTGTGTGGTCTGGGGGTGGATTTGTGGCCACAGAGCCACAGAGCTGCTCTGGGCCAGGCTGTGGCCTCGAGCCTGGAGCCGCTGTGCAGGCCGTGTTGGGGGTCCTGCGCCCCAGGGTGAGTATCAAGCCATCAGCTTCTGATTCAGAGGCAGCCTTGCCCTCTCCTTTTTCCATTTACATTCTGATTCATCCTCTGTTTATCAAACGCATGGATTTTTTTGATTTGCAGTTTTTGGGGCTGTGAAGGCCTGATCCCACCAGCTGTTTACAATCCATCATCCACAGAAAACAGCGGCTCACGGCTGGGAAAAAGAACCCTGGTGTCCAGAGACTGAGCTTCCAACTCAACAAACAAGGGTCGGTCACAGCGTCCATGTCCCAGCCTGGGCAGAAATCACAGCAGTCGAGATGTCGCACAGCCCGGGGCTGTTGCCCCAGCCTGGAGACGCCTGGCTGGCAACTGACTTCCCCCAGACTTGGGGAGGACGTGGCTTCCCGTGGTTGGCACAGCTCTGAGAGAGGCCCTGTCCCCACAGAAGATGAATCTTCCCAGGAGACAAAGGCACAGGCGGATGGCTAAGAGCAGGGACATCCCAGCCAGCCACTGAGCACACAGCACACAGTCTTGCTCACTGGGGAGGGTAAGAGAGCTGGGCTCACAGGTGAGACGAGAGGTGGCTGCTGGGGATGGTGCACGCAGATGCTGTCCCAGGGCACAGCGTGTCCATCAGCTGCACGCGGTCTCTCGCACATCACGCAGTGACACGGAGGTTGCCGGGAGCTTCTCATCACCCAAAGGATGTGTGACATGATATACGTGTGTTAGCCTGATTTAGCCTTGAAAACATGTTGTGCACCATAAGTATACACAGTTTTTACTTGTCAGCTAAACATTTTTATAAAAATGGGAGCAAAGCAGAAATTGCCCTGAGCACAGGGAGCAAGTCTGCGCGGCTGCTGCAGGTCCGTGCCCTGGCTGGTGCTCAGGGAACGTCTGCTGAATGAATTGAGTCAGGATAAAAAGTTAGTTTTAATTTTTAGTTATTTGTCTTTATTTGAAAGGCAAAGATAAATGGAGAAAGATCTCCCACCTGCTGGTTCAGTCCCCAAATGCCCACAACAGCCAGGGCTGGGCCAGGCCAAAGCCAGAAGCCAGGAGCTCCACGTGGATCTCTGATGTGGTGAGAGGGCCCAAGCACTGGAGCCATCGCTGCCTTCCCGGTGCATCAGGAGGAAGCTGGAATCAAGAGTGCAGCCGGGATTTGAATGCAGAGTCCAATATGGATGCACCATCTTAACCTCTGCATCACCGTGTGCCCAAATCAGCTTTAAAAATGTAAAATTATTCTCACTTGATCAAACTTCATGTCCCTCTATCTTGATTTTAAAATGGCCCCACCCTCTCCCTTCCCTTCCTCCAGTGCACTCGGCTGTGCTTGTGCCCCGGGTCTGACTTGCACCCCCGAAACACTGCCTTGAATCACCGAGATCCTCAGGCTGCTGCCCTGTCCCAAGCTCTCCTGCTCCCACCGCCCACCCTGTGAGGAACCGAGTCCGCCCCCTCATCCTGCAGCTGCCAGTCTCTGCAGCCCAGTCCAGACTCCCCACGTCAGGAAGCACCCGTGTTCCCTGAGGCCTCAGCTCTGTCTTCTCTGCACCCAGGCCTGTTCTGGCCCTGACTAGCACACGGATGCCTCACATCTCCCGTGCGTTCCCAGCTCTGTCCCCACAGTGTCCTTCGTCCCTCTCCACCCTGGAGCCCAGTAAGTTCCTCAAGCCTCAGTCCTGCCTCTTCTGCAGCCCAGGGAAGACAACGTCCTGGTACCAACCCATTTTCCAGGCTGTTCCGGGCTCCCAGGGCGTGGACTTTGCTGAGGCTCTTAGCAGCCGCAAGCCCTGGCAGCCCTGGCCCCACCTCTGCCTGGGGATTTACTGAGTTCTGTCTCCCCCAGCCTTGTTCAGTCCTAACCGTGGCTGGCCAGCGGCCCCACCCAGCCTGGGCAGCCTAGACCTGCAGGAGCCTGTGGTGTCTCCTGACCTGAGGACCAGAGGTGTGGCCCCCCACCACTGAGTCCCCCAAATTCTCCAAGCTCAGTCAGCAGCAGCTCCTCTTCCCCTGGGTGTGGTGCTGACAGGTCTCATCCTGCACCCCTCTGACTTCCTCTGCCTCCCATGCCTGTGGACCCTCACCTCTACCTTTCTCCACAGCCTTGGCCTTTCTAGACTGCAGTGACATTTTCAAGGGTGACATTGATTGCACTGCCCTCTCCATCTGGAGCTAATGTCTGCACCTCCCGGAACCACCAGCCACTGGCTTTCCAGCCGTAAAATGCTCCCAGCCCACGCAGGTGTGGCCATAGGGCTCACCATCACATTCTGAGTCAGCGTCAAGTGAAACCTGTTTCACGTCTGGGTGAACTCCTCTCTCATGTTGTCCCTGCAGCTCTGGGCTGACCCTGCTCCAGCTGTTTGGGCCTGAGGAAGGACAGAGAGACCCCAGGGCTCCAGACTGGGGAAGGGCAGGCTGAGCTTCATCCTCGGGCAGGGCCATGGCTGTGGACTCCGTCCTTAGATCTCTGCTCACTGAGAAATGGCTCCTGGGAGCCCGACACTCCTGGCCAAGTCCACTTGGGTCTCCAAGTCCCAGAACCTTCCCCTCTCAGGCAGTGGACTTGGTAGGGCAGCACATTGTGCCCAGGCCTGGAGCAGACAGACCAGGGAGGGTGGGGCTGCACCCACTGAAAGCTGCTGCTGTTTGCTCTTCCCTCCCCAGAGTGTCGCCATGGTGACCCGGCCTCAGCTGATGTCATCCTGCCCCGCACAAGCTGGCCTTTCATGTGCCCAGCCAGAGCTGCTTAAAATGCTGAGACGCCCGGGCCAACTTGCCAGTCCGCGCTGTCAGAGACTACACGCGAGTCAGGAGCGGGCGCTCCACGCAGGGGTGCCAGGGCAGTGGGTGGCCAGTGTGGATCTCCCACAGCAGACACTGGGGCTTGTGGGCTGGATAATGGGGCCTGTGATGGGCAGGGGAAGTGCCTGGTGTCTTAGAGAGGGTGTGAGTGAGTGAGACGGGAGGGATGGGAGGAGCGCTCAGTGTGGAACAGGAACCAAGAAGTCACAGGATGAGGGGCTGAGGGTGCCGAGCCTGCTGGCCAGATGTCAGCTGGGGTGGCTGGGGCTCCTGCCGGCCTCCCCAGCCGTGTTCCCTCCTTGCACGCTGCATCCTCCTCGGCTTCGTGCAGCCTTTTCCACACCCTCGAGTGCTCCTGCACTTCGGGTGGATTAGAAGATGGCAGGCATCCATCTCTGGTGCTGACAGCTCCTCCATGGCAGGCTCCAGGCCAGAGCTTCATGGGAGGGGGCCTGCAGCCACGTGCCCCACCCCCGCCCTGTGTCCCTTGCCTCCTGTGAGTGGAAGAATGACCGAGCCAGGGCCGTGCTCTGTGTTGATCTCACTGTTTAAAATTCTGGCTTTTACTGCAGGCGGGGATCACTGGAAAGTCATCAGGCATTTTTGTTCAAACTTTTTAATTTTGGTAAACACGTGACTATGACAGTGATGGAATCAGCAGCAGGAATTATACTTTAAAGGTCAAATATGGTACATTTTCCAAGTGTTTATTTTTATTTATTTCAAAGACAAGGTGACAGAGAGAGAGAAAGAGAGCTTCTCCACTGGTTCACTCCCCAAAGGTCTACACGGTTGGGTCTGGGCCAGGTCTAACACAGGGCCCAGGAACTCCATCCAGGTTTCCCATGTGGGTGATGTGGGTGTTAGGGGCCCAGGTATCTGAGCCATCACCCGCTAGTCCCAGGAGCATGAGCAGGGAGCCAGACTGGAAATGGAGCAGGCAGGACTCAAGCCGGCTCACTGTGTTCTTAGACTATCAGTCATGTTTACTTTTTTAATGGTTGATACTGAGTTGTGCAAATCTAATAACAAAGCATTTCTAACACAATTCTGTGATGCACACATAGTCAGGCACATCATTGCTGTCACTTATTTGAACAAACTTACCTGTTAGGTTAGACAAGACAACAGTGCTACTTTTGAGAATTCCCATCTCTCTGCTGACATCACCCCCTGCCTCTGCGGCTGTTGGTCTGATGATTTCAACTGTCAGGTCTGACTGCTTCCAATGCTGCTTGGATCTCCCCTCATAGTTTTGGCTGAAAGGAGGCTGTGATGAACTGGTCAAAGGGAACTGTGGTAAACACGCTCTCATGGATGTGGATGGGGTGGGGGATTCATCGTGCAGCCCTGTGACGAGCCCCTGCCCCGACTGGGAGCCTCACCTGTGCCTGTCAATCCTTGCCCCTGCTCTGTGATTGGCACTGTTCAGTATCCACCCTCAGGGTGGGACAGAATGGCTCAGGGCTGGGGTCGGGTGCTCCCCTCCCCCAGGTCAGTGGGAGCTCTGATGCGGCTTGCCGACTGGGTCTTGGTGAATGTGTTCTCCTTAATGAGGCTCTGAGTGCCAGCGTTATGGCATGGAGTGTCAAGATGGCATCTCATATGGACACTGGTTTAAGTCCAGGCTGTTCCACTTCTGATCTAGTTCCCTGCAAATGTGCCTGGGAAAGCAGCAGAAGATGGCTCAAGTGCCTGGGCCCCTGTACCCATGTGGGAGACCCAGATGAAGCCCCTAAGGTCTGGCTTCAGCCTGGCCCAGCGTTGGCCATTGTGGCTATTTGGAGAGTGAACCAGCAGATGGAAGATCTGTCTCTCCCACTCTCTTTAATCTTCCTTTCAAATAAAATAAATCATTAAAAAAAAAAAAAAGCTTTATCTACTTCAAAATGATTCCTTACCCACTATCCCTGACAAAGCCTGAGGGGACTTTTTCAGGCTGTGGCTGTTCCCCTGAAAGCCTCCCCTTCAGCGTGGTCCAGGCCGACCCACCGTTCTCCACTCCCAGCCAGGCTTTCTTGCTGTAGCGCCGGTCACGGTGGAGGTTGTGATTCTGCGTCCGCAGGCTGTGTCTTCAGCTTGGGAGCAGCTGATTCCCACAGTCCCTGGAAGATCGCAGAGCAGTTGGTTTTCAGTGTGCCCAGTTTCTCAGGTGTTGCTTGCACAGAGCAGTAACGCTTAAGCTCTCCATTGTGTTTTAAATTTTACTCAATGCATTTTTAATCTCTAAAAATTGTAATCAACTCTTTATTTTTTAAAAAAGACTTATTTATTTTATTTGAATGGCAGAGTCAGAGAGAGAGTCTTCCACTGTTGGTTCACTCCCTAGATGGTCTCAACGGCCGGAGCTGTGCCAATCTGAAACCAGGAGCCAGGAGCTTCTTCCAGGTCTCCCACCGTAGGTGCAGGGGCCCAAGCACCTGGGCCATCTTCCACTGCTTTCCCAGGCCATAGCAGAGAGCTGGATTGGAAGAGGAGCAGCAGGGATGAACCCGGTGCTCATATGGGATGCTGGTGCTGCAGGCAGAGGATTAACCTACTGCGCTGCAGTGCCGGCCCCTATGCATTTTTTAGGCATTAAAAATTCTTACTCAGGGTGCCTTGCTTCCTTATTATGTTTAGTTATTTTTGACTGTGAGCTGCTCATTTTTCTCATAAAATTATTTGAGGGACATCCTGGAGCCTGAAATGAATCCAAGAAGACTGTGTTCACTTTCCAGGATCCTGGAGCCCCATCATTGTTTAGGGATTTGGGGGGAGACCAAGGAATAGGGTCTGTCTGCCTGGAGGTGACCAGGGCAGCCCAGCTTCTTCACACGAGTGGAGCCCATGCCCAAGGCCTTGCCGGGACCTGGGAGTGGGCAGGGCCAGGGTGGCAGTGCTGGGACCAAGCCTTGCGGAGCACTGATTCAGCAAACACTGCTTTTCACCTGTCATAAGTGACAGAAGCTTCTGGGGCTTTCCTCATCTTAGGGTTAGTGTGGAAAACAAGTGAGGAGCAAAGGCCCCTGGGAGTCAGCTCCTCATTGCCACCCCCCTTCCCAAACTCTGTTCCCACCTTTGGATGTCAGTGGTGATGGCAGTGGAATTGCTTGGTCAGCCCAGGCCGGAGGAGGTGCAGGGCCATTCTCGGTGTGGGAGGCCTCTGAAAAGCATCAGACTCTTCCTGACCCTCAGGACGGAGCAGGGAGGCAGTGAAGCTTCTTGACACAGCGAGGCAGGCACACAGGTTGCAAGGGAGGAAGTAAAACTGTGTGATCTTGTCTATCTGGAAAACTTGGATTTTCCACTAGAAAAGTGTGAGCACTAACAAATGAGTGCAACGAAGGTGCAGGATGCAGACTCTACTTGCAGAAATCCACTGCACCTCCACTCTCAAAATGAACAATCATAACAAAATCAAGAAAAAATCCAGGGCAGTGCCATGGTGCAGTGTGTTAAGCTGCCACTCGCCACAGCAGCATCCCATATGGACACCAGTTTGAGTCCTGGGAACCCTACTTCTGATCCAGCTCCCTGATAAGGCACCTAGGAAGCATTAGGTGATGGCCCTGCCACACATGTGGGAGACCCAGATGGAATTCCAGGCTCCTGGCTTTGGCCTGGCCCAATCCCAGATGTTGCAGTCATTTGGGGAGTGAACCAGAGGATGGAAGACCTCTCTCTCTGTGTTTCTACCTCCCTCTGCCACTCTGCCTTTCAAATAAATAAGAAAATCTTTAAAGAAGGAGGAGGAGGAGGAGGAGGAGGAGGAGGAAGAAAATCCACTTACAATAACATCAAAGAGAATAAAACACTTAATAAGTTAAACACAAGAAGTGCAAAATGTGAGGTTGATGCCTCTCTTCCTCCTGACACATATCCAGCCCTTCTCTGGGTCCCTGGGAGCTGAGGGTCTTTGGCCCTGAGAGGGCCTGGGAGGTGGGCTCTGACCTCTGCCAGGAATGCCCACATGCAGTCTCACAGACCTGGGTCCCAGTCACGCCCCATGGGAAGCACCGCACACGTGTCAGCTCTGACCACAGTGAGGAGAGACTGCTATATTTTGCTACATGGTGAGCATTTGTTTCTTAAATGTTCATTCTTTGAGGCTGGTGGGAACATTTTCCAGGGCTCTGGGGAAGAGCTACTTTGTCACCATCAGAACTGAGATTCTGAAGGGACTTGATACTGGACAGGAGGCAAGAGCTGAAACGAAGCCACCTCCCTGCCTTCCTGCCATGTCTTTGCCCTTGGCAGGACCTGGCCAGAGTGCCCAGGATCCCCTGCACACAGGACCCCCTCGGGTGAGACAGTCTGACCCAGTTTCCCCAGGTGCGAAAGTGTGGAGGTGGCAGATGCTGTCAGTCGCCCAGCAGCTGAGTCTGAAGCAGAGAAGATGCTGTGTGGCCAGGCCCTGTGTGAGCCTGTGGCTGAGCACTTTCTTGTTCATGGGGGCCCTTGGAGGTCCCAGCATGCACCTCGCTTTGTGGTATCCGTTTCCAGCCTGATTTAGGGTCCATGTTGTATTCCCAGATGAGGCGCCAGGACACTCAGAGAGGGTGAGGGCCAGTCTAGGTGTGTCTAGCTCTAGAGAGGGCCAGGCCAGAGGCAGGAGGAGAAAGTGAAGTGGACATTTGTTCCCCAAACCACTGCCAGACAGCTGGGTGGGGCAGGGCAGCCAGGCATGTGATGAGCAGGTGAGACCCTGGCATTCGCCTGTTCCCCTTGCCTGGCACCCCAGGTACTGCCTGCAGAAAGGACAGTTGAGTGGGTGCTGAGGCAGTGAGCCCAGCCTCAGAGTTTAAGCTGCATCTTGGGGGGACAGGGCTCCTCGCTCCTGCTGGGTGAGGAGTCTTCAGGGGCTTGGCTCATCTGACCTGCACCAGGCTCTGCCTCAGGTGGGCTTTGCTGGTGAAGCCCCCGGATCCAGGGGTGGTGGAGGCCCTGAGGGGGCCAGACTGTGCAGGAGGCAACACTGACCCTCCCTCACCAGGAAGCCTGGACTCCCCAGGCAGCCTCTGGTGTTCAGCTGGACACTGGTTCCCTGTGGAGAAGACCGATGTTAGGGCACAGTCGGGATCCAGGTGGCGACAGGACTGGCTCTGGGCTGCGGTGGGGTGCTCCCTCCTTTTCTCTCAGGATGTGTGAGTGACCACAGGCCACCTCCCCAGCAGCTGGGGTGTTTCAGACTTGACCTCAGTTGGCACTGGCCCCTCGGTCCTGCACTGCGGCTTAAGGCCTCTGCCTCTGGGGAGAACGGCCTCCACCTGGAACATCAGCCCTGTCGCTCTGTGCACCCTCTCCCCAGCACCCAGCCTAGATGTTCTGTGTGAAGCTGGAGAAGGCTGGGCCTCTGATCCACAGCTCATGAGCCAGTAGCCAGTCCACTCCCACTGTGGACGGCTGAGCGCACATGGGTTTGCTCTGCTGGAAACCCTAACCCCCTTCTTCTGCTGTCCCTGCAGTCACTTCTGGGAGCCAGAGGAGCCTCTGTGCACAGGGCTGTGACCTCCTATGGCTGAGTGAGGGCTCCCGTGGTGTCTCAGCGGCTTTGGTGGCCTTCGAGTTGGTGGTGGCGGTGCAGGCTGGAGGCGAGCTGTGGGGCTGTCTCAGCTATGCCTGTCCTCAGAGGGCTGGGCCTCCTCCAGCCCTTCTTCCCTGCCCTGAGCCGCTCTCCTTCCTGGGCTACCCTATGGTGGTTTCCTGTGTGGGCAGGGCCTATGGCACCTCCCATTGTACTTGGTCCCCTTCCCCAGAGCATGTGGCCACCTAGAGCCCACACAGGGCCTGGTGCTTTGACAACAGTGGTGCTCCCCTCACCCAGGTACCTGCGTCTGGTGGAAATATTGCCCGCACTGAGCCAGCGGCCACCAAGCTGGCAAGAGGGGCGGATCCTGGGTGGAGCCTCCTGGCTCCCTCCTGTGCTCCTGGCTCTGGAGGCTGAGCTGCTGCTCTGCCCTTTCCTGCCTGGAGATGGCCGTCCAGGGCCCAGGCACACAGACAGGCACAGGTGGGCCGCTTTCGCTGCCCCACAGTGCTGGGCACATGTGTGACCTGGCTGCTTTCTCTCCGGTCTCTTTTGAAGTGTGTGTGAGTCATTTGTGATAAACGTTTGTATAATCCCATGTGTGCTGATGTAGCAGTGGATGGAGTGGAGTGGAGGTGGGACAGGCTTTTATTTATTATTTATTTATTTATTTATTTATTTTCTTTTAAAGGCAGAGCTACAGAGAGAAGAGAAGAGACACAGAGAGAATCTTCCATCTGCTGGTTCTCTCTCCAAATGGCCACAATGGCCAGGACTGGGCCAGGCAGGAGCCAGAAGCCAGGAGCCAGGCCATGTGGGTGCAGGGGCCCAAGTACTTGGCCCATCTTCCATTGCCTTCCCAGGCCATTAGCAGGGTGCTGGATTGGAAGTGGAGCAGCCAAAATATGAACAAGTGCCCACATGGGATGCCAGCACTGCAGCCAGAGGCCCAGCCTACTGCGCCACAACGCTGGCCCCAGGACTGGCTTCCAAAGCGGACGTGCTCCACAGGACCAGCAGGGCTGAGCGTCCTGGCTGCTAGGCTGAGCCGTGCCCTAGCCCTTCCCCAGGGGAGCTTCTGGGGTGGAGACCTTGTGCCCTGGGCTCCACCCTCGGTAGGTACTCAACTGCACAGAGGCCTTCCGGAGCCTGACATGGCAGCGTCCTGGGGTTCAGCTAAGTCATTTAGCTTTCCATGACTCCAGGGCGTGGGGGGCTCTTGTTTGGCCAGAACACCTTATGGCTGCCTGGTCACTGCAATGCCTGGCCCATGTGAGACCCGGGCCTCAGGGCCCAGGGTCTGTATCTCCATGTGCGTTCACCGATGAACAAGCGAGGTTGGAAAGAGCACAGATTGGCTTTATACTTGACCTGGCATGAAAGGGAGAGCTTCATTGTAATCCTTTATGGGGGCCAGTTTCCCTGTGGCCTGGGAGCAGCCCCTGCTCCCAGTTCCATGTGACCTCCTAGAGCCAGCTCCGGGGATTCCAGGGGACCATGTCCATGCTCTCACATGAGCCCCTTCGGAGCCTGGGATCATGGGCCTTAGCAGACATGGACTTCCTGCCATGCCAGGCTGACCTGGAGACACAGCCCCTCTGCTACCCCACAATGCCAGTCCACATGGAGGTGGAGGATGAGGAGGACATTTGGCCACTTGAGATCTGGGTTTGGCCTGAGGCAGAGATGTGTGAGCTGGTGGGGCCAAGTTTTCCGAGGGCTGTGTGCAGCTGACGTAGAGAGGGGCTCCTGTGTGTGTGTGTGGGGGGGGTGGTCTCCTCAAGGAAGGGAGGAGAGGGGCAAGCCCCCTGCTGTAAACTGTGGTTGGGGACATTGTTTCAATTAAAAATACCCCTGTGAATTCAGCTTCAGAAACCAAGTCCCTGGGCCATGGGGACGTCCCAGTGCTCCTGGAGCGGATGTGGCTTGGGGATGGGAGGCAGTCAGGGTGATGGTGTCCAGACCCCACAGCTACCTGCATTCAAGCAGGCTGTGTGGACTGCGTGTGTGGTGGCAGCCATTTTACCCAGGGTTCCAAACACTGCTCTCAGACAACTGATCCCTGGCAGGTGCTCAGGTGCCTGGGCCCCTCAACTCTGGGGCCACCTCAGCTCCTCAGACCCCAAAAGCCAGTATGCCTGGCCCAGATGGGGACTCAGGAAGGTGCCTCAGCCGAGACCTGGAATGAGGAAGTGAGTGCCGAGACGGATGCTGGGCTGAGCAGGCTGCCCAGGGCTGCACAGCCGTTTGCCCGAGACATGCACCACAGCAGGCCCTGGCTGTGCCATGGCGATGGTGCCAGGGCAGGGGGTGGGGGTGGGGTGCATCAAGAACCTTGTGTACTGGGTGGCCTGGGACAGAGCTCATCAGAGCCTGGTGGGTGTGGCTTGTCACCGAGGATTGCCATGTAATACGTGTCGGCACCCTGACCCCAAGGGGAGGACATCAGCAGGCGTGGCCTTGGGAGGTGGGTCAGTTGTGAGGGCAACGTCCTCAGGGATTGTAAAAGACCCCAGGAGCTGGCGCTGTGGCATAGCTGGTGTGGTTACTGCCTGCAACACCAGCATCCTATATGGGTGCCAGTTCGAGGCCCAGCTGCTCCACTTCTGATCCAGCTCTCTTCTACGGCCTGGGAGAGCAGTGGAAGATGGCCCAAGTCCTTGGGCCCCTGTACCCACATAGGGGACCTGGAAGAAGCTCCTGGCTTCTGATCAGCCCAGCTCTGGCCATTGCAGCCATTTGGGGAGTGAACCAGCCAATGGAGGACCTTTCTCTCTCTCTCTACCTCTGCCTCTTTGTAATTCTGCCTTTCAAATAAATAAATAAATCTTAAAAAAAAAAAAAAGACCCTAGAGAGCTCCCTTCTTCCTCCTACCACACGAGGATACCGCACCTGTCTTCCCAGCTTGGGAAGAGGCCCTCATCAGCTGGTGCCCTGACCTCAACCTCCACCTGCAGACTTCTGTTGTCACGAGTGCCAGGTCCATGCAACGTGGCTGCAGCAGTGTGGGCTGGGGCAGGACTCCCGTTCTCTCTCGTGGCTCTTGGGGTGAGGCCTGAGCAAGCCAGTAGGTGAGTGCTCTTTGGTTTTATGGCACAGCTGGCTCCAGGACTGCCTCAGGGTGTACCTGGCCCCCGCTAGAACACAGCAAAGCCGGTGTGAAATCCACAGCACACACCTCCCTCCCTCTGGAGGGGCTGTGCGGGAGCCGTGCTGGCCACAGGACCCTCTCCGTGCAGCTCCAGCCTCAGCTTCTCCTCCTGCCTGTACAGGATGACTTTGTGGGTGTGCAGGGACAGAGCTGTGGCCAACCGCAGCCACATCCTGAGTGGCCCCCCTGGCAGCCCAGCAGCTGCCCACCTGCATAACCATTTTTACAGTAAACCCTCACACCATTAATCCTGTCTTAGCCACTGCCTCTGGAAAGTCCCAGACTGTCCCATCCTTTCTGCCCAGGCCCCAGGCTCTGGGGTCTGCCCAGGGCCTGGCCTGGTTGGCAGGGATACAGCTGTGGGGAAGAGTGGGCGAGTTGAGGGAGAGGCAGGTGCTGAGTACCCTCCATCCACTTCTGCTCACTGCTCGCCCAGGGTAAACTCGTGTGGGCGTGGTTGTTTCTAACTCCATCTGCACGTCCTGGGAGCAACAGGGGTGGTGGTGGTGGTGGTGGCGGTAATGGTGCAGGCCTTAGGTCAGCTCGGGGATGGATTTTGTGAGCAAATGAATGTGAGGTTTACATAACGCCCAGAACAGTCATTGTGGCCTTGCCATTGCTGGGATTTTGTTTTAACTGATGCTCTCCTTGCAAGTCTGTGTCTGTCCAAGCCCAGGAATGAGGTGTGGAAGATGAAGCAGGTGCAGATGTGGTGGAAGCCCTCTGTCCACTCACCCAGTGGCTCTCACATCTGGGGCTTCCACCGCCCAGGGTGTGTCTGGCAAGTGTGTGGGTTAGAACTTTCTCAACCTGTTTGCAGCCAGAGCTGGTGAGGACACAGCAGGGCACCCAGGCTCCCACCATCCTCCCCTGCTGCACAGCTTCCATCCTCAGGGGGAGGCTCAAGGGGTATCCCCGGGAGGCCCTGCATACCAGACCTCTCTGTCCTAAGCTGGTGACCATGTGTGTTTGCTGCCTTCTGACAAAACGGCCATTTGCTGGCGGAGTTGCTAACACAGCAATGCAGTCTGCAGCATCCCCCTTGTCCTGTTTCGCAGATGCCCCTTTCACATCTCTTTTTCTCTGAAGGGATAAAGAGAGATGAGGTGGGGTTCTCTGTGCTTCCTCTTGGAGCAGCCCCTCCCCTTATAGAAGTTCTGAAAACAACCCGACAGGTATCCCAGGTGGTGCCTGTCTTCCCTGACCAACGCACTGGGGCTGCCTCCAAAGCACAATGCCAGGCCCAGCATCCCATGTGGTCAGCACAGGACACTGGCTTCCTAGGTGCCAACAGGACACACAAGCTGGTTTGGGCTGGGAGGCCCGAGGCGGGGGTGCTGACCAGAGCAGCGCCCTCACAGCCTACGAGAGTGGCTCAATCGCATCACACAGGCAGTGAGGCTCGGATACCTCGAGCTGCGCACTGTGGTGAAAAGTAGCAAGTCTGAGCTCGCTGCTCCCGGCACGCACACTGCAGGCAGATCCCTCTGCCTGGCACCGGCAGTGACTTGGTCAGGATGGGGCTGGCACCGGCAGTGACTTGGTCAGGATGGGGCTGGCACCGGCAGTGACTTGGTCAGGATGGGGCTGGCACCGGCAGTGACTTGGTCAGGATGGGGTAGGGAAAGAGAAAGTTCCTCTGCTGCTGGTTTTCCAGGGCCTGGGGGCCGGGGACAGACTGGTCTCTGGTTGGAGGTGTCCAGGTGCCCAGCACAGGGTGAAAGGTGCAGGCCCAGTGTAGCTCAGGCATCGGGGCAATGATAGAGGCTATAAGAACAGAATGAAAAATAAAACTTTTGGTCCAGCTATGAGATGATGTATACATTTTAAAGTAATTTCAAAGAATTTGATCTTTTGGGCATTTCATAAAATACAATGACTCCTTTCATATTCATGATGCCAAAAATCACATTCAGCAAACACTGAGCATGCCCTGGGGACCCCTCCCAGAGCTGGACACAGGGATAGGAGAGTGGCCACAGGTCCAGGACTCCCGGGGCTCAGGGCACTCACCGTAAGCGAGCATCACACTACCAAGGCTTGCAGAGAAGCCCAGAGCCCAGGTGTGAATCCCACCCTCCTCCCTGCCTTATAGAGAAGCCTAGAGCTTGTTCCCAGCACCTCTGAGCTCCAGGCTCCTTGTCTGCTAAGTGGGCCTAGCGAGGGAGCCTCGTGCGTTCACTTGTGGACTAAGTGGGACAACATGGAAGTTGCCACAGAATAAACTGACCCAGGCAGAGGAGGACACATTGTTCACAAGTTCTGAACCCAATTAGGAACTAAATCTTGAATATACAGGCAGTCTCTTCTGACTTATAAGAAAAAGACTAAAATTTCACCAGAAAAAATGGGCCAAGGTAAGTTGCAGACACAGTGGATACCAACAGAGGGACCTCTTCTACCTCAGTGTGGCTATCAGGTGCAGGTCCCGAGGGACTTGGGCAGCACCAGGTGGTGGCACCTGCAGATACGGGAGCTCCAGCCTCCTCTGCCCAAGCGACTAGAACTCCTTGTGCTTTCTGTACACCTCTCACAGACTACAAGCAGGACTACAGTTTCCAAAATGCCTCCCTTGGCAAGACTGGCCAGGCCCGCCAGATGTCCTTGCAGGGTGGGAGGTCCAGGACCATGGGACCAGGGTGAGCAGCCTCGGCCCATCTGGCTTGGGGTGACCTGGCCAGGTCTGTTTGGAATGAAAACAGCATTGGCAGAGAGCTGCGCGGCGGGCAGGGGTGATGGCGAGGACTCTGGCCTCCCCGTGCACTGTGCTTCCCTCTTGGCACACCCCTGTGCATTGTCTGTGTTGGTGCCTGCTCCCTCCCCTCCACGCTTCCTTCATAACAGGATGGCAGACACAGCGGCTGTTCCAACACTGCACACACTGAGATAAGCCCACGATGGCAGCAAAGGCTGAAAGCCCCAGGAGGCAAAGGGTGCCCACTTTCCCAGCTCAGGCTCTGCAAGTTGTGTCTTCCAGGTTCCCAGTCGCTGGGTGGTGATGGCCATCATTCGGGTACGTCGTCCTAGAGCCTGGGGTCTATCTCAAGACAGTGTTCCTTTCTCTTTGTGGGGGCTGAGGGAAGTCTCAGCTTCTAACTCTGCACTCGCTAGACCTTCTGAGCTCCCTGTGTTTGCTCTCAACTCTGCAAGCGAGTATCCCTGCTTCCTGAGTTATCTGCTCATCTGACGCTTCACTTGCAAAGCCCTTTGCCCAGAGTCCCGGGCATTAGGTGTGTTTCCTGTTTTCTGAGTGTGACACAAGCCGTGTTCAGTTTTTTCCCTATGACAGCACAAGTCGCCGTTTCTCAGTGTTCACACCAGATTCTCTATAGCAGCCACTGCTGCAGCGGCCTTGTGTGCCCACAGCGACTAACCTCATTTGTGTGCGGTGGCCTCTCATTCTCTTCCTGAGGCCAGGGTGGGAGGCAGCCGCTCCCTGGCACTTCCCAGGCCAGGACTGCAGGGGGTGACAGGAGGCATGGCCTACCTCTGAGACCTCCACTCAGAACAGCACAGCACCCCTGCACATCCAGTGGCCACAGCAAGTCACAGGGAAGGGGGGTGATGCTGTCTTCTACAGCAAAGCAACCGCCAGAGAGAGGTCCCCCGTTCTCTGCTCCAAAGCCCCCTGCCTTGCCCCAGAAAAGAGCCCAGGCCAGGTCAGTTGCGCTGCCCCTCACCTGCTCTGAGACCCGCAGCTGCTCCTTCGAGGCCCTGTTGTGTGCTCAGGATGAGCGAGGAGAGCCAGCTCTGTGGGACCCACTCCCTGGCCCATATCCCCCTGGAGGACCCCAGGAGAGTGGGTGGGAGTGTGGGGCAGGTGAGAGCAGGAGCCCTGGAGCTCACGCCATGGAGATCACCCTGCAGCTGCGTCCCCAAGTCTGCCCTGCACTGTCCCCTGCAGGGCTGCTGGTGGCCGGAGCCAACACCTGCTCCCCAATTCCCACAACTGTGAAGGCGACCTCCTTCAGGAAAGGGTCCTTGCAGATAGAGTAAGTTAGGGTATAAGAGGGGAGACCCTCCTGGGTTCCCTGCCTGGGGCCCCATGCAAGGACATCATGCTGGAAAGAGGCAGAGGAGGAAAAGACACGACAAATCTGACGCGGAGACTGTTCACAAACCAGCAAATGCCTGCAGCACCAGGGGCCAGAGGCAGGCAGGGGTCTTCCTCGAGGCTCTGAAGGGCGTTTGGCCCAGACGTGGCTTCCACAGTGACAGTGATCTTCCTAAACCACAAACAGCGATGATTTGTCACGGTGATGGCAGGAAACTGGCGCACCATCTTATTCACACTTCAAACTCCTTGGTGGGCATTTGATGCCCATTTTAAAGGTGGACACACCGAGGTTCAGGTGATTTGACTTGTGGTTGCCAGTGCTGGAAGCAGAATCCTGCCTGGCTCCAACGCCTGTGCTTCTCCCTGGAAACCACCTACCTACAAGTTCAGCTGGGGAACACATGGGGGTGTGCTCACTCAGGACGAGGGATGGGGCCGGCACACGAGGAGCATCTGAAGCAGAGACCTCGCTGTGTCTCTGCTGAGGGTCTCCAGAGGAAGGTGAAGTGTCAGGGCCTCGTGTCCATGTGCAGACCTACATGGGACCCCCTGGTCACAGAGTTCCAGTTCTGTTGAGACAGCTGGAAATTCCCAACAACTCTGTTTAACCACACAGTGGGCCTCCTCTGCAGCCCCGCTCTCACCACGGAGACCCACGTCCTTGCTCATTCTGGTGGCTTGGAACTGACCATAGTGGGGTGGACACTCAGTGCCCTGCCATGGTTCCTGCTCCTTTCCCACACAAAGGAGTGGAGTTTAGGGACAAAGACTGGGGAAGAACTCCCTTCTTCTGGCCTCACAATCACCTTCCACGGTGGGTGCCCCCGTTGCCCCTTGATGGATGTGAACACCAAAACTTAGAGGTGACATAGTTTGCTTAATGTTGGGGTTCTGTGTGGAAGGCTGGGGACCCAGGCCCAGGGCCAGGGGCTTCATGCAGTCTTGTATGCAGCTCCTGACGGTCCATAGGTCTCTGGTCTGGATGTCCTTCCTCTTGCAAACTTCCATGTGGTGCCTGCAGGAAGCCCACCTGCCCCTGGCTCCCTGTGAACAGCCCACTTGCCCCGGCCTGCCCTCTCCTCTGCTGGGCTCAGCAGCTTCTCTCCCAGTCCCAGGGACAGCGTCCTCCTCAGTGCGAGGCACATAGCCGGCCCTGGAGTGACAGGGCAGGACATGACCACACAGCCATGTCCAGACCTGCGGGCAGTGAGGTGTTGGCAGGGGGGCAGGCATCTAGTCCTGGGGGCACTTTAGACAAAGTAGGCCTCTCACTTCCTGCTATTCCCCTCAGCTCCCATCTCTCAAATCCAGCCTGGGTGGCTCCTTGAATCTGATTAGGCAATATCCAGACATGACAAAACGTTCATACATGTGTGTGTGGCATGGGGATATGTTTCTTTGTAGGTGGTGAGCACATGCTTGTGTGTGCATTGTGTGTGCCCAGAGCCTTAAAACACATGATTGGTGTGTGTGTAAGGATGTCCATCAGGGGTTGGTGCTGTGGTGTAGTGGGTAAAGCCGCCACCTGCAGTGCCAGCATCCCATATGGGCACTGGTTCAAGTCCTGGCTGCTCTACTTCCAATCCAGCTATCTGCTATGGCCTGGAAAAGCAGTGGAGGATGGCCCAAGTCCTTGGGCCCCCTGCACCTGTGTGGGAGACCCAGAAGATGCTCCTGGCTCCTGGCTTCAGATCAGCTCAGCTTCGGCCATTGCGGCCATTTGGAGAGTGAACCTGTGGATGGAAGACTTCTTACTCTCTCTCTCTGCCTCTGCCTCTCTGCTCTTCAGTTTTTCTATAGTTCTTCCATCTGTAAATAAATAAATCTTTTTTTAAGAAAAGGATGTCCATCAGGTTCCTGTATGTGCACATTACATATGGTATATTTGCAGAGTTGCGTGTATATTGCTCCTGTATGTCCGTGTGTGCATGTATTCCATGTAATACGTGACTATGCATGCCCTGGAAACAGCCATCGTGTAACTGAGTGGCCATTATGTCAGTAGAGGCCAACAGTAGAGGTGAGGTTGTCTGAGGACAGCCTGTGGAGATCCCTCCTGTGAAGTGGTGAATCCCTGTGATGTTCGGGGGAGACCACAGGTTGCTGAGGATACTGTATCAGCAGAAATGCTGCCAGGACAGAGGGAAGAACACGTCCACCCCTCAACACCGCAGGAGGCACAGCCCGAGGAAATCCCAGCTGCTAGTGAGACCGACAGAGGGAGGGTGTGCTAAGGGTGGCGCCTCGAGCCCACAGTGGGTTCTTCAGGATCCGAAACCTGACCAAGTTTACTGGATTTTGAAGTTGCTCAACACTGGTGAGTGCGTTTGTCCTTCGTTCTTGAGTAGGAATGTCTACATTTTGTCTGGGAGCAGGAGATGTGTTCCTTGAGCAGCAGGCTCACAGAAGGAGCGGATAACAGCTGGTGTCATCCATTCCTCCTATAGTTGGTGAGATTGGTGGCAATCTATCAGATTTATATGAGATTCTTGTTTGGACTTCAACTCAGCATTATAAGCTCGATTTCACAGGTGGTGTGAAAGTACTTTTCCTGTAGGATGTACCTAAATCTTTGGATCCCAGAGAGTGGACTGGTCAGCAGAGTAATGACCTCCAAAGCTGTCCACAGGCCAATCCCCAAAGCCTTTTTCTCAAGTACGCCTGGCAGTGTGATCCAGTAGAGGGCCCTGAAAGGGGAGGCTGCCCTGCACTGTGCAGGTGGACCCAGCGCCGCCCCTAACAAGAAGCAATGAGGGGGAGTGAGGACAATGAGGTGTGTGGCTGGGAAGTGGGCAGCAGGGCCCCAGAGGCATGGATGTGGGCCGCCTAGAAGCTGGAAAGGGTGGACATGAGCTCTCCCGAGAGCCCCCAGGAAGTACTCTCACTGGTACCTCGATTCAGCCCATCAACACCCATGTTGGACTTCTGCTCTCTAGAACCGTGCAATGATCGATTTGTTTTAAATCTGTAGGAAATTGTTACAGCAGCAACAGGAAACCGACTCAGGGGCCGTTGCAATGAGGGGACCATGGAAGGAACAGACCACAGGGAGAACCTGCCTTCTAAAGAGAGGTGGGGGCTGAGAATTTAGCAGCTTGGAGGCCACTGGTGACCTCAGCAAGAGCATTTTTGGTGGACTAGAGGAGCTAAAAACTTGGCTAGAGAGGACTCATGGAGACCCAGGAGAGAGACAGGGGAGACTGCAAGACTGTCCCTGGGAAGAGCAGAGGGAGCAGCGTGGGCCCAGGCTGGCGTGAGGAGGGGGCTGGGGCCTTGTAGAGGGGCCACGGTGGGAGGGGCTGGAGGGAGCACGTGAGCATTCTTTTCTGATTGCCTCTGTTTTCTCAGTGAAACGGGAAACAATCCTCTTTTTCTCTTGCGAAATGTGCTGAGCAGGCTTGAGGGAGCTGCAGGAAGCAGGCCGTGCGGGCACATGGTCTCTGCTCTCCAGCGAGTTTGTTTTAAGTTAGACAAACGCCCTGGAGTCTGCCGGAGGGGGCGGGCCACCGAGGGTGTTTGGAGTGGGGCTGTGGTGGGGTCAGCTCTGTTTGACATTCCTGATGTGTGAAGGGCGAGCCAGGGACGTGCAGCTCCCTGGAGCTGCTCCAGGGGCTCTGTTCCTAGAGGTTCCTCCCCAGTGTTGACATCTGCGGGTGCCTGTGGAGACTGCTTTGCTCACCGCCCGTGGAAACGCCTTTGAGCCGGGGTGGTGAAGCTCTGGAGTGGAAGCTTCACTCTGGGACCCACGCCGGCTGCCTGGTCCTGGGCACATTCACAGGGTCTGCTCCTTTCAGAGTGAGTCCTGAGAGCCCAGGGGCACTGGGACAGCAGCTCGGTTCCATCGCCACACCCCGAGCAAGCTGCACAGGTGTCTGTGTTCTTGACACTCTCGAGCCGCTCAGGCCGAGGGCCCTACCTCTGTCCATCAACCTGGACTTAACCCGCCCTTTGGGGTGGGTCTGAGAACGTCAGAGCAACCGGGTCTCATTGCACATCTCTAGTGCGCGAGACACATGGCAGCACTTTGTAAAATCTCTCTTGCTTTGCTCATCAAACAGGCCAGTGTAGAGCCCCATTTCCCCTGGTCTTGAAGGGCCGTCTGGGCCTGGTGCCGCCTCCCGCCAGCTGCACGCTCCCCCTCCACTGGTGGCTGCTTCTTTCCACTGCCCTTTCCACTGGGCACTGGGCCCTGTCAGCAGAGAACGCCAGCTCTCCCGGGCCCCGCTCTGAGCTCTGTCCCCTGCACTGTCCACGGCCTCTCCCTGGTGTTGTCTGCTTGGGCTAAGTCAAGTTGAAGCCAGGAGGGGTTTGTGTCCACTTGTCGTGGACCTGTCCCAAGCTGACAGCCAGAGAAGAGCAAGAGCCCAGAGAGCCAATGTTAGCCCTCCCTGTGACCACTGACTATCCAAAAACGGCCATCTGCTCACAGTGACCACTACCGATGCTTATTTCAGAAGTAGGGAAACCAGCCTGTGGATCACCTGGCTTACTACTGCCGGAATGCATGTGGCTCAGACCTGTGGATCTCGAAGCTTGCATTGCCCATCCACGAGCAGCCCTTCTTCCACCTGTAGCACCTCAACATGCAGCACACACAGCCACATGCGCTGCCCTCCCACCCACCTGTCCCTCTGTCCAGCCAGGCGCTCTGTCTGCACACAGGAAGAGATTCACATGTCAAACACCACTGCACACAGCAACACACATGCCCCACAGTGCACGCCACACACACACACAAACTGCGCACCACATACATACATCAAAGCATGTAGCAATACACCACACACCACATACACACACACACACACCATAGTACATGCCATACACCATAGCATACAACACATGTACACAGTACATGCCACACACACAAACTGCACACCACATACCACACACATAAGCCAAACTGCATATCACATACACTACACGCCATACACACATACCATAGTACATGCCACACACACACACTGCACAAAATACACACACACCACAGTACATGCCATACAACACACACACACACACACCACATACCATATACATAGACACCGCACACTACACACTCACAACACATACCACACACACCACAGCAATGACGCACGGTGTGCACACACTGTAGTCCATACACCACACACACCACACGACACATACCACACATATATCATACACAGCACACACTGTACACATATCACACACTATACACCATATATGCGCCACATACACCACACATCTACCAGGCAGATGCAGGTGTGTCCAAGGCCAAGGGTGCTTGAGTGTGCCCCGCTGGGCCACCCTGTGTCCCTCTTTTGCTGTCTGCTTTCTGGGATCGGGGCCTCCCTCTCCAAGACCTGACCTCACAGCCCATTTCCTGCCCAGCAGTCAAATACCCCAAATCACATACCCCATTGGAGGCAGCTGTTTATTTGCAGGGTAATGGGTTCTATTCATGAAAGGGAGACCATCTCTCTTGTTTCTGCACCCACGGTGGTGCTGAAGACGGTGGCAGGGACAAAGCCATGAGGCTGGGAGAGGGGCCTCTGCGTCTGGCTGTGTCTGGCACAGTCCTGGTGAGGCCTCTGCTTTCGTGCTCTGTGCCATGGACCAACTTGGGGAGCGGCCTCTGAGGGTGACGTTGTGGGGCTCATCTGGGTTGAACGACAGCCCCAGGACTCTCGGGGCCTCCCTGGGTCTCTTCCCTGGGAAGGCATCTTCACTCTTCCCGTGCAGTGATCGTGGAAAGAAAGGTCGTCATGCTGTTCGTTTTTAAGGAGAATTTCCAGTTTGGGGAGTGCCCTTCCCAAACTACCCCTTGTCCAGGTCTCTGTGAAGAACCTGTCCATTGTAGGCTCTCAGCGTGCGTGTGGATGTGATGTATGTTACGGGCATGGGGACAGGAGTCAGGAAGGGCATCAAATGCTCCATGCGCAGGGCTGCCCGCAGGTGCTCTTCTGGGTGGCGGAGGGACCGTGGGCAGTGGGCTTCCTCTGAGGTCCTGTCAGGGAGCTGGGTGCCATGAGAGCCATGGGAGGCCGTCAGTGGCTGAGTGACCGTTGCTCCAGCCCAGCCTGGCCACAGGCAGGACCAGCCAACAGCCCTTGGCTGGGGCTCTGTTGAACGAGGCAAAGGCCAAAGAATTCGTAAGGATTCTGATTGTTATAGGAGGCCCAGGCACCTTTCCCTCTTGGTCTGGGAGGGATGGGGGCCGATGAGGAGAATTTTGGTGGTAACAGGGGCTGCCTCCTCCCCAAACTTGAGAGACTCAGGCCAGGGAGGAGACCCCTGACCATTGAAGACCTGAGGGGCCCCAGCCTTCCCCATACTGGCACCTGCAATGTCAAGGAGAGACCAGACCCCTGTGGAACGGATGTCAGGGTGAGCAGTATTGATCAGAGCGGTGGCCATGCCTGCCCACTCTGAGAACATGACCCCAGAATGAGGCAACTGATCCTCCTGACATGGTCTCCCACACTGAGGGATATGCCCAGCATGATGTCAGAGCCACAGAGGCAGTGCCATCAGCCTCTGAGCACTCACGACTAGTCAGACCCAGGAGCAAGTGGACTTCCAGAAGACACGTTCTGGACTGTGTTCCCCCACCAGGCAGGTCCCTGCCTTCCGCTGTGTATGGGGTGGGGCAGCCATGGGAGAAACAAGGACCTGCATCAGGGGCAGCCTCCCCCTTGTCTGTCAATCATCAGCCCAGTCTCTTCTTGGCCAAGAGTGTGAAAGGGGCGCCTCCAGGGGCTGTGGACTGTGGGTGAATGTGTGCATATGAATGTGTACATGGATGTGCACACATGCACACGCACGTGTGTGTGTGTGCGTGTGTGTGTGTGAAAAGGCCTCAGAGAAAGAGCAGCCCAAGAATGCAGCCTTGGATGGAACATGCAGCGTGGGCTGGGCCTCGGGTCCCTCCTGGGGCTGTCAGGCAGATGAGGGCTGAGGCCACAGGAGGAGCCTCCTACCCCAGGAGCCTGTGGGCAATGCTTTTTCTCATCTACATTGTTTCCTGTTTTAACACCTGTGAGTGTCCTGAAATAAAGATCCGTTAGGCCCCCATGAGAACGAGCTCATTTGGTGGGACCAAGACCCTCCCTCAGTGGCCCAGCTGGAGGCAGAGCAGACATTGGTGTCACAGCAGACCCCCACCCCAGCTGGCGGCTGGAGCCGAGGGGAGGGGTGCGCTTGTCTTTTCCTCTCAGGAAGGGGTTTTCCCCGGGGACTAAGGATTGGCACTGCCCCTCAAAGGGTGGTGAGTGCTTCTGACGGGTCCTAGCAGGCTACGACCCATGGCTGGCCACTGCCCTGGCGAAGCGGCTCTAGGAGCTCCCTGGCTCCCTCTTGCCATCAGACCCATCTTGGGCCACGGAGCTTCGATGGGTGGAGGAGGCTTGGGGCTGGGGTGGGAGAGATCTGAGGTTGAAAATGGCAGGGCCAGGACTCAGGCAGGCCTCGAGGATTTAAAAGGCCCTTCCCCTTGGGCATGAGGAGCAGGTGGAGAACTCTGCCTGCTGGGATAGGTGTGGCTGGGCAGGGAGACTCCTGGCCTCATGTAGGCTGTGTCAGGGCAGCTGAGAAACCGGCCCCAGTGTGGGTCCCAGAGCCCTGGAGCAGAGGGTAGGGATGGAGGCTCCGGAGGGGCAGGAGGGGCCTGGGCAGGGCCCAGTCATGGGCTCCGTCAGCTCTAAGTGCATCCCAGCCAGCAGGCAGCACCACCCTGGGACAGGGAACTCGAGACGTCTCCTGGTGGGAACTCGGGCAAACTTGGACTGAGCTGAGTTTGTTTTCTCTGATGGAATTCAGGGCTGTGGGCCGGTGCTGGCCACACCACGGGGAGGCCTCACTCCGGAGGGCAGGACTGCCAGCACGGCTCCTCCCGCAGGGCAGGGTGGGGCCGGGGTCAGGCCAGTGTTAGCTGATGAGAAGCAAGGATGGCGCCTTCCCCCAGCACAGGGCAGAGGCTTGCCCGGGATCTAGGCCTGGGTCCCCACGCTGCCAGGCCTGGGCCTGCTCCCCCCGCCTCAGTCCCTGGGGCCTCCCATGGCCTCCCACTCCTCCCACAGCCCCTGGTCTCAGCCCCTGAAGGACAGTGGGGAGTGTGTCTTGGAAATGGCCCCGTTGTGGTTGCTTCTGGTGGACACACCCTTCTGGGGATGGGAGGCCCCCTGGACCTTGATTTGGGGTGGGAAATGGGCTCTGTCCCACGTTAACTGAAACTGTGTTTTGCTCTTTGAATTCCAGAGTCCTATTTGGGGCTGAGCTTAAACCCTGCCTGCCTGTGGTAGCTCTGAGATGCAGGGCTTGCTTTTCTGAGAACCCCAGTGAGGCGCCTGGGTGCCCCTGACTTGGCCCCCTGCCCTTTTCCTAATGGGCTGGCGTGGCCCGTGGGAAGGAATGTGCCTTCCTCCTATGGGGCCAGGAGGCAGAGCACCCCCTCACTGTGCCCCCACCCTGCTGCCAGCCCCTCCTGAGCCCTTGGCTCTCAGGGATTTCCACTCTGCCTCATCTTGGCCGGGCCGGCTTTTAGCACACAGTGGGTTGGTAGCACCAGCTTGTGGAGGTGTCAGGACAGCAAGGGAGGTCCAGGTCTGCAGGGGGCACTGGGCTGACAGCAGGGGCCTCCAGGGAGGTGTTCAGGCAAGGTGGGATGGGGCAGTCTCCCACAGGGACTCCTCACAGAGCAAGGACTCCTCACAGAGCAGGGGCTCAAGCATAGGCGATAACAGGGAGCCAGCCTAGGCACCTTCGTCAGCTTGGCAACCGCCTTATGCTGCCACGGTCGCACGGGACATACGGGGGACAAAAAGACAGAGGAGATTCCCTACCTGGTGGGAATCCCCAGACAGCAGGCAGTAAACACAGTGACCAAGGGAGGAGGCAAAGAGGAGCGTGCAGGAGGAGACTAAAAGAGGGATGGGCTGCTCCTGGGGTCAGCCCCTCTAACCCCTGTGCCCAAGTCCAGTCCAGTTAGGTCCTGGTGGTAGCAGCGGTGGGCATGGCTCTGACTCTGAGTCCACCTGGTGTCCGCAGCGTGGTGGCTCTGTGGAGCAGGCCCCTGGGGGAGGGGTGGAGGTGTTGGGTGACACAGGGTGCTCCCCGGCTGCTGAAACCTGGAGGTGCCCTGTGAGAGAGTGAAGACCAGGCGTGGGTCTGCCTCTGCCCCCAACCCCCACCTCCCTGAGGCTCCACAGTGTGGAGGTGTTGGCTCCAGCCCAGGGGTGGGGTGCCCAGGGCACAGGGGCAGAAAGCCACTTGGATTCAGTCCGTGCTGTTTCCCAGGGAACGGGCCCCCTCAGACCTCACTTGCTGATTCATGAGACGAGGGCCCCACCCGGGCCACCCACCACCCATCCAGGGCCCATCCCACTGCGAACTTCACAGGCATCTGGATCAAATAACTGGCTGATAGCGTGTTCACAACTAGACATGGAGCTGGCTGAAAGGCAGAGGCCAGCGACTCATTTCTATCAACACAGCAGGGGGAGAGGCACTGCCTGCGGGAAGGAGGAGGGGACGTGAGGGTCTCACCCTGGAGGGCCTGCATGGGAGTGAGACTCACGCTTCTCCCAGACCTGCCCACCACCTCCACAGGCTTGGCCACCTCTGATTTTGACTTCGGTCCAGGCCATGTCTCCACCTGCCTGACAGCAGCCCTGGGAACCTTCCTGGTCCAGGGCAGGCAGCCTTGCCCAAGACACAGTCCATAACCCTTCAGGGCAGCTGGATGTAGGGTCTGCAGGCTTCAGTGTCCCACAGACCCTGCTGCCTCCCAGACCTCCAAGACCACCCACTGGCCCCCTCAAGGCACTCAGCCCAAGTGGACCTCCAGGGCCCCAGGGCTCTGAGATCCCCGTGGGGACTTGTTTCCCAGAAGCAGGCTCCCCCAGTGCCTTGGACACCCCCACTGAGACCTTCCCAGGGCTTGGTCTCTGGTCGCTTAAATTTCTGATAGAGAGGCAGTGGGGTGCTGGGTTTGGTTTCCAACTCTGGCTCCCTAGTTCACCTTCCCTGAGAAGCAGCAGCGATGGCGCAAGTGGTGAGATCCCTGCCACTCACATGGGAGACCTGGATTTAGTGCCCAGCTGCTGGCTCTGACCCCTGCCCAGTCCCAGCCATTGCAGCATTTGGGGAGTAAATCAGCAGATGAGAGTTCTCTCTCTCTCTCTTGCTCTAACTGCCTTTCAAATGAATAGATTAATCTTTAAAAATCTTCTGTCTGCTGGTTCAGATGGCTGCAAAGGCCAGGGTTGGGCCAAGCCGAAGATAGGAGCTGGGAGCTTCATCCAGTCTCCCAAATGGGTGCAGGGGCCCAAGGACCTGGACCATCCTCTACTGCCCTCTTAGGTGCATCAGGAAGGAGCTCGGAAGCGGAGCAGTTGCGACACCAACAGGCACCCATGTGGGATACCAGGGTCACAGGTGGCAACTTAACCCATTATGCCACAATGCTGGCCCCTGAATCATCTTTCAAAAGGTTATTCCCATTCACATGCCTGCAGGCCTTTCCTTACCTACCAATACTGAATTGTGTCATTAAAATATTTTCAATTTCTTGTTTCTGTGGCTAATATTCATTAAATGATTTCAGTCCCTTTTCTGTTCCTATACTCTGCCACTTTTCTCTTGGGTTGCTTGTATTTTTCTTGTTGCTTACTGAGAGCTCTTTATATATGATGACTATCAGCACAGTGTGTTCACTGTGCAGATGTTTGTTCCTAGTTGTCTGTCACTTAACATTTTACCCTTTTACTGTTGCCTTTGTTCATAACATAGAAATTTTAAAAGTTCACATAATCACATTTACCAATTGTTCCTTCAAGCCTGTGGATTTTGCAGTATGCCTGCCTTACTGAAAGCGTACAAATAGGGTCATGTATTTTCTTCCAATGCTTTTATAATTACACTTTTTGCCTTTAATCTATAAGTTTATTTTGGGGCATGGGGTGAGACAGAGTGGAACCATTTTTCCACATTAAATCGTGGATATCTTGAGCCCTGGAGGACACAAATTATAGCTTAGCGGTCTGGAGGGGCCTGTGGGCTGGGTTTCCTGGGCTGGAGTCCACGTGCTGGGCGGTGAGTGGCCCTGAGCCTCAGTCTCCTCTTCTCCAAGAATAGAAAGCCAACGCTTCATAGCCCAGTGAGTGCAGTTCCAGCCCCGGGTCCTCCACACCCTGACCCTGTGCCCAGGCAGTGCCCTGGGATCTAAATCCTTGGCTGTTCTGGACAGAGAAGGGTGGAGGTAGTGCCAGGAGGTGAAGAAAACTGGTTTCCCAGAGCCTACAGATAACAGAGGCAGAGTCTCCCAGTGTGGTGGTCTCCACCAGCCCAGAGGCCTGGAGAGCTACAGACAGGTGCCATATACATCTGTTACAGACAGGGCTTTTTTTTTTTTTTTTTTAAAGATTTTATTGGCTGGCGCTGCGGCTCACTAGGCTAATCCTCCGCCTGTGGTGCCGGCACACAGGGTTCTAGTCCCGGTTGGGGCGCTGGTTCTGTCCCAGTTGCTCCTCTTCCGATCTAGCTCTCTGCTGTGGCCCAGGAGGGCAGTGGAGGATGGCCCAAGTGCTTGGGCCCTGCACCTGCATGGGAGACCAGGAAAAGCACCTGGCTCCTGGCTTCAGATCGGCGCAGCGCCGGCTGTGTCGGCCACTAGGGGAGTGAACCAGCAGAGGGAAGACCTTTCTCTCTGTCTCTCTGTCTCTCTCTCTCTCTCACTGTCTAACTCTGCCTGTCAAAAAAAAAAAATTTTTTTTATTTATTTATTTGAGAGGTAGAGCTACAGAGAGAGGGAGAGACAGAGAGAAAAGTCTTTCTTCCTTTGGTTCACTCCCCAAATGGCCGCAATGGCAGGAACTGCACTGGTCCAAAGCCAGGATTCAGGTGCTTCTTCCTCATCTCCCATGCAGATGCAGGGCCCCAAGGACTTGGGCCATCTTCTACTGCTTTCCCAGGCCACAGCAGAGAGCTGGATTGGAAGAAGAGCAGCCGGGACTAGAACTGGCACCCATAAGGGATGCCAGTGTCTCAGGTGGAAGATTAACCTATTGAGCCACAGCACCGGCCCCACAGACAGGGCTTTAGTTCATGCACTGGGAAGTGTGGGCAACAGAACCCACTTCCCTCAGGCCATGGCAGGTGCTGAAAATTCAACTCACCTTCCCTAGAGGCAGGCAAGAACCCCTCGGGCTGAGCTCCAAGACCATAAGTACAAGGTGGCCACTCTCCCTGGCTCTGGCTCTGGCTCTGTGGTCCTTTCTTCTCCTTATTCAGTCCCTTGCCCAGGTCCATGGGGGCTATTTCAATGAGATCTCTGCTCAGCCCAAACTCAATGCTACATAGGGCCTTCAGGGACCATCCTGGGAGCTGCCCTCTGCTGTTCCTTCTGCCCTGGTCTTCCAGTTGTCCCCAGTGGATAATCAGGAGCAGCCTTGGGCCTTAGGCTGAGCAGCTGGTATGAAATTAGCTGTCTGGGGGCCGGTGCTGTGGCATAGTGGGTAAAGCCACTGCCTACAGTGTCAGCATCCCATATGGACACCGGTTTAAGACCCGGCTGCTCCACTTCCGATCCAGCTCTCTGCTGTGGCCTAGGAAAGCAGTGGAAGATGGCCCAAGCTCTTGGGCCCCTGCACCCATGTGGGAGTCCAGGAAGAAACTCCTGGCTCCTGGTTTTGGATCAGCGCAGCTCTAGCCATTGAGGCTAATTGGGGAGTGAACCAGCAGATGTAAGACCTCTCTCTCTCTCTCTCTCTGCCTCTCCTTCTCTCTGTGTGTAACTCCGACTTTCAAATAAATAAATAAATAAATCTTTAAACAAATAAATATAATTGGCTGTTAACTGTTCAAGTCCCAGCTGCTCCACTTCTGATCCAGCTCCCTGCTAATGTGCCTTGGACAGAGCAGAAGACGGCCCAATTCCTTGGGCCCCTGCACCCCCATAGGAGACCCAGATGGAATTCATGGTTCTTGGCTTATGCCTGGCCCATCCCCAGTCATTGTGGCCATTTGAGGAATGAGCCAGCAGGTGGACGGTTTCTCTCTCTTTCTCCCCCCCCCGCCCCGCAACTGTGCTTTTCAAATAAATAAAATAAATCTTTAAAAAAAGAGCTTGTGAATACTCAGCATGTGATTACATGCTATAGGTAGCACCTAAAGTTAAAAAAAAAAAATGCTGCAAAAATTTGAGTCCCACATGTGAGAAGCTGAGAAGTGAGAAATTTTGGTCCTGTCCTGAGTGGGTGCCACACGCAGCAAGTTGGGGGTGAGTCCTGATGTGCAGAAGGCTGCCTGCACCCTGAGCTTGTCCCTGTCTGTGAGCAGGGCATGTTTGTCCTTGAGACACTGTCCTCTTAGGGTCATCTCCTGGGCCCTGTGACAGGCGACCCCTGGCCCTCTGCCAACCCCGCCACGATGGAGTGCAACAGGTCAATGCCCTTGGACCCTAGCAGCAGCCCCGGGAGTCTGGATGGAGCTCTCTGCGGGCTTCTGCATGGGACGTTAAGGGACAGTGTACTTCTCAAAATGGGCGTGCTGGTCCTATGCACGCAGATAACTGCTGCATTTCCTCTTTTTCAAAAGGAGGGGCATCTGCGTCTGACTCAGAGGCCCCGCTTTATTAATTTTTGTAAGACTTCCGCAGTGAGGCGGGTTTCCCTGCTCCAACGCGCACTTAGCATTGCTGAGCCGAGCAGGGTTGCAACACTTTCCTGTAAGATGGACTCAAGCAGAAGTGGATGTCTTCCTGGTAAAAGAAATACATAAATCAGTTAAAAATAGTTCTCAGAGCGGATGTGATGATCCGTGGCTGTCACAGGAAACATACGGGTTGGGCGCACCCTCAGTTACAGGAAAGTGGAGCCAGGCCGTGGTCCTCAGCCCCTCCTGGCAGCTTGGGCAAGGCCAGCTCCTCCAGGCTTCACCCCACACCCTGCCTGGCTGAGGCTGCCCAGGAAGAACAAGTACATCTGAGCTGCTTTGCCTCGGGTGCCTCCCTAGCTGCTGGGGCTCGTTTCCTGAACCCAGGCTTCCTTCCCAGCCAGAGGAGCTGGCTTAAAGCAGAGCTGGGGACGCCTCAGCTTGGTGTACCGGTCAGCACCACTCAGCAATGCTTTCTGTGGGGAACCTGCAAAGCCAGTGTCTGCCTTCACCCCGGTAGGGAGGTTGTGGGCATCGCCTGGAGCGCTTGGTTACAACACTGCCTGTTTCATTTGTGTGGTCAGATAGGCGTTAAAACAGAAATCTCACACCCATTCTACGTGACGCACCCCTGCCCCCGGCCAGGGAGTTGTCATAGTCGACTGGCTCTGGAACTGCCAGGGGTCGTGGTGGGTGCTCAGGGTGACCCAGAGTGAGGGGTCCTGTGCTGTCCTCAAGTCTCACAGAAGGTGTCCTGTGCCAGTCATGAGGGGAGTGACCAGTGCCTCAGGGACTTTGGGGTCCGGGTCTGGTGGGCATGAGGCCCTGTGATGGTTTCCGCCAACCCTTGGTGCTACCTGAGCTGGAGCTTCTACTTATAGGTGGAGGTGCAGTGGGGTGGGGGGCAGGGGAGAGCCCAGGGAGGGTCAAGGCAGTTCAGGACCAGCAAGCTCGCGGCAGAACCAGGAGGCAAAGTCAGTGTTGAACTCACCACTGAGAAAAATTCAGTTCAGAATCCACCGCAGTGGAGAACTCAGCACCATTGAGCACCACCCCCCACCCCGGTCTGAGGTCTGCAGAGGGGTGGAGGCAGGCGGCACTGGGCCCCTCCCTGGGGAGTTGACACTGGGCTGCTCCCCACCCAACGCCCAGGTTGGCTGGGGTGCTTGGGGTCAGCAGGAGGAACCTGGGCTGGATGGGGCTTTGGGGAACACACCCTTCCCAGGAGCCCCCAGTGAAGACCCAAGGGCAGCAGCAACCTCATTCCACGTGTACACAGCACATGCACACACAGGAGTATGTGCCCCCACACAGCGAGGCCACAGCAACATTCCCAAGTACACAGTCATGTCAACATGCACATTTGACCGTATGCAAAACGTGTATGCATGCTAACATCCACACACACGGCTTGAGGCCGTCACTGCCTCAAAATCCCTCTCACTGGCCAGGGGACCCAGCAGATGCACATTGGCTGCAGTTCTCAGAACCCAGTCTGAGACAGGCCCTGGACTTGTGAGTGCAGTGGAGAGTGGGAGGAGCTGGCTGAGCCTCACCCAGCCCTTCCTTTCCTCCCTTGCTCTGTGGCCCCACTCACCCCTCCTGCACCCTGCGGGGAGGATCATGGAAGCCCTGATTCACAGCCAGCTGGTAGAAGAACAAGTGGCACCACTGGCATCTGAAGTGGGGGCAGTCTCATGGCACTGAACCCTTAACTGCAGGGTCTCTGGCTATTCCGGGGGGTCAGGGTCAGGATTAAATTGCATCACCAGACACCTCGTTGGTGTCCAGAGAGATGCGGGATCCATTGCTGGTGTGTCAACAGTGTCGTATGAGGAGTAGAAGATTGCCTCCCCAGCACCAGGGCCCGGGCACAGCCTCCATGGCTGGGGCCCTCCCAGACTGCCCTGACCCAGACCTCAAGTGATCTGCAGCCCTGCAGGAGCTTTGCCACCCAATTATTCCAATTCCAGGTGCCTGTTCTGGATGGAGGTGAGGGTGGGGTGGAAAAAGCACAGGGCTTGAGGGCGGGGCACTCTCCCAGCCAGCTGGGTGAGTGCTAAGCCTTTGTCACCATTTCTGTCTACTCCAATCCCTCTGCTGGCTGTGTCTCCAGCAGTCTGAGACCTGTTCCTGGCCCAGGTATTTGTGAGGTCCTGGGCATTGGTCTGACAACACCCATTTTACAGAGGAAGAAACCAGCACATAGGTTGAGGAATTTGCCAAAGGTTGCAGCCTTGCAGATGTGGGAGCTACTCACTGCCTTGCTGTCCAGTAAGCGCAGCCCCTGCCCCTGCCCATGCCCCTGGACTCCTGGACTCCTGGCCAGGGACTGTGAGATTGGCTCCTGCCTGCTCAGAGAGGCCTGAATATCATATTAGGTGAGGTGCATGGGCAGGGATTCCCACCCCTGTGCCTCGAGAGGGTGTGACCCCACCAAGAGGCAGTTTTCCTCTGAGCAGGCTGCATGCCTCCTGCCCTTCCTGGAGGCAGGAGGCCCTATCCTGGACTAACCCAGACACCCTCTTGTCTGCCTGTCTGCTCGAGTGTTTCCAGGAACAGGGGCTCCAGAACAGTGCAGGAGCCCCACCCCACCCTGGAAGAATGCAAGTGACCCCTCTCCCCCCATGCTGCACTCACTCTTTCTACCACCTTCTCTGTGGTGCAGGCAGCAGCCCCTGGAGCTGCAGAGGGGACTCTGGGGCCTTCTGTTTTCTGTCTGGTGTGGCTGCGCCTCTGTGCATCCTACAGGAATGAGTACACTGCCAGGCCCTGCCTTCCACGGGACAACACCCCCCCCATTGGAACTAGATTAGGGTGGGAGTGGTCGGAGGCCTGGGCTCAGCCGAGCGGCCAGTCCCCTCTGTGAGCAGCTTCCTTGGCCAAGGCTTGGCCATGGCCCTTCCTCTGCCTTCTGAGAGCTGTCATGGGGCCTCTGTGCCGCACAAAAGAGCAGGGTTTGCTGTGCTCTCCCCCAGGCTTCTCTGTGGAGTCCTTGGTGCCAGGGCAGCCGAGTGTGAGCTGCCAGCCTTTTTCCAGAGCCTTTGGGTGTGGGGGTTCTCGAGGCAGGATGTGCAGAGCGGGCCAGGAAGCCCCACTCTGCTTCTGGCAAATTTGTTGCTGGCTGATAGCACGTAACAGAAGCCAGAGGGTGCAGTCCTCACAACACCCCATAGGTCTACAGGAAAGGGTGGGCCTGGCGGCACTGATTTCTGTCCGCCTGATAGGGATGAGTACACTGGGCTGTCCAGGTGGAAGAAGGCTGCTCACACCTGCCTCCAGGAGCCTGGACAGAGCCAGGTGAGACAGGTCTGCAGAGGTTAGCCATGGCAGGGAGGGCACCATGCTGGGGCTGGGGTCTGCTCCCGGCCTCTCAGGCACATGGGGTGCAGTCTCAAGCTTCCTTCCTGAGTTTAACCTTTTAGGGTACCTGCTGGGGTTTCTGGACTGTTGAGGTTTCTGCACAGAGCCTCCCAGCCCCAAGCCTGTCTGTGCCGTAAAACACACGTACGGGGTTCTTCCTCCCTCTGACCTCTCGGGCAGGCCAAATGACTGTGGCTCAGCTCCTGCTGCCACGCTGGTTTGTAAAAGCGCCGGCTGCAGGTGTCAGGGTCCAGCTTCCCAGCCCCTCCCCTCTGCCCTGCCTCGGTTCCTGCTTGGGTCATTTTTCTGCCTGACCTGCACTACGCACCCATGCTGGGCCTCCTCTCTAATGCCCCTCCTCCCATCTGGGACCATCTTCGGCCTGTGAGGCCCACGGCTGCCATGTACCCCCACGAGACACCCAGACTCACATTGTATCTCACATTGTCCAGCTGTTTGGGAACGGTGGCTGGGTCAGCTGTGCCAGGCCTTGTCTGGTGCTGATTACCTATGGGGACTTTGTGGGCTTGACCCACCGTGCTGCAGTGTTTCCCACTGGCTGGAAGGTGTTGGGGAGTCCCAAGGAGGGCAAAGGGAGTGGAGATCCCGGGATCCAGCCCCACGGATACCTCATCACGTCCCAGATGAGGCTCCAGGAAGTGGATCTGGCTCTTGGGTGGGAGAGCTTGCTTGCTTCTAAGAGCCAAGTGGGCCTCCTGGGGCTTGGTCACCTCTGGTCCACATGCTCTGGCTCAGGACTGGCCTGGTCTGGCCACAGGACTCCTGTACAGAGGCAGCCTGGGCCTTGTGCTGAAGAATTCACTGCTATTGCTTCTAAAGCAAGCACATTCTGCAGGGTTGGGAATTGCGTGGAGGATCCTGGGGAGAGAAGTCTGAAGGAACAGAGGGGCCGAGAGAAGTGGTGGTGGGAGAGACACCATCCCAGCCCTTGTCAAGTGTCTGCCCTGGGAAGAGCCTGGGGCATCCTCCCTGCCCTGACAGGCTTATCCTGGGAGAGGACCCAGCGAAAGGGCCCCACCCCAGTTCATTCACATGCCTGGTACCTCTCTATCACCTCCATGTCACAGGCAGGGACTCACACAGAGCACACAGCACTGCATATGCACACACACACACATGCTCACAGGCTGCAGACCCTCAGCCTACTTTCTCTGTGCACACTGCGGCCTGGATGCACTTGCATGACAGGCAGACCCGGGAGCGCAGTGTGGGCCCCAGCTCAGCAGGCATTTGTGACGCGGGTGCAGCAGAGCCTCGGCTCCTGCTCCCACCCTGAGTCTCCACTTTCTCCCCCACCAAGTCAGCCTCACATCGGCCTGGGAGCCTGAATGGACACATGCTTAAAGCATCAGACCCAAGGATGCAAGAAGGAAAACACACCCCTCCCTCACACTTCCAATGGCCGCTGCCCTCCCTACAGGGTGCAGCGTGAGCACCCCTCCCCCAACACACCAAGAGGAGCAGACCCAGGTGCTACCTCCTTCACACTCCTGCATCGCCACCTTCTGGCTTCAGGGAGTTCCTGCCTGTGCCACTCCCCAGCCCTGATCCTGCTCTCAGGGGTCCCCATCTTCCCTGCCCCGCCCCACACCACTTCCTGGGTCCTCAGAGCCCAGGTCCCAGGGTGTTCACACCATGGGTTGTGGGGTTTGCTGGGCTGCTAGAGGTTGGGACGTGGCCTCTGATTTATAGACAGCAGGAAGGCCGAGGTAAAGGCTTGGCTGAGGGAGGTGATGGGGAGGGGAGGCTGGATGTGCTGCCCTCCATCCCCACCCACTCAGAGTCCAGGCCTCACTTGGACAAGTGTCACATGGGCTGCAGTGCATGGGGGTCCCCATGGGGGACAGCTGCTCTCAGGGTACATGGAGGCCCAGGAGGAGGGGATGAGTGAGCCAAACCCTCAGCTGACCCCAATGCAGTGGGCAGGCCACAGTGAGCGCAGGTGGCTCCCTCGTGTGTGGGGAATCTGCTGCGGATCCTGTGATGCCTGGAGCTTCACTAGAGACAGCACAGCCTCCGACTGCCACCTCTCTGTCTCTGGTGGCAAACTTGACACACCCATTCCCTGCTTGGACCTGATGACTGCCCCCTCAGTGGGCACTATTCAAACCCCTCTGAAAGTTGACCTTTTCAGCAAACAGGGTCAGAGGGTAACAGCTGGCCCAAGAAAACAACACAAACTCTGGAGCCAGCTTTCCAGGAGGCAGACACAGCTTGAGCCCTGCCAAGCATTTCTACTCCGTCATCCAGTTTGTCAGCCCAGCCTCAGAGAGCTTTTCCCTGACCCGAAAGACCTCATGGAGCTGGGAACCCCAGCATTCAGCTCCTGGTGCCAACCTCCGCCACTGAAACTCCTCACCTGCTGCGGCAATGATGGTGCATAACCCCTCCTGGCCAGCTGGTGCCCCCACAGAGAAGCACCTTGCTCACTGGATGGGTGGCTGCAGCCAACCTCACTGTCAGAGCTGCCCGTGGTGCTTTTGGAAACAACCTTTTAACAAATGCAGAAGCTGAAGTCCTTAGAGCAGACAAGACACAGCCCCCTGTGACACAATTTCATTGTCTTCTTTTTTAACTCCCCTCCCCTCCCCTAACAAAATAGAGCAGAAAACATGCTATTTCACCTGTCACCTTAGAGCCTATTAATTTGACCATGACCGCACATTCCCAGAGGTAGGTGTTGAGGATAATATATAGGGAAAGGTTGGACAGGCGATGGATGATGGATGGATGGGTGGATGGATGGCAGATGGATGATGGATGCACGCATTCATGATGTGGATGATGGGTAAAGGACGAGTGGATGGATGATGGTTAATGAATAATGGATGACTGGATGGATGGATAATGGATTACAGATGAATGGATGTGTGATGGACGGTGGATGTGGATGGTTAGATGATGATTGGATGATGGATGATGGATGATGAAAGATAGGTAGGTGGATGTTGGATGATGGACACATGGACGATTGATGAATGATAAGTGATGGGTAGATGGATAGATTCATGGATGGATGATGGATGGATGAATGAATGGCCACTGGGGCTGAGTGGGGCCTCAGTTATTAGAGTTTTGAGGGGGTAACAGTGATGACCCTGTGGGTCCTTACATTCACCCAGTGTTGGGCCAGTGCTCTGATCTTTCCCTAAGGTGGGTCCTAAGAAGAGGAAGAGGGCCATCATAAGTGAACCTGAATTCTGCTTTTGGCAGAGCCTTGCTCATCTTGCTAGCTGGGGCCTTCTTGGACACAATTGGCACCTGCTGTCTGCATGAGTCCTGTTCCCAGCCTCACCTTCCTCCTCATTATGGCAGCGACCCCCACTTTGCTGTCATCACCTGTTTCACACAATTTCCATCCCTTTTCAATCTGCAAGAAAACTTGGAACTCCTACAGGGTCCCATGCAGATGTCGCCTGCCTCACGGCAGCCGTAGATCGTGTCCAGGGACTGGGAGTTGTGGGACTGTCCTTGCCGTGGAGCGGCTTCCTGCGATGAGATGCTGCTTCCTCTGGCTTCAACTCCTGCTCCCACTGCCCTCTCTGCCTCACATCTAGCCTCCGGTGCAGGTGTCAGTCGCAGATAGCCCCGAGGAGCTCCCCGGGCTCTGGAGAGATAGAAGCAGCCCCTGTGTGCGTCTGCAGCCCTGGGGAGGCCTCTGGTCCCCAAGAGGATGTGAAACTAGCCTCAGTTCCTGGTGGATCTTTTTGTCAGTCCCGGGGCTGGATGTCTCTGCAAGGGGTCCTTGCTCACTCCTGGGGGTCCTACAGAAGCTGCAGCAGGCCAGAGGTACCAGGCAGACACCTGCAGAGTGGCCCTGCTCAGCTGTCACAGCCACACTGGTCAGTCTGCTCGCTTGGGGCTGGGGGACTAATGGAGTTGCTGAGAGGGTGAAGGGAAAACTCAGCTCCAGGAGACCAGGTCCCAGCTGAGAACAAAGCCCTCTAACCTGTGGGCCTGCCTTGGCCATGTCCTGACCCATGGACTCCTGTCCTTGTCTCAGTCCCTCTGTTTTGAGCAGCTGAGCAGTGGGCTTCAGTGGTCCTGGAGGAACCACCTCTCCCAGCTGCCACTGACCTTGGCCCCCTTGAGGGCCCCGCACTATGAGGGACAGTGACAGGGATGAACAGCTATGGCCCGGGTTGTGCGGTGGGGGTGGGTTTGAGTCTGAGCCAGCAGGAGGCAATTCAGGAGCCCCGGGGCTTTCCATATCCCAACCTTCCTGGAGTATGCACACATGTGTGCGGGTATCTTGTGCACATGTGAGAACATGCACATTACATGCACATGTCTGTGTGTGCTATATACATACAGAGTTATACTTGCACACCCGTGTGTGCCCTCATCCCTGGTATAGAATGAGTTTCTGGCTCGTGGTCATGAAGCTTAGAAGCCTCTGCTCTGTAGATCCTGGCGTCTGCCTCCCTCATTCCTCATCAAACTCTTGTTTTCCTCAGCTGTTCTCCCACCAGTATGAGCATTCCGGCAGTGGGTCCCCAAGTGAGCTTTCTCCAGTCAGGGCCCTCAGTCTGATGTTGGTGGCATGAGCACAGGGCCTGCTCCCGGCATGGCAAAGGGCAAACACCCGTCAACTCTAGACAGCAGCAGCTGGTGAGTGTTGGAGGGAAATGGCTCTCCTTGCATGGCCCTCCGTTCTTTCCTGTGAGCCTGGGCTACGTCTCACCCCAGGACCTTGGGATATGACAGGCCAGGTCTCAGGTCCTGTGCGTGGATGGTGTGGACAGGGGGGTCTTTGTAAGGGTGCCCAGCGTCTCTTCTATGGAGATTGCACAGACTCAGACATGATTTTTATATGCCCCAAATCCTCTTAGACACTCACAAATGCTGAAATGAAGCAATCTCATGCAAATGTTCTATTTCTGATTGTGGTAATGACACAATCCGGTCCATGTTTTCTTTGGTAATTGTTATTTCAACAGGGAAACAGCTGTGGTAAGCATTTTCTTGCAACTTTGTTCTCTGGAATTGGACCACCTGAGCCAGCATTTTGGGGAGAATAAAATGAACTTCAGCTCAGCCACAGCCGGTGTCTCTGAGGGTACGTGGCAGGGTGGTGTCTCAGGGCACTGCCGTTCCTGCTGTCTCTCTGGTTTTATGGCCATTGTCCATTTTTTTAATAATGTAGGGGTCAGGTCATGGGTTCTCTTCCCGCCAGGCCCTCTGAAAGTGGCAAATTTGAAGAGTGTGTTAGGGGCTGGAGGTGTCTTTTCAGTTCCTTGTCAGTTCTCCTTATGCTGCTGTTTGCAAGCATGAGTGGATGGATGGACGCCCTGTGCCATGTGTGTGCAGCGAGAGAGATGAGGAGACCAGGGGAGGAGCCACGGCCCTTCCTCCCAAACTCACCTCTAAGCTCCTGTGAGGCCATCTTCCTACTGACTGGGAGCCTGAAATTGTCCCACGGAGCAGCTCTGAGATGCGTGCACTTCTTCTGTTGTGGCCGGAGAGTTCCCTATGCCTGTGAGAAAAGAACCAGCCAGGAGCCAACTCAGCTGTCTCACGGCCCACCTGCGCTGTGTCTACTGCTGGGGCTAGACCTGTGGCCAGTGAGGAAAGCCAGATACTCCATCTCCACCACCTGCGAGGGTTCAGCTGGGGCCCCAGGCCTGGGAAGCTACACCGTTCTCACACCCTTCCTCAGAGTGGCTTCCTCTGTGCTCTCGCGCTCTCCTGAACAGTTAAACCACACTGAACAGGAAACTGTTCTGAAAACTGCTTCATACTTACACTGACGAGGCCTTCAGGAGGGCCACCTGCCCTCCCTGGTGGATGGGTCCGGCCACCACGGCTGTGTGGCTGAGCTGCCAGTGCAGGCTGCAGCCCTGTGGGTCATGAGGATGCTTCAGCCATCTATCTACCCCACACACTTCCTAACAGCACACTAAGGGATGCTGGTTTCAAGATGCACCCCTCATTTCCTGCGGGCAATGTAGGCGCTTGTTTTATCTTCACTTCCATGGACATCAGGGCTCCCCACGTCACTTACTGGTGCCACTTTAACTCAGTATTCGTAATTCAGAAAGCAGCGCTAGCGCTATCGACGCTTGCTGCAGGCTCCTGTATGACCCCCTCTCCAGACCCTGCCTGCAACTGTGCTTGCGCCTGCACCATCTGGCCCAGGCATCGCCAGGTAGTAGGAGCTGGTTGGAGCTGCTGCTACCCCTGCTCTGTGAACAGAGTGCTAGTTTAGTGCCATCATGCTCAGCGGTGGATTTGTTGTTAATTCGCAATGTGAGGAACACAGCATCTTATCACTGGTAATTAGGCTTGGAATTTTTAATCATGAGATTTTTAGGTTCAAGTGAGTAATAGGTCTAATATGTAATATGTATCCTTATTCTAAAAGCAGAATATGTACACAATTCGTCCCAAATTTCTTGTATAGTGATCATTTTTTAAAAGATTTATTTGTTTATCTGAAAGTCAGAGTTACACAGAGAGAAAGAGAGAGATATCCTCCATTCATTGGTTCACTCCTCAGATGGCCACAACGGTCAGGACCAGGCCAGTGCAAAGCCAGGAGCCAGGAGCCAGGAGCCTCTTCTGTGCCTCCCACATGGGTGCAGGGGTTCAGGCACTTGGGCCACCTTCCACTCCTCTCCCAGGCCATTAGCAGGGAGCCGAACTGGAAATGGATCAGCCAGGACAGGAACCGGTGACACAGGCAGCTGCCTTACTGACTAGTCTCAATGCCAACCCCTATAGTGATTCCTAATGATCACATTTGTGCTACTATGCGTCCTTTCCTGCCTGGGAGAGCAGGATAAATGACTGGCCACAGTTAAATGCCCTTGCTTCTCCCACACAATTGCCACATAAGTGCTAAGGTCATTCAGAACAGGCCCCCAACAGCACCTGCACTGAGGTTGCCTCAAGGGGACAACCCTTTGTTTTGTCACAGCATGTCTTGGTGTCCAGGGGATCCTTACTTCTGCTCCAGAGGTGGGAGGTCTGCATCTCAATTTAATTTCTCGTGGAACACAGCGCTTGTGCTGAGAGGTGTTATCTGCATGACACTTCTGGCTCCCAAAGCCTGAGGCTGCTGCCACTCAGAGAAGTCTGTCTGCTGAGGTGCTGGGCGTGTGCTCTGCTGTGACCCTGGGGGTGTCTGCCCACGGCGTGAGCCCTTCACGTCAAGGATCATTCTTCTGTGCGTGGCCCTCGCTAGGCCCAAAGTCGGAGTGCAACGAGCAGACGGCAGAGCGTGTGGGTCACGGGAGCAGCACCTGGCCACAGCCCAGAGCTCAGTGGCATTCCCTCCCACAGTCCTCACTGGTGAGACTCACTCGCCAGCTCTGTTGTTACTGCAATAGGGAAGAAAGACAGAATTCACCTCCCCACACAGTGGGGACACTGGGGATGTGTAGCCCACAGAGGCTGGGGAATCACTAGGGACCAGGCCAGGGTGTCGGGGGTGGGGAGATTCTCACTGACAGACCTGGATGGCTCCTTTGCTAATACCAGGCTCCAAGGAGCCCAAGCAGAATTTGGTGGACCAGGGCTACACTGCTGTAACCAAGCCCATCCCTAGTAGATCCTTGATGTAGATCTTTATCAGGCTGTCCTGAGCCCGCAATTCCTGTGGCATTTGCAAGCCAACTCTTTTTAAAGGACACAATCCGTGGGGCTGGTGCTATGGAGTAGCGGGTAAAGCCGCCACCTGCAGTGCTGGCATCCCATATGGGCACCAGTTCAAGACCCAGCTGCTTTACTTACGATCCAGCTCTCTGCTATGGCCTGGGAAAGCAGTAGAAGATGACCCAAGTCGTTGGGCCCCTGCACCCGCATGGGAGATCTGGAAGAAGCTTCTGGCTCCTGGCTCCTGGCTCCTGGCTTCGGATTGGTGCAGCTCTGGCCATTGTGGCCATCTGGGGAGTGAACCAGCGGATGGAAGCCCTCTCTCTCTCTGTAACTCTGCCTTTCAAATAAATAAACAAATCTTTAAAAGACACACTCAATAAATTAGATGACTGCCAACTGGCCATGTAAAACTCCAGGAAGGCCATTAAATTCATTTATCACCACTACAGCTGACATCCTGGTACCAGACTTTAAATGAGATATTCTTCAGATACTTCACGCCCTGTGAAAACAAGTAATAACCGGACCAGTGCCGCAGCTCACTAGGCTAATCCTCTGCCTGTGGCGCCGGCACACCGGGTTCTAGTCCCGGTCGGGGTGCCGGATTCTGTCCCATTTGCCCCTCTTCCAGTCCAACTCTCTGCTGTGGCCCGGGAAGGCAATGGAGGATGGCCCAAGTGCTTGGGCCCTGCACCCGCATGGGAGACCAGGAGAAGCACCTGGCTCCTGGCTTCGGATCAGTGCGGTGTGTCAGCCACAGCGTGCCAGCTGCAGCGGCCATTGGGGGGTGAACCAAAGGAACGAAGACCTTTCTCTCTGTCTCTCTGTCTCACTGTCCACTCTACCTGTCAAGACAAACGAACAAACAAAGCAAAACAAGTAATGACCGATCTGCAAATAGGCCAGAGCCCACCTTGCCATCCCAACATCTTCAGAAGAACATGCTGGACTCCCATTGCTGACCAGTCAAGGGAAGGCCACCGGTGCTGAGGGTCAGTTGGAGACCCACACATGAGCTGATCAAGTGCTGCTCAACCCCCTGTTTAATCAGCCTTGAATTCCTCAGACAGCCTGGGAATTCAGTGATCGCTGCCCAGCTCCTTGCTCTGTGCACTGCAAGTAAACTGCTTCTTTCTGCTGCCCTGGTGTAAGTAACTGGCTTGCTGTGCTTTGGGCAAGTGGACTCAGTTTGAGGGGTCCTACAGCAACTCCTGTAAGCGGTTTGAGGGGTTGTTCTATAGCACTGCCAACCCGCAATGACTCGTCTTAGAGGTTATCGAGTAGCTGCTTCAGACCGGTCAAGAAACTTGCCAGAGAGAGGAAATGCTGATGGCTCACAGATCCAAAGTGGGGGTGGGTGGGTGGTGGTGACCTGCTCTTGGGACAGGAGAGTCTTCCCAGTGTGTCTGAACCACACCTGTGTGTCTTTGCCTCAGCCTCTGAATTTGCCTCCGTCCCAACCTCTGTCTCTCTCCCTCTGGTCGGTGTTTTGCTGGTGCTGACCTCTGCTCGGCTGCTCCCGGCCGTGTGAGCTGCTCTGTCTTCACGCCTATCTCCAGCATCACCTTCTCCGCCTGACACTCCCCCTCTTCCCGACCCACCACAAACCCCAGGCAATCTCTGCTGTAACTGGTTGCAGGCAAAACAAATCTGCCGCTCAGGTTGTGTGTGCTGTAGATTGGGGTTTGTTTTCACAGGAGATGAGCACAGCACCGACCTTGAGAAAGAAGTATACAGACGTCTGTGCCATGCTGGAGAGGAAGGTTAACAGGGTCTCTGTTCTGAGACAGGGGCTCTCGGGTAACAAGGGGCATGCGGTTTCCAGAGACCACACCTGGCACCGTCCCCTCCTCTCCTCCCCCCGCCTCTGCAGAAAGGAGGCCCTGACTGATGCCAGTGACTTGCTCTGCAAGGCTTCCCAGAACTGGGGCAGTTTTTCCTGCCATTCTTGTTTGGGCAGCCAGAAACCCAATATGTGGGGGCAGAGCAGGGAGAGAGGGAGGAGGAACTCTGGAGATCCCAGGCCTCCCCTGAAGGGGTCTGCCCTCTTGCACACTCTCTGCACAGAGGTGGGGCTTCAACAGCATGGGAGACAGGGACACAGCCATATGGGGGTTTGCTTCCTGGGGGGGGGTCCCAGGACCCTCTTCTCCTGGCTTTGCCCACTCTCCAGGGCTCCTTCTCTGGCCCTGGTGTTTCAGTTCCTACTCCCCTACCTTCAGATGTTTTGGGGGGCTCTGGGCTCACATTCCTGGGTGGTTTCTCCCTCACAGTTAAAGCCATGGCTACACCTGCAGCTCAGAGCTGCTTTTCCACCTGGAGCCTCAGGCTTCTGTCTGTGATGCTGTTGTCCACAAGCCATCCTGTTTCTGGATGGGCCCATCTTTGCAACACGCTCCAAGTCCACGTTTCTCAGCCACCCAGCAGCTCCCCAGCCTAAGCCACCCTACTTCAGTCTGAGTGGCTCTCGTGGTCTCCGAGCACCTGCTGTCTTTCCTCCTGCCCACAGCCATGTTTTTCACCAGGCAGTCAGTTTTTTTAAAAAAAGAAGCCTGGGCAACTTTTCCTTCATGTAATTTATGATGAAACCCAAAGTCCTGCTTGTTAGGTTTTAGGATTTAGGGTTCAAAGAAGAAAAGAAGGTGGCTTGTTAAAGAAGAAAAGAGAGACCGACTTTGTGGCGTAGCAGCTAAAGCATCCTATGTGGGCGCCCGTTTGTGTTCTGGCTGCTCCACTTCCCACCCAGCTCTCTGCTGTGGCCTGGGAAAGCAGCAGCAGATGGCCCAAGTGCTTGGACCCCCGCACCCACTGGATGGAGTTCCTGATTCCTGGCTTTGGTTTGGTTTAGCCCTTGTCTTTGTGGTCATTTTTGGGGAATGAACCAGTGGATGGAAGATCTCTCCCCCGCCTCGTCTTTCCCCCTCTCTCTGTAAATCTAACTCTCAAATATATCTTTAAAAAAAATTAAAGTAGAAGAGACTTTATTTGGGGGAGTCAGAGGGGAGGGGTAAAGCGAGTTGGGGTCGAGCCTGCCTGGCCAGAGGGCAGGGGGTTTGAAGTCAGGCTTCATTTTGTTTGGGCAGCAGGCAGAGTCCCTTCTTAAGCTGCTTGTCGGGGGTGGTGCAGAAGACCGTGTGGACCAGATAAGGTGGATGGGGGCCGAGCAGAAGGGCCCCTTGGTGAAGTTTACAGTGCATCATTTAGCAGCTTAGGATGTCCCAGGTGTGGGGCTTTTCTGAGCAATAAGTGTCCCACTAGCCTTCAGATGATCAGTCTGCACCGTTTCACTGGGTTTGGGGGTTTAGGTCTCAATGGCCTTATGGCCTTTAGTTTTTCCAAAAGATTTTTATTTATTTATTTAAGAGGTAGAGTTACAGACAGTGAGAGGGAGAGACAGAGAGAAAGGTCTTCCATCCACTGGTTCACTCCCCAAATGGCCGCGACGGCCGGAGCTGCGCTGATCCGAAGCCAGGAGCCAGGAGCTTCTTCTTCTGGGCCTCCCACGTGGGCACAGAGGCCCAAGGACCTAGGCCATCCTCCATTGCTTTCCCAGGCCACAGCAGAGAGCTGATGGGAAGTAGAGCAGCCGGGACTCGAACTGGTGCCCATATGGGACGCCAGCACCACAGGCAGAGGATTAACCTGCTGAGCCACAGCACCGGCCCCCCTACACCTTTAACACTCCTCACATCCAGGAGGCCGTCAGCAGTGGCTCCTGCGATCTGCTCTCTGCATCGTCAGCTCTGGCTTCCCGCAAACGTGCACCTCTACTCAGTGCCTTTGCACGTCCCCTTCATTTGCTGCCAGCTCCTGCATGGGCATGTGCACAGCTGGCTTGTGCTCGAGCGTTGCTGTCTTATTTGGGTCTCTCCCTAGGATCAAAGCTGCCAGGACACCAGGGCCTGCTGCCTCCCCGCACCCCTGCAGTCACCTGGAGTGGTGGCAGGTATGCAGTAGGTGCTCAACAATTAGTGAGTGCTAGAGCCCCAGAGTGGGGATGCTGCCCACTCGACCTCAGGAGCTGGTCCTGAGCGCTCACCCCGCTTGGTGGCATAGATTAGAGTTAGGGTTAGGGTTAGGGTTTAGGGTTAGGGTTAGGGTTAGGGTTAGGGTTAGGGTTTAGGGTTAGGGTTAGGGTTAGGGTTAGGGTTAGGGTTAGGGTTAGGGTTAGGGTTAGGGTTAGGGTTAGGGTTAGGGTTAGGGTTAGGGTTAGGGTTAGGGTTAGGGTTAGGGTTAGGGTTAGGGTTAGGGTTAGGGTTTAGGGTTAGGGTTAGGGTTAGGGTTAGGGTTAGGGTTAGGGTTAGGGTTAGGGTTAGGGTTAGGGTTAGGGTTAGGGTTAGGGTTAGGGTTAGGGTTAGGGTTAGGGTTAGGGTTAGGGTTAGGGTTAGGGTTAGGGTTAGGGTTAGGGTTAGGGTTAGGGTTAGGGTTAGGGTTAGGGTTAGGGTTAGGGTTAGGGTTAGGGTTAGGGTTAGGGTTAGGGTTAGGGTTAGGGTTAGGGTTAGGGTTAGGGTTAGGGTTAGGGTTAGGGTTAGGGTTAGGGTTAGGGTTAGGGTTAGGGTTAGGGTTAGGGTTAGGGTTAGGGTTAGGGTTAGGGTTAGGGTTAGGGTTAGGGTTAGGGTTAGGGTTAGGGTTAGGGTTAGGGTTAGGGTTAGGGTTAGGGTTAGGGTTAGGGTTAGGGTTAGGGTTAGGGTTAGGGTTAGGGTTAGGGTTAGGGTTAGGGTTAGGGTTAGGGTTAGGGTTAGGGTTAGGGTTAGGGTTAGGGTTAGGGTTAGGGTTAGGGTTAGGGTTAGGGTTAGGGTTAGGGTTAGGGTTAGGGTTAGGGTTAGGGTTAGGGTTAGGGTTAGGGTTAGGGTTAGGGTTAGGGTTAGGGTTAGGGTTAGGGTTAGGGTTAGGGTTAGGGTTAGGGTTAGGGTTAGGGTTAGGGTTAGGGTTAGGGTTAGGGTTAGGGTTAGGGTTAGGGTTAGGGTTAGGGTTAGGGTTAGGGTTAGGGTTAGGGTTAGGGTTAGGGTTAGGGTTAGGGTTAGGGTTAGGGTTAGGGTTAGGGTTAGGGTTAGGGTTAGGGTTAGGGTTAGGGTTAGGGTTAGGGTTAGGGTTAGGGTTAGGGTTAGGGTTAGGGTTAGGGTTAGGGTTAGGGTTAGGGTTAGGGTTAGGGTTAGGGTTAGGGTTAGGGTTAGGGTTAGGGTTAGGGTTAGGGTTAGGGTTAGGGTTAGGGTTAGGGTTAGGGTTAGGGTTAGGGTTAGGGTTAGGGTTAGGGTTAGGGTTAGGGTTAGGGTTAGGGTTAGGGTTAGGGTTAGGGTTAGGGTTAGGGTTAGGGTTAGGGTTAGGGTTAGGGTTAGGGTTAGGGTTAGGGTTAGGGTTAGGGTTAGGGTTAGGGTTAGGGTTAGGGTTAGGGTTAGGGTTAGGGTTAGGGTTAGGGTTAGGGTTAGGGTTAGGGTTAGGGTTAGGGTTAGGTTAGGGTTAGGGTTAGGGTTAGGGTTAGGGTTAGGGTTAGGGTTAGGGTTAGGGTTAGGGTTAGGGTTAGGGTTAGGGTTAGGGTTAGGGTTAGGGTTAGGGTTAGGGTTAGGGTTAGGGTTAGGGTTAGGGTTAGGGTTAGGGTTAGGGTTAGGGTTAGGGTTAGGGTTAGGGTTAGGGTTAGGGTTAGGGTTAGGGTTAGGGTTAGGGTTAGGGTTAGGGTTAGGGTTAGGGTTAGGGTTAGGGTTAGGGTTAGGGTTAGGGTTAGGGTTAGGGTTAGGGTTAGGGTTAGGGTTAGGGTTAGGGTTAGGGTTAGGGTTAGGGTTAGGGTTAGGGTTAGGGTTAGGTTAGGGTTAGGGTTAGGGTTAGGGTTAGGGTTAGGGTTAGGGTTAGGGTTAGGGTTAGGGTTAGGGTTAGGGTTAGGGTTAGGGTTAGGGTTAGGGTTAGGGTTAGGGTTAGGGTTAGGGTTAGGGTTAGGGTTAGGGTTAGGGTTAGGGTTAGGGTTAGGGTTAGGGTTAGGGTTAGGGTTAGGTTAGGGTTAGGGTTAGGGTTAGGGTTAGGGTTAGGGTTAGGGTTAGGGTTAGGGTTAGGGTTAGGGTTAGGGTTAGGGTTAGGGTTAGGGTTAGGGTTAGGGTTAGGGTTAGGGTTAGGGTTAGGGTTAGGGTTAGGGTTAGGGTTAGGGTTAGGGTTAGGGTTAGGGTTAGGGTTAGGGTTAGGGTTAGGGTTAGGGTTAGGGTTAGGGTTAGGGTTAGGGTTAGGGTTAGGGTTAGGGTTAGGGTTAGGGTTAGGGTTAGGGTTAGGGTTAGGGTTAGGGTTAGGGTTAGGGTTAGGGTTAGGGTTAGGGTTAGGGTTAGGGTTAGGGTTAGGGTTAGGGTTAGGGTTAGGGTTAGGGTTAGGGTTAGGGTTAGGGTTAGGGTTAGGGTTAGGGTTAGGGTTAGGGTTAGGGTTAGGGTTAGGGTTAGGGTTAGGGTTAGGGTTAGGGTTAGGGTTAGGGTTAGGGTTAGGGTTAGGGTTAGGGTTAGGGTTAGGGTTAGGGTTAGGGTTAGGGTTAGGGTTAGGGTTAGGGTTAGGGTTAGGGTTAGGGTTAGGGTTAGGGTTAGGGTTAGGGTTAGGGTTAGGGTTAGGGTTAGGGTTAGGGTTAGGGTTAGGGTTAGGGTTAGGGTTAGGGTTAGGGTTAGGGTTAGGGTTAGGGTTAGGGTTAGGGTTAGGGTTAGGGTTAGGGTTAGGGTTAGGGTTAGGGTTAGGGTTAGGGTTAGGGTTAGGGTTAGGGTTAGGGTTAGGGTTAGGGTTAGGGTTAGGGTTAGGGTTAGGGTTAGGGTTAGGGTTAGGGTTAGGGTTAGGGTTAGGGTTAGGGTTAGGGTTAGGGTTAGGGTTAGGGTTAGGGTTAGGGTTAGGGTTAGGGTTAGGGTTAGGGTTAGGGTTAGGGTTAGGGTTAGGGTTAGGGTTAGGGTTAGGGTTAGGGTTAGGGTTAGGGTTAGGGTTAGGGTTAGGGTTAGGGTTAGGGTTAGGGTTAGGGTTAGGGTTAGGGTTAGGGTTAGGGTTAGGGTTAGGGTTAGGGTTAGGGTTAGGGTTAGGGTTAGGGTTAGGGTTAGGGTTAGGGTTAGGGTTAGGGTTAGGGTTAGGGTTAGGGTTAGGGTTAGGGTTAGGGTTAGGGTTAGGGTTAGGGTTAGGGTTAGGGTTAGGGTTAGGGTTAGGGTTAGGGTTAGGGTTAGGGTTAGGGTTAGGGTTAGGGTTAGGGTTAGGGTTAGGGTTAGGGTTAGGGTTAGGGTTAGGGTTAGGGTTAGGGTTAGGGTTAGGGTTAGGGTTAGGGTTAGGGTTAGGGTTAGGGTTAGGGTTAGGGTTAGGGTTAGGGTTAGGGTTAGGGTTAGGGTTAGGGTTAGGGTTAGGGTTAGGGTTAGGGTTAGGGTTAGGGTTAGGGTTAGGGTTAGGGTTAGGGTTAGGGTTAGGGTTAGGGTTAGGGTTAGGGTTAGGGTTAGGGTTAGGGTTAGGGTTAGGGTTAGGGTTAGGGTTAGGGTTAGGGTTAGGGTTAGGGTTAGGGTTAGGGTTAGGGTTAGGGTTAGGGTTAGGGTTAGGGTTAGGGTTAGGGTTAGGGTTAGGGTTAGGGTTAGGGTTAGGGTTAGGGTTAGGGTTAGGGTTAGGGTTAGGGTTAGGGTTAGGGTTAGGGTTAGGGTTAGGGTTAGGGTTAGGGTTAGGGTTAGGGTTAGGGTTAGGGTTAGGGTTAGGGTTAGGGTTAGGGTTAGGGTTAGGGTTAGGGTTAGGGTTAGGGTTAGGGTTAGGGTTAGGGTTAGGGTTAGGGTTAGGGTTAGGGTTAGGGTTAGGGTTAGGGTTAGGGTTAGGGTTAGGGTTAGGGTTAGGGTTAGGGTTAGGGTTAGGGTTAGGGTTAGGGTTAGGGTTAGGGTTAGGGTTAGGGTTAGGGTTAGGGTTAGGGTTAGGGTTAGGGTTAGGGTTAGGGTTAGGGTTAGGGTTAGGGTTAGGGTTAGGGTTAGGGTTAGGGTTAGGGTTAGGGTTAGGGTTAGGGTTAGGGTTAGGGTTAGGGTTAGGGTTAGGGTTAGGGTTAGGGTTAGGGTTAGGGTTAGGGTTAGGGTTAGGGTTAGGGTTAGGGTTAGGGTTAGGGTTAGGGTTAGGGTTAGGGTTAGGGTTAGGGTTAGGGTTAGGGTTAGGGTTAGGGTTAGGGTTAGGGTTAGGGTTAGGGTTAGGGTTAGGGTTAGGGTTAGGGTTAGGTTAGGGTTAGGGTTAGGGTTAGGGTTAGGGTTAGGGTTAGGGTTAGGGTTAGGGTTAGGGTTAGGGTTAGGGTTAGGGTTAGGGTTAGGGTTAGGGTTAGGGTTAGGGTTAGGGTTAGGGTTAGGGTTAGGGTTAGGGTTAGGGTTAGGGTTAGGGTTAGGGTTAGGGTTAGGGTTAGGGTTAGGGTTAGGGTTAGGGTTAGGGTTAGGGTTAGGGTTAGGGTTAGGGTTAGGGTTAGGGTTAGGGTTAGGGTTAGGGTTAGGGTTAGGGTTAGGGTTAGGGTTAGGGTTAGGGTTAGGGTTAGGGTTAGGGTAGGGTTAGGGTTAGGGTTAGGGTTAGGGGTTAGGGTTAGGGTTAGGGTTAGGGTTAGGGTTAGGGTTAGGGTTAGGGTTAGGGTTAGGGTAGGGTTAGGGTT